>NC_137919.1:14118566-14121066 GCF_963457725.1 Sprattus sprattus
TCTGACATTTGGCTGCCCGTCGGCCATGGTTTTGACAAGCGAGGCGACGTCGGAGGAGAAAAACACCATTACCTCAACGCTGACCGGTCGCTAATGACGACGGCCAGTCACATGGCAGCCTGTGGCGCCAAAACCACAGAGTGCCGTGATGATCTAAAAACAAAACGATATAAAAAGAAAGAGAGAGAGAATGAACGAGACAGAGCAGTAGAGAGATATTTCGGACTTCATCTTATTTTAAGGTGGACAAAGTTGTGTTTCAGGGGATTTTTGCATGGCTAAGACAGGGAAAATAGCCATGAAACGTGCAGGCTGTTCTTGAGGGTAACAAGAGGAGGACCTACACACGTGCAACCCTTCAGCCACACAATGCGGACATGTGCATATGTGTATATGTGGACACACTCACATTCACACCCATACAGTCACTCAGACACACATACTGACCTGACAGGTAAACTCACATGGCAGACACTTTGGGCCCTATCTTGCACCCAACGCAATTGACATTGTCACCGACGCATGTATCATTCCTATCTTGCACCCGGCCCACAGCGCGATTTTCACTCCAGAAAAGATAGGGTAACACACGTTCTGGTGGCCTCACGGTCTTCCTCCCGGTAATTCCGCAATTACGATAACAAGCCGCTTTGCAATATGCGCTCCTCGCTCTTAAAGGGAATGTGAGATGACGCTCTGATTGGTTTATTGCATATTACGCCCAAACCACACCTATGGCTGAGTAACCTCCTTTGGACCAACCCTTTTGACACTTGCGCTGGACGCAAGTGTGTTTTTTCCGCCGTTAAAATAGCAACTGCGCTATAGAGCCGCCCACACAGCTACTTGCGTTTGGCGCCGTCCTACTTGCGTTTCTGATCGGCAAGATAGGGCCCTTTAAGTGCATATACAACTTGAATACAAAAAATATTCACACACACACACACACAGTGGCGGACCTACCATAGAGGCGAACTAGGCAACTGCCTTAGGCCCCCACCCAGCAGAAGGCCCACGATAAATTGCCCACCCTGGCACCGATGGTCCGACAGGATGGCCCATGTCTATAACCAACCGGCACTCCCGCAAATATTGTCGGTTGCGACAGTTTTCCTTGCTTCACCGAATATATTATATACCTTTAATGAGAACCAATAGGAATCACTGTCTACTATTTATACTACTCCTAGTGACCTGTATTCACACTCATGGTTACTATTTTCTTACTATTTTCTAATCTCCTCCGTCAGTCTTACTATGTATATTATATTTGTTATTAAATGTGAATCACTCTAGCCTAATACTTGCGTGTCTCGCTCGTAGACACCTTTAACACCCCTACACACACACACATAATCACACACCCAGCATGCAACACTACCATTACCACTGATGTTTACACCCCATCGTATGTTCTGTTCTGTTCATTTCTACAATAAAGTTCAAACCAGTGGCGGCGGACCTTAAGGGCGATTGTGGCGACGAACTGCTTTCAGGAAAAGGAGATTTTTTTTTCTCTGTCGGCGTACTAATTAAGATAAATTGACAACAAAACAATTAGGACTTCCTACACCAAATGTATCGATTCAACAGGTTTATACAAAGGGTGGAATCCTACATCCAAGAATTGGAACGAAAGAAAATCATGGCTAGCACGCTGTGAAGTGGCTAACGCGGTCTGTATTTCTTTATTTGTAGGCTACCACTGTCACTTTTCATAGGTTGTACAGTGTGAATGTTCGCTTTTTGCCCTAACACTGAGTTATTTTCTTTGTGAAGACTTATTTAGCTTTTGTAAGCCAATACTTTCGAGATCAGTCAATAAATATAGTTGGTTTTGACTTATATGTTGCCCCCTTCTTTACGTTGTTACTGGACATATTTTATGTGTCCTGTAAAGCTATGTTGCATCATACAACATTTGAGACATGTGGATAATGAAAAAGTGGGATAATTTAATGTGGAGCCAAATCATGTTTGCTTATGAAGGCTCCTGAATGCAACTTTCTTCCATATAACTAGCTACTGTAGCTATGTAGGTAGAGGGGAAATATTTTGATTGTGTGCTGCCATCTACTATACAAAAAGGTATTGCTGTATGAGTTAATCAGCCTACCAAAAAAATTGATATTGCTTAATGTAGGTCGCCCTAATCATTATCAAAAAAATTGTGTACTCTTTCTCTGCTGACATTTATTTCTAAAGGCTCTGTAGTTATACATATAGGCCTAACCATCTGATACTAGCCCAGAGTTAAGCATATTCATCTAGCAAACTATACCTACCTTGGAGTGTTACAATAGCCAGTATCATTTTATTCCATGTGTCCATCCGGGCAAATTTGTGGATCCAAATGTTATTAAAAAACATATATAATGTTATTTCTTTGTAATCATCCAAAATTATGTTAAGTGTATGGGTATTTTGCATACATTGAGCGGGCAACGCGCCGTATATTAAGTGGGCCACTCTGACAGACAACTCCCGGGCCACTTTTTCC
>NC_137919.1:14123566-14158566 GCF_963457725.1 Sprattus sprattus
AGCAGCAGGGCCTGCCACCCTTTTGTAATGTATATCAACTACTGATGGGGTGAGTGTGTGTGTGTGTGTGTAGCAGTGTGGGGGCTTTTCACCTGACAGGCTATTGTTCTGTCTGGCGGTGCAGTAAGGCCTCCACCCCCCACCCCCTATCCCCCTTTGCCCCGCTGTCCTCAGGGAGCAGGTTGGCTGCATTGTTTGCAGAGATGCCGCACGCGGGGGTTGAACGGGTGTCTGCTGGAGAGAGGGAGGGAGGGCCTGGCTAGGGGGTCTGTGTGCGTGTGTGTGTTTGTACTGGGGGGCTGAGGGGGGCACTAGATAGGGAGTTGGGGGGGGGGGGGGGGGGGGGGGCACACGACGCCGACCCCAGCGAGTGCCCTGACCTCAGCAGATGGCCAGGCAGGGTCTCTGCTCAGCCAGAATTAATAGCGTGTGCCATGTCACATTGTCTGAGGCGGGCTGTCGAGAGAGGGAGGGCAGGGAGGGAGGGAAGAAAGAAAGAGGAAAAAAAGAAGAAAGAAGAAGAGGAAAAAGCCCCCCTCTCCTCGCCACGTTTCTCTGTCTGTTAGCCATTTCACTGGTTCACTCACCCACCTCTCCTCGCCACGTTTCTCTGTCTGTTAGCCATTTCTCTGGTTCACTAATCCCCCCTTCTCTCTCGTTCTAATTTCTAGCATTTCATCTTTCCACTTCTTGCAATTATTCTCTTACTCATTCCCTCCCATCACCCCTTTACACACACACAAACACACACACACACACACACACACTCGATTCAATTTTACTCAGTAATGGCCTATTTGCCCACCTGCTAACATGCTACTTCCACTCGTATCCCCACTGTGTCAATCAGTCGACTGTTCACTTACTGTTCTCTTTACACACTCTCTATGTCAATCAGTCGACTGTTCACTCCCTGTTCCCTCTAGACACTCTCTATGTCAATCAGTCGACTGTTCACTTACTGTTCTCTTTACACACTCTCTATGTCAATCAGTCGACTGTTCACTCCCTGTTCCCTCTAGACACTCTCTATGTCAATCAGTCGACTGTTCACTTACTGTTCCCTCTAGACACTCTCTATGTCAATCAGTCGACTGTTCACTCCCTGTTCCCTCTAGACACTCTCTATGTCAATCAGTCGACTGTTCACTTACTGTTCCCTCTAGACACTCTCTATGTCAATCAGTCGACTGTTCACTCCCTGTTCCCTCTAGACACTCTCTATGTCAATCAGTCGACTGTTCACTCACTGTTCCCTCTAGACACTCTCTATGTCAATCAGTCGACTGTTCACTCCCTGTTCCCTCTAGACACTCTCTATGTCAATCAGTCGACTGTTCACTTACTGTTCCCTCTAGACACTCTCTATGTCAATCAGTCGACTGTTCACTCCCTGTTCCCTCTAGACACTCTCTATGTCAATCAGTCGACTGTTCACTCCCTGTTCCCTCTAGACACTCTCTATGTCAATCAGTCGACTGTTCACTCACTGTTCCCTCTAGACACTCTCTATGTCAATCAGTCGACTGTTCACTTACTGTTCCCTCTAGACACTCTCTATGTCAATCAGTCGACTGTTCACTCACTGTTCTCTCTACACACTCTCTCTCTCTCTCTTACTGTGTAGGTTACCCACTGATGTGGGGGTTTCAACTGGATGCTGCACAACCCTTGTTAACAATCTCTGTGTCATTTAAAGGTATATTCCAGGTAGTTAATCTAATACCATCCGCGCAGATAATGTTAGTACATCTATGTTATACTTAAATACTTACAATAGAAAACCCATCAAGAACAGGATAAAAACCCATCACAGCACAGTTATAATGGAAGGTACCATAGGAGGAAAGCAGAACCATGGAGGCATTTCACAGCAGAGACAGGCTTCAAAAACACAGGCTCTCCTATTTTATTTTATCGGTATTCATCATATTTATATACACCTTAACCATACAAACCTAGTCCCAGTTGTGGTCACTTATTTCACTTCAGTCACTTGTGATTAGAGATGCCAGCTTCTCGATTTGATCCTACTTAAGATCCAGGATGGGATCTAGCTGTAGCTGGTTGGTGTACCTGGCTAGCCTTGTTATGCCCACAAAAGCTAATGTCATCAAAGAGATTAACAGCATTTAAGCGGTATGGACAGAGAGAGAGGACAGCCACATAAAATGAGAAGAATCAGTGTGCTCTCTAGGTGACCCCCTTTCCCAATTGTTTCATCTCATGTCAGTCCTCCCTATCTCGTCTGGGGTGAGCATGTTTCACAAACATTTCCGGGGCCTCTTTGGAATCCCTGCCAAAATGGCTGAGAGGGGGTCAGGGGGGGCCGGCCGGAGCTGTAAGCTCATCGCACTCCCCTCCCCACATGGCCCCCCCCCACCACCACCCCGTAATCGCCAGCAGTCTTCCTGCCTCGGGGCGAGTATGGGAGGGGGGTGGATGCTAGGGGTCAGGGTCTGAGCACCATTAGTACAGTGGATAGTGTGCCGTAGTGAGTGATTGAGTGAGTGTGTGTGTGTGTGTGTGTGTGTGTGAAATCAGGAGAGTGCGATAAACAGGCGGGAGAGAGAAAGCATGCCCTTGTACAGTATCTTAGCTGTGTGTGTGTGTGTGTGTGTGTGTGTGTGTGTGTGTGTGTGTGTGTACGTGAGTGCGTGTGTGTGTGTGTGTGTGTGTGTGTGTATGTGTGTGTGTGTGTGTGTGTGTGTGTGTGTATGTGTGTTTGTGTGTGTTTGTGTCAGAGAGACAGATCTGGGGCAGAGCTTTGACGAGTTCACTTGGCTGAGACTTCCACCCACCCCCTGGTCAAGCACAAAAAAAAAAAAGAAACGTTGAAGTCAACAAAATTCATGCTGCCTGTGTTAGCCATCTTTCTCAAACAATAGCAACCAACAAGAGGTGTCATCAAATACTGCAATCATTTCCATTTGAAAGTCTATTTTTTTAGGGGTATCTGATTAAATGTTTGATGATTGTCACAGTGATGGTTAAGACTGTCCCCTGCTAGATGGTTTTTCAGGATTCAAAAAATGGCTTTTATGAAACAACACTCCCTCTGCACACAAGGATAAAAGTACCACTCACTTACAGTACCACTAGCATTCAAATGAGGTTTGTTGTGTCATCAATCATACATTTGAAAATTAGAACATAAGGCTTATATAGTATAGTTTTTATGTATTTCAATGAGGGCTTTCCTCCAGAAAAGAGGGACTTTTTTTTTGATGGCGTATAATTAATAGGAGGGGGGATATTTTGAATGTTGGCCCGTAAACCTGTGGTTCCTTTCCGTGCCTGAGTCTATGATTACGCTGTCAGTGGACAGCTCAGACGCAGCAGCGTGCTTTGCACAGAGCTGTGTAACATTTAAACAGGTCCTGACTGGAACTATTCTGACACAAAACATTAAGGGCACACAGCACAGCACCACATTGGTCA
This sequence comes from Sprattus sprattus, assembly GCF_963457725.1. Taxonomy (NCBI): domain Eukaryota; kingdom Metazoa; phylum Chordata; class Actinopteri; order Clupeiformes; family Clupeidae; genus Sprattus; species Sprattus sprattus. The sequence continues at coordinate 14,127,008 of NC_137919.1, forward strand.
CAATACTAAAAACACATCTCACCATAACATAACCCAGAGAACACAGCAACACACCGCATACTATAGGAGACGCATAATACTCTACAGCCCAACACAGTACATACTATCGGAGAGGCATAATACTCTACGGCCGAACACAGTACAAACTCTAGGAGAGGCATAATACTCTACAGCCTAACACAGTACATACTATAGGAGAGGCATAATACTCTACAGCCTAACACAGTACATACTATAGGAGAGACATAATACTCTACAGCCTAACACAGTACATACTATAGGAGAGGCATAATACTCTACAGCCTAACACAGTACATACTATAGGAGAGGCATTATTCTCTACAGCCTAACACAGTACATCTATCGGAGAGGCATAATACTCTACAGCCCAACACAGTACATACTATCGGAGAGGCATAATACTCTACAGCCCAACACAGTACATACTATAGGAGAGGCATAATACTCTACAGCCTAACACAGTACATACTATAAAGGAGAGGCATAATACTCTACAGCCCAACACAGTACATACTATCGGAGAGGCATAATACTCTACAGCCTAACACAGTACATACTATAAAGGAGAGGCATAATACTCTACAGCCCAACACAGTACATACTATAAAGGAGAGGCATAATACTCTACAGCCTAACACAGTACATACTATAAAGGAGAGGCATAATACTCTACAGCCTAACACAGTACATACTATAAAGGAAAGGCATAATATACACAATATATACTCATCATAGGCTTTCATATCTGCCTTTGGACGGAGGAGACTTTTTCATATATATAAAGCCCAAACTACCCATTCCCATAATGAAAACAGCTATCAAATGCGTATTTATCAACGAGAGCACATTCAGGCCTCTCCACTAACATATCTTGGCCGTTTAAAAGTAGGATGAACACATTTATATCGTCCGGCCAATATCAATATTTTTTCTCTAAAGTTATTTAACAGTCCAAACTGACTATGCTGAAATATTTCAGCCACTAAATTCTTGACTCAATTTGTTCATTTGTCACGGGCTGTCATGGATCAGTCTTTAACTGCTACTGCTCTTGAAGTTGCACTCTGTTGGCCTCTAACATATCAGCACTGTGTAAAAGACACCATTTTATGTCAGGGAAAAAACAGTCAAAGTTTCCTTGGAAGAACAATAATAGGAAAGTCATTACTCATCGCCTGAGCCTTCACTTGGATCAGTGTGAATATATTGCCTTGTGCTCGTAGTGCTTGTAATGACTTGTGAACTTAATAAGCTCCTCTTAGTAGGATTACACTTCCGGTTCAAATAATTGTTCAGGTGTAGCACAATAACACTTATTCTTATTAAATATGGATTAATATGAGGCTCTGAAAATGCTGTCAGATGCTTTATTGACTTCCTTGTTCATAACCTATATGATCCAACAAACTTAATTTCACACTCATGATTACATTTTTTGAGACTGTGCTGAACAGTTAGCTACCTTTTTTTTTATATGTTCCAACATGTAAAGAGGACTGTCTCAAAAATTATGTCCAAAACAAATTGTGGAAAGTCCTTATCAGCCTTAAGTCTCTTCAGCGCTGACAGAAAAACAAAGACTTGTTCTTTTGCCGGCCACACATTTTAAAGGGCCTTTTAGCTCAGTCCTCACTGTAATGCGCTGCTTTTCACATTAGTGAGGCTAGCCTAAGGCTCGCAGTGAACTCTCTGAGCTTCTCCCTCGCACTCGTGCCGCCAAGTACACACTCACTCACACTGCTGAGCTTCTTTCCTCAAAGTAGTATGGGAGACTTCTCTTGTTTTGTACAAAGCAAAACAAACCTGGCCTCTAGAAACCCTTTGCTGGTCAAGGGTAGAGTGCGTCTTCTGCCAAGGCAAATAATGGAAAGAACAAAGAGACAAATCCTTTTTTCTTATAATTTGTCTGGTTGATGATGGTGATTTGAGTGAAAAAAAGATCCGTTTTGTTTTCATTTGAAATTGACTTCTTGAGTTGGTGCTTGAATCACTTTATTTTGCTAACAGTAATTAGTAGCAGTGATGTAGAGAAAATACAGATTTGTTTTTATTTGGTTTCTTATGTTGTTACATGCTAAAATGAGAGAACTACCACAGTGATGTAATATAGGTAATATAGATGTCTACGCAACGTCTCACCTGTCATGTTTGCGATTTTTTAAATGCTGACAGCCCTAGGGAAATGATTCATGGTTTGGATTTCCTACAAACAGCGAGGATTGCGTACTGTCAAGTCAGCTCAGATAACTGAAACTGTTCTCACGTTAGGCAAATGTAGTTTTGGGTTTCATACATATCAATTTGTCCAGGGCAGGCCCCATTGAAACATTCCTTGACAGCTTGAGCTGAAGACTACTGTTTAAAATGCTTTAGAACTAATCAGCTTATTGGACCACTTCATGAACATGCACAAGTAACGGGAGCGTAGGCTATTACATGTCTGGGCTATCTACCTTTTTTGCAGCACTCTGGCTGTAAGTACTGTCTGCTCTCTCTTTAAAAGTGAACACTAGTCCGCTGTCTCTCGACTGGACGTGTGGTTCAGTCCTAGGTCAGAGTGAGGACGTTTGAAGACAAACACCCTCCCTTTGGATCGCACGTCCCCTCCATTAGTCAAACTGTCGGCCCTGCGGTCCCCTGGGTGTTCCCCTGATGGGCACGCGGGGACACCCTCGCCCCCTTGCTGCCCTTGCAGTGAGCTCAACTGCAGCCCTAGCCAGCGTCAGACTCGCCCAAGTGCAACGTCAGCCTCGTCTTATGATGCCCTGTGGTTTTAACAAACAGACGGAAAGGAATGTCTCTCTTTTTACCACCTCTAATTCTTGGAACATGGACAAGGATGTTTTCATGTGTATGTGTGTGCATTGTGTGTGTGTGTGTGAATGTGTGTGTGTATGTGTGTCTATGGTGTGTGTATGTGTGTGTGAGTGTGTGTCTGTGTATGTGTGTGTGTGTGTGTGAGTGAGTAGGTGTGTCTATTGTGTGTGTGTGTGTGTGTGTGTGTGCATGTATGTGTACTATGTTGTACCAGTTAAGTTTTTGCCCGTTCTCCAAAGTTTTTTCTTACGAATACTTTCTTACGTAAATGTTGAGATCTGGAGCAAAATGTAATCAAATATCCTCAACATATATCTATTAGCTGCCAAATGACCTGAAGGAAAAATCTTTGTTCTTGCCTACTAAATAATCTGTCCCTCTGAATTGTTCCAGAGGGCTTTTTGCACTGCAAGAAGAAAACCTTGGATTGAAAAATGAAAACCTCTTTGTCTGATTGGAATGTTGCAGTCTCTAGTTGCCCTGGAGAACACTCCATTCGGAGAACAGATAGTCCTCCTCACAAGGTCTGATGTCATAAGTGACTGTCCAGAATCCTGTTGCGATCATGATAAATATGTCATAAATGCAATGAAGTGGCAAATTAAAAAATCTGCAATGTGAAGCCAGTCTAGTGGACGCCACACACACACACTCTCTCTCTCTCTCTCTCTCTCTCTCTCTCTCTCTCTCTCTCTCTCTCTGTCTCTCTCTCATTCACACACACACACAAACACACACAGCCATACACACCCCTCCATCTTACCTCTCCAGCCCATGGCGGAGCAAGGGAGCAGCATCTGGTTGGGAGCCGGATTCGGATCGGTGAAATGAGACCAATCTTTCTCTTGGCAAAACACACAGGCAGTCAGCAGAGTGGATTTATGGACAGCGCACTCGTGGCTTAGGCATGATTGCTTGAATTGGCGGCCTTTGTTAGCTTTTTATGGAGCTCTAGAGGAAGGCCTTTTCCATTAAAAATAATCATTTTATACCTGAGTGGGTGGAGGAGGGGGGGGGGGAAAATAAAATGGAATAAGAGCGATAAAGAGAAAATTCACTATTTGCATGATGAGGGTGAAAGACACAGAGTCTCATAGTGAAGGGTTGCTGTTACTGTGTTCACATGAATGCATCCAGCGTCATTCAGAGAGTGTTAAATTGTGAGAGTTGTGGCAACATTCACTCCTTCAAGGTCTTTTCTTTTTTCCATTGCCATACTCAAAGGCATATTTGACCAAGGCATGGCCAGGGAGCCTTGAGAATTATAGGGGGGCTCCAAGGGAAACTTTAAATCATGTCTGTAAGTATCCATAAAAATATCTTATGGACTTTACAACACAAAGAGGTCAAAGATCACATCAAAATTGTTAAACTTCCTATAGCTGTATGTTTTTTAAAAGAAGAAGACAGAGTCATGTCTGCAGGCTTTGTAAAAGTGGTTGGACGCGATTCAGTTTTATTTTTTGCTTAAGTACTTATACTTGTGTAGTCTTTTTACTGTCTTCAGCTGTAAAACATTTAGGAAACTTTACGCTTCCTATAAAACTCCAGTGAGTAACAGGAGGTCCTCCTCCGACTGTTAAAAAAAGAGGAAGGGAAAAAAACGATGGAAAACTGGATAAGGTCTTCTTAGTGTGGGCTTCAAGCCAGTCTTTCCCTCTGTCTCCCTCAGCACAACATTTTAGCCCTGTTCTCGCTCTCTCTCCCACTCTCTCTCTCCGTCTGTCTTTTGTCTGTTTCCCCCCTAGACTCAAAAGACATCAATAAAAATAAGTAAAACTACTGAAGGATGAGTTAATTCATCTGCACCAATGCATCTACAGGGATCAGCAACAAAACTTATAATTGGTCTATCAAGGTGAGCCCCTCTATAGGTTTAATCTAATTGTACGTAGATTGTCAATGCAAACCAAACGGAACTGTTGAAACGTATTGAAAAATACACCTCTCTCTCTCTCTCTCACACGCACACACACCCACACACAGTAGCACTCCCGTCCCATCAAGCCTTGCTTACGGAAGGACAGGAGGCGTTGTTAAAAGGGAACTCTTGTTAGTCCCACCAAATATCTGTGTCTTTGAAGTCATAAACAAATAAAGACTGGAACTCAACGGAATTCACATGAATTATGCAAGGAATAAGGAGTCTGTGAGAATAAAAATGAAAACAGTCCTCCTTGTTCGCCGACACTTTCAGGACATTCACCCATTCCCCTGTGTTGTTCGCACTAAATAGGCTACGGCTTTCCTACAAAGCACAAGCGCAGTTTCGCCAGTTGTTATTTGACAGGCTAAACTAGGATGTTCTGCATACGGTCCTCTCTGACCATGCACTCCTCATGCTTGATTAGGCTATGTGTTGCGCACTGCGTCGAATTACATGCTAAATAGGACATGATTCAGTAAAAATTATAATAAATAACAAAAGCTTGCCCCGCAGCACTATTTAAAAATCAAAACAACACTGTGGCCGTTTTCTCGACTGTCTCTGTTCAATTAACAAACCACCATGTTTTCTTATAAAATGTACATTTTCCCTCTTTTCTGATTTTGCAAATATTCCATCAGGTAAGTCGTTTTTATTGGGAATTCTCGTTTGAGGCTTTTTGATTCTCCCACTGTAGCCTATTTGTCATAGTGTGGGCCTGGGAAAACTCAGGATTCCTCTCAACATCGTGTGAAATTTCGTGCCAAACTACGTCCTGATCACTGCCGTAGCCTAATTTATTGCCGAGCAAACACGTGGGAATACAGTCCTCGAGAGCTGTAAAATAAGCCAAAGCAGCTCTCTACGCACATCTCGCGATGGGTAGCACTCATTTCCATTCTAGTCTATTGTGAGAGTTTTCCAGGTCTCGCGCGATCTCAGAAGTTTCCCACGCCTGTTGTTGTGGCGTCTGCCCTTTTCTCTCACTCTCTCTACCCCCCTTCCTCTGTCTTCCTCACCCGCCCCCTTTCTCTCCTTCTCCCTCGCTCCTTCATCTCCAGTCTGCTGCTGTTGTCTCGGCGGCTAGTTGGTCTGGGAGAAAGGGGTATCGCGAGTGTTGGAGTTTTGGTGAGAGTTTGTGGAAGATGGCGCCTGTTGTGACAGGGTAAGTCTGAGATTCAGAGCTGCTGCTTCTGTTTGAGTTAAAGTGGATTTTAAGTACTCAGAGTTCAGTTGGTGGCTTTTGTTAAAACATGGAACTCAAGTGGCATCTGTTTCTGATTTGGTGGTTATTTTTAAGAACGATACGTATTTTCTTTAAGTGAAATGTATTGTGTGGTTTTCTTTGACTTCTCCAGTGTAACGCTAGTGACTGTTTCTGTACCGCCGTGCCGTGTTGTGGCTTTTTGTACGAGCCCCAGCGCTAGTACGGCTGCACGGGAGTTTGGGGCTAGCCAGCTAGCGTGTAGCTACCAGCGGTCTTTTTGTGCACCACCAGACAACGACACGAATACAAACAGCCAGAGTATTGGGACTGAAAGAAATACCTATTTATACTGCTTATTTTGGAGAAAAAAAAAATATATGAAGTCATATAATTTCGAAAGCCCACTTACAATAACCTACACACGGAACATGAATCGCGGGGCTTTTAAAACATATTGTGGCTTTGTTCAAGGGATTCGTTTTGCCCTGTATTATTTTTTTGTTGTCTCACTTCGGTTGCTCTTTATTGTTGGTCGAATTGTAGTCATATTTTAAGGGATAGTATAGTAAAGCTGCTCACTATGTGTGGGGTAACTGTTTTGACATGCGTGTGTGTGCTCGTATGTAAGTGTTGTTTACTAAACAGTCCGGTCGGCTTCCCTCCGTCGCCCTCCGTGCAGACAAATGATTATTTAATGCCGAGTGCAACTAAGGACAGTAAATATCTAGATGCCACTAAAAACTGAAGTGCTTGCGCATTGTGAAATTAAGTCCACAATAATTTCGCAAACGGTGATTTTCTTTTTTCATAGCGAAAAATGTGCCACGAGTATCCATTAACTTGATGATTTAGCAGACAAAGATGAACAATTTCCGAAATATGAAGCTTTAAATGTTGGCTTGCATTCTCAGCCGTCAAACGGCAGACTCGGACAGCTAGCATGCATGCTGACGTTAACGTTGGATTTTGGTAAATTGTCATCGTACTCCTCTTGTATCCAGATAGAAAATAACCAACAATTACACGAGACTTTAATTTTTTCCTCAAGATAAGCCCACTTTCGTTGACAATTGACATTAATTGTGCAACGGGGGATTTAAGCTCCAGAGTATTTCTTTGAAAGATTAGGGAAGAAAACCCCAACGAGTTCCACGTCCATGTCTGTAGTATCTGTTTTTAATTGGGTGATTGTGATGTTACAGTAGCTCTACAGCCCTCTGTGGCGGTTGCTTATAAACACTACGAAAGGTGTATTTTGTGTGACGTATAAACCAAACTGCCAATCCATGTTTTTAAACAAAAGACGAGAAAATGTACATGTTAAGCCAATACTGTACGAGAACTACATTTGTGTTGTTGTTTGTCATTCTATAATTACTTAAAGTGCCATAGCGAATGCCCCTTGCTGGGCACTGATAGTGAGCAGGTTTTCTGTTTTGCACAATTGGTAATCCTCATAGACAGCACAGTGGTTGACAGACACAGGGATTTTTTTAAGCTAGGGAGGGGTGTTAGTCGAGGGGAGGGCAAAGAGATGGCTTGTGTTCATTTTGGGGCTTTCCAGCATCTAGCGATAACAGGCTGGTGTACTCATCTCTGCTTTGACAGGAAAGCGAGAAACTGGTAGACTGGCCACCTGTCCAGATGATTTTTTGCGTCGTCTGCCCCCCACCCTGAGGAAAAGGGAGGGTGTGTGTGTGTGTGATTTGGGGGGGAAATGAGAAGCTGCCATAAGGGGCCTTTATTAGCATAGTCAAAGGGCACTGCTGTGTCAACGGCTGGAGGTTACACAGGGAGAGGAAGAAACTGCCCAGTCTCCATGCTACAGTTGAGTGAACAGCCCCATGATGGGGGTCATAGCCCCCCCCCCCCCCCACCACACACACACACACACACACCTCCTCCTCTTCCCGGTTGTCTGAAGTGCAGACGTTGGCCGGGCTGTTTAAAGGCCAGCATGCAGAGAACTGGGCCGTCTGTGACCACCAAACCACACGTCAGCCCCTGCAGTGTGGCCTGCTGGATGCACTCCTCCAAACAATGCCTGTTGGTCCAGTCACCGGGGAGGGAGCCTGTTGGAATGTGCCGGTTGCCGGTGCGCTATCACTGGGGAGAGACTTGATTAAAAGCCTTGCCCGGTGTCTGTGTGCTTCAGAGGCACGTCCTTATCTGCAAGCTTCAGCTATGGTGGTTACCCTTGACAGGTGCTTTTTTATGAAACTCATACCTGGGTTTGTAGTTGTGTTGTGTTGCTTGTGTGTGTGTGATTGTGTTGTGCACTGTATGAATTATGCAAATCTGTGACCCAAAATCCATTTTAAGCTCTAGTTTTGTCTTGTGTTTTTCTTGAGAAGTCTGCCAAGGGAAGAAACTGGACACCATGATATAATGATTATTGTTTATTTCTTTTGTTGTTGCCTCTCTCCACCTCCAATGTGGGGGTTTCATCGGTGGTCTGTAGCCTATGATTACCCATCGTGTCAAATAGTTGTGTGCTGCTGACATAATAATATTTAGCCATTTCCCCTGTATTGCATTAAGTTGTGGACTTTGTTTTTCCCCCATTTAAAAAAAAACAAACAATGATGTTTAATTGTGTTTATACAGTTTGCAGGTATCAATTTTTTTGCATTAGTGCATTGTTGTTTTCTCTATATGTTAAAGAAATTAGACACCAAATTGGTTTTGATCTTCGTGCTGTCACTTCAATGAATGGTTTTAGAGAGAGAGAGAGAGAGAGAGAGAGAGAGAGACAGAGACAGACACAGACAGAGACACCGACACCGACAGAGAGGGAGGGAAAAAACCTTGGCTTATCACAGGTACTTGTAGCAGAGAGCTGGTCCCTAATGTACCAACTGTCTGCTTTAGCCAACCTGTTGTTATTCCAAGTTATTTGAGGTATCAGTATCAGGTGAGGGCACTGCCTGCATATCTCAGTACACCTCTGAAAACGTTGGAGAGAAGAAAGAGAGTGCGAGAGTCCGCTGTAATCTTTGATAAGCCTATAAAGGTGTGCGTGTGCGTGTGCGTGTGCGTGTGCGTGTGCGTGTGCGTGTGTGCGTGTGCGTGTGTGTGCGTGTGTGTGTGTGTGTGTGTGTTCTCTCTCTCCAGGCTTTCCAGAGAGACATGCGGCTTCAACTGTGTTGAAAGAAGCATAGTCACACTGGGGAAACAATCTCCACATCACCTGTGATGATAAAGCCATGAATCACTTATTTCAACACAATGCAGCCAAAGCCTTGCCCCCAGGGAATGGGATTTGATATAACTTTCCTCCCTTTTTTTCCCCCTTATTCGCTTGCCGCCCCCCTTTTTTTTAACTTCATACTTTTTCTTGCCAAAGGAGTGCAAGTCAAAAATGGGCCCCTTCGATGACACCACAAAGCCTGCCTGCTTAGGACATAGAGGCCAAGGTGTGTGTGTGTGTGTGTGTGTGTGTGTGTGTGTGTGTGTGTGTGTGTGTGTGTGTGTGTGTGTGTGTGTGCACACACGCACACTCCGGGAGGGGGAAGTTCCCTGGAAAGAAGAGGTGAAAAGTGTTACAGGAGAAAAGTTCCCGAGGGGGCTCTCCTCTTCCCTAATACCGGTTATGAAAGGAAAAAGGGCTCAGTGCGGGGGGAAAAGAGAGAGGTAGAGAGAGTGCGCCGGTGACTAAGGAAGAAAGGGAAGAAAGAAAGAGGACTGAAAAGAAGAGAGCAGCAGCAGATGTGAAGGCTGGGGGGGGCCTGCTGGTGTTGAGTTAAAAGGGAGCACCAATGTGGCCTCACCCCCTCCTGCCTCCAGGCCAGCTCCAGACACGGGCACAGGTAGAGAGTAGGACAAGAACAACGGCCCACAGACCCCTTACACCTGACGGCTGGTCCACACAGACTAGGACAGCCAGCCAATGACTCACGCCGGCACCGGCACAAATTGTACCTGTGTGTGTGTGTGTGTGTGTGTGTGTGGCTGGTCACCCAGACGCGGGCATCAAATTGCAAGTGTGGGTTTAAGGACATTATTTCAAGAGATGTGGTTTTCTTGACTGTCAGTCCTTCTCCCCCAGCTCACAATTGGAGAAAATGGTCAGTGTAATAATCACTCGTCAGGTCCTTTGTCATGTGACGGCCAACTTGATTCTTTAAAGAGAAAGGGCACAATTCTTTGATAGTAAGTCCACACAGTGGATTTGATTCGTGGATGTGTTCAGACTCTCTTTGAGAGCAGACTGAATGGATAGACTATGGTATGCCAATAGGTACACACAGTGCTGGGCCTTTGTGAGTAAAGTCTAACAACTAGGCTCACATGTCCTCTGTCACAGCAGTGGCTCATTGTGGTGGTCATGTGCCGATTTAGTGTGGTGTTCATTGTGCCGATTTGAAATGTGACCAGTTGTTTTTGTGGTTGGCCAAAAAAGACCAGGCTTGATCTCACTCTTTTCCTCCCTCTCTCTCTCGCTCTCTCTCTGTCTCTGTCTCTCTCTCTCTCTCTCGCTCATGTCTCCTTTCCTTCTCTCTCTTTTCCCCTTAAGACTTAGTCCAGGGCATCCACAACACTGAAAGCATGCAGGATGAAACAGGCACATTTTTGACTAATTTGTCTTGGCCCCTTTTCAGTTTGGCACATTGATTGTCTGTCTGTGTGTGTGTGTGTGTGTCTGTGTGTGTGCGTCTGTGTGTGTTGCATAGTATGGTTTTCCTCAAATGTTGTCAAGAAGTTATTTTCCATGTATGTTCATTTGATTAGCTCTCCTTGCAGTGTGTGTCTGAGTGTGAAGCGCAGTGATCCCACAAACAGCAAAACTAAATTGTGCTCAAGCTTGTTTGCTCAGTGGAGGAGTTACGCCTTTTGTTGAGCCTCCCCTGGTGATGTAAGGGCCTACGTGTTTGTGTGACCTACGTGAGCATGTTCAAATTATGCAGGTATGTCTTTACTGTTATGGGACTTGGCATGCATGCGTGATGTATGGGCCACATAAAAAAAGGCTTTTGAAAGTACAGACGTTGTTTTGTGGGTGCCCTTTTCCTCTTGCAGAGTTTCCTCATTCATAAACCATCCCCGTTGGTCGTGATTACGGCATGACCAAGGGAACTTGTCTTTCTTTGTTGTCAGCAATTTTTTTGCTCCCCCCACCCTATTCAGGATGTTTCATTCAGTACAAAAAAAACTGAAATGCCCCCCCCCCCCCCCCCCCCCCCTTCCACCCTTGTTCTGTTTCAGATTTTGTTTCATTCACTGTGAATTTCCAACCAAATGCTTGGTGTTGCAATCTTACTGGGCAGAGGCAGAGGCAGAGGCAGAGGCAAAAGCAAGTAGTGGGAATCTAGCTTGTGAGCTGTGACTTGTTTTTCTGTTCTCCACACAAGTTCCGTCGTTTCCTTTGCTGGTTGGTTCTCTTGGGGTCAGGATCATGAACTGACTCTCTCTCTCTCTTGCTCTCATTGTCCTCCTACCCACCACTAGTTTCTCAATAGAGAGGTGGATTATTCAAAGGGAGATAGGCCTGTGTGCTCGAGAACAGAGACGTCTAAGCAGGAGAGCTTGACCAAGCTGTGGAAAACATGCCAGTAAGAAAAAAAGAAGGGGGAAAAAAAGGCATGCTCGTTTTCTGATTCTTTTGGACAGGAAAATGGCCCCTTGTTGATGAATTGTTTGTTTTGGCTCAGGCTGGAAATAGGGAGGGAGGCCCCCATGGTGTAGAGTGTAGAATAAAGTGACAGAATAGAATAGTGACAGAATAAACCCGATGGAATCAGGAGGGTCATCAGCAAATTTTGAGGGCTTCTTTCAAGGCCGTCTGTTTGACTCTGACAAATTGTATGCACTTAACGCAGGATGTATCAGTGATCTTTTTTTTGGTCTTTCTTTCTTCCTTCCTTCCTATCGTAGGGACCGTTTGCATGACAAGGGTGACAACAATTATACCCTAATTTTAAGGGTAGGTTAGTTCCAGACCTTTATTAATCAACATACTTTGCAAAAAGACAGTAGACACTACACCACCTGCTTGGATATCTCTGTGACATAAATCTCTGGTTTCATTCAAGGCAATACAGTTTAGTGCTAGCATAATGTCTGGACAAAAGGAAAGCAATCTGACGATTGCAGTGCTGTCCTTATATTTGCAAGTTAAGCTTGTGGTTAGGTAAGGCTTTATGTGTTTGATGGCAGATGATAATCATACAAGGCTATGATTTACATCGTTTTTTGGTGGTATACTATATTGCTTGGTGGAACTAGGTGGAGTTTACAACCTGGGCCTACTCCTGACACTTCAGCAAATACGTATGTCTTCCCAAGAACAGTGTGGTAGATTGTTAATCATACTATACATGAAATGTTATACTAAGTCTATTATTAAAAAAAGACAAACTGTGAAATCAAAACATTTATGCCTGTTCATGTAGTTCAGTCACATTTTGCAAAACAATGTAACTACAACAGGCTAATTAATGAATGCCATATCATTTTCAGCTCAATCTTAGATATTCTTAAATATTTGAGGTATTTCAATACTCCTTTGATTTCCGCAAATTTCACATTTCCCAGGTATAAGCAGCGGTGTTGTTCGAGGTGCGTTGTTGCCGAACACCCCATCCTTTAAAGGGATCTATCCCTCCACCCGCCTGAGAACCTAGCCAATCTCTGTCCTTCCAATTTGCTCATCCAGCTCAAGTCTGAATATAGTTTTGTTCTTGCTCTTATCTAATCTCTCCTTTGCAGGCTTCTCTCTCTTTTTCTTTCCTTTTGCTCTTTCTCTTTTATGTGTCACATCCAGTCTATTCCTCCGTTTGCACACGCACTTTGTACTTCTTGTTCTGAGCTAGATCAGTAATTATAGAGTGGGAGTCAGTAGAGGGTGGCCAGACCAGACCAGACATACAGACAGACAGACAGACAGACAGATCATCCTCTCCGGCACTGGGGACTTCCACTGAATGACCCAGCACAATCCCTTAGAGACCTGGGGGATGCTTCAGAGGACAGACCAGAGACTAGAGACCAGATCAGTCCTGAAGGGAAGGGAATACAAGAGAAGAGAAGAGCAGGGCAGGGCCAAGGCCTACATACTGCTGAAGGTTTGAAGTCTCAGTCACTTTGAGGGAGTGGAAATTAATTGCACAGCACCAATTAGGGTACTCCAGGGATAGTTGTTTACAAAGCTGTACAGTTGGGGAAGAAAATGCATTTACATAGAGTCCTTTTGTGGTCTAAAGGGCCAACTGCCTGCCATGTAGTGTATGCACTGTCAATATATGTGCCACTAGGTAAAACCACAACCTTGGTGTTACCATTTCTTTGCTCAACCAATGTAATCAGCAAACATGCTCACTGATGATTAGGCTATATATTTAGTTTTGTTTTAAAGGTGCAGTGTGTGAGTCAGTTTTGTAAAATGTGGTTGAGATTTGAGCTCAACATCCAGTCGAATCACACCTGAAGCCTGCGTTGATGGGCTGGGCTTGTTTAAGGGCTCGATCCGAGCTACTGTGTTTGTTTCCTGTTTACAGAGTCAGGGCCGCGTAGGAATACCCATGTGACTGAAAGGACAGCTAGAGGTCCGTGAGGAGCAAATTGCTGGTTTGACAAAAAGTGTACAGGATTAGAAGCACGGACTCCAATACTACATATAAAATAAGAACGTTAATACTCCAATTCTGTCAAGGCTACATTTTTAACAATTGTACTTTTTCCAAGCATGACTGCATCATACTTTTGAAAGTAGGTCGCAGTATCCTATGCAGAAGAGCAGCTTAATAGATGTAGCAGCAGATATATGTTTTTTGCTAATGCCAGAAAAGATATGATTATAAGGGTCTTAACGTGTTTCACGCTCATTTCTCTAAAACGGTGAATACCCAACCGTTTTTCTAAAATGAACGCCGCTTAAAGACAGCAAATATATTGACATAGGACCTCATTCTTAATAGTGTTAGTTATTGCAGTGCATCATTGATATCGTTTATCTTATTTGTCTTTCAGTATTTAGCAAGAAGGAAGTGTATCTTGGTCAGGACCTTCACCTCTGAATTTGGCCTGCGAGGCAGATATGGGGACTTGGCAGCTGGTTGATATCGGAGAAGGCCAGAAGGCCAGTCCTAGTCAGGTCACACTCCACCAAAAGGGAGGCGATAGGTTCCAGTTCCACCCAGTAAAGGAATAGGCTGGTGTGCTCATGTTAGTGTTGGGTGACTCGATGGTCACAAGTCAGAGGAACAAAGTCAATATGCTCCAAAGAGATATGAGCTCATTTGGATCAGATTTAGTGTCCAAACATTTCTAGGCGTTTCATTGGATGTTCTTCATGGAGTCTTATTAAGTGGAATGAAGCGGGCTTCGGGTGACCGTGTCGTATGTGACGACACACTGAGCGCACCTGCTGTTCACTCTCTGGTTGGAGGCCTGCATCTTTCAGGTGCATTCTTGCCAAACCTGGACATGAAGTCAAACAGAAACTGATGAGGTTGGACTGATTGCTGGCTTGTTTTGTTATGAGCACAATGTAAGATAGAAGCCAGCCAGAGACAGACAGACAGACAGACACTCAGACAGACAGACACACAGACAGAACGTCTCCCTTCTGTCGCTCTTTTCTCTCACCCTGTAAGGTCATCAGACTTGGAGGCGTGGAGGAAGAGAGTGATAGAGATAAAAATATAGGGAACGAGAAGTGTTTTTTTTCCTGCCATTACAACAACACAGAAACCAGACAGCGGGTTAGAGGTGACATCGACTCTGCAGCACAGCTAACACCCCCCACCCCCCCTCTTTCAGCTTTCGCTCCCTCCACCCCCACACACTGTCTACCGCAACCCACCTACCCCCCATCCCGTCCCTTGCTTTCATTGGCTGCTTTGGTTCACAACTGGGCTAAAGGTCTCCGAGATTTTGAACCGTCTGAGTTTTCACTTTCTTGCCTTTTTTTTTCTTCCTCTTCTCTTCCTCCCCCTCGGTCTCTGTCTCTCTCTCTCTCTTTCATTCTCTTTCTCTTTCTCGGTCTCTCTCTTCCCCTTCTCATTTTTTCCCTTTGTTCAGGCCACCACTCACTGGAAACCTTACTCTTTCGCTTTCCTCTCACCTCCTTTAATGTCAGCTGTGGTACAGCCGCACACTATTCAAGGCTGTAGACGAACGGGTGGGAGGTTGCAAGCACAGGTCTCAGATGAGTAATTTAAGGGGGGAAGGCGAATTAAAATATGAAACTTTATGTTTATAAAAGCCTTGACTTGGGAAGGAAATAATGGCTATTATGTGGGTTTCTGGTTGCACAACGGAATTGTAAGGATTGACCAATGATTTGTGTGGGTGTTTCAGGCTGTGGGACTCATTTGATAAGGGTGTGTGTGTGTGTGTGTGTGTGTGTGTGTGTGTGTGTGTGTGTGTGTGTGTGTGTGTGTGTGTGTGTGTGTGTGTGTGTGTGTGTGTGTGTGGAGGGGTGGGGGGCATTTCTTGTGCATGGGGGGCGGAGATGGGCGGTTTTGGCAGAGTTGTTGTGTTCACTCTGACCCACCACCTCCAGCCCCCTGCACCCCCACAGCCTTCTACCAACTCATCAGGGTCCTTCTCTCCAGTGTCCATGAGTCATCTTGTGTCTGCAGCCAAATTCAGAGGGGGAGCAAGTGAGGGGGGAGGGAAAAAAGCAGGTCAGTGGGGGTGCAAGATTCAAAAACAGACCGTCAACTATTTACTCACAGCACTGCTTCTCTCTCTCTCTCTCTCTCCCACTCTCTGTTTCTCCTTCTCTGTCTCTCTCGCTCTCCTTCTCTGTCTCTGTCTTTCGCTCATCAGACTAGGAAATTGGATAGAGTCAAAGTTAACATGCCGATAATTGGATTCAGTTCATTCAGTTTGACACATGCGGCGTCTTTGCCGTCTAAGTTGTTTATCTCGGGTTATCTTTCATTGCAAGGACAGTTGTCCATGTGTGAATGAGATGGGAGAGCTAGTGTTAACTTAACAGGATACAGTGAAGACTTCTGAGGCCTCTGAGAGGGAAGAAAAGAAATGAGCTGGGAACCATAGACGGACTGTAAGAGCTGGCACATAATTGGTTAAAAGCAATGTTTTGGTCAGTTGTATACAAATCAAGGCTAGGTCAACCCAGGCTTGAAACTATTTTGATGGCTGAGAGAAAACATAGTAAATAAAAAAAGCTTTTAGCGCAACCACTATAAAGCGATGTTAAATTATGCCCCCAAAACGGGTTCACAGCAACATGTTTGGGAACAGTCAAGTCGCTCTTCAAAGATGGTTCACACATGGTCTTTAAACCAACACAGTGCATCAGAGCAGGGACTGGTGGAGATTCAGTGGTTCTCTCTGATGGGGTTTGTCACTTAGAAGCCGTGCTTGGGTAGTAATGCATTCTTTCTGCACATGGGAAGAAGCTTCTCAAGACCAACAGTTCTGAGGCAAAAGTCTACCACACATGCACCCCTTTGCTCGAGCTTGAATATACGATCACATGATTGACAGCTGGGCACCTCCAGTCAAGGCAAGCCACAGCACAAGCCGTGGGAGGACACCTTCAGAGTGCCAGCCAATGGGACGTGTACCAGACAGTCGGAGGATTGTTGATGCTCTCCAATCAGCTCTGCGGCTGCCGGAACAGGTGGGCTCGCCTAATGAGTTTATTTCAAAGAGATTGACGAGAGGGTTTTAAGCCCACACATATGCACCAGCTTTAGGGGCGAGGGGAATGAGGCGACCCACTTCAGGGCAACTGGGGGCCCAGGCCTCTTTAGTCCTCTGAGCAGGACCACTTTGTCTAATTAGCAGATTACCAGGAGCCCTTGAAAACGCCTGGCTTCTTTTGTGTCATCCTGGTGGCCTTGGCGTTTCAATGGGAACAAAATCTGAGTCTCCTGATTAAGTAAATACTGTCTTTTAGATGTAACCAATCCCCAGGGCAGTGATGTGTCAAATGCATTACAACTCTCAGAAAACCTTAGGATTTAGGTGGTAGGAACCAGGGAAGTTGAAAAGGGAGTGAACCTTTTCTTGTCAAAAGCGAGAATTTCTTCATAGCCAGAAAAACATTTTAGTGTCTCTGACCAGGCCTCAGAGGACAAAAGGTCTCAAAAACAGTATTTATGCAACTATTTCTTCTGTTCTTTTCATCTATGTAACAGCCATAGAAACACATTTTAAGGTTATAAATATTTGCTGAAATATGGTGGATAAGGATTTAACAAATTGTCCTTGTTGCACAATACGCCCATGAGCACACATCACAAAGTGTTAATGTGATACTGATATCCCGCCAGATGTGACCTTGCCACAACACCTCATTAATCTGTCTGAGGAGATAAAAATCTGACAAACCTCCAGTTTGTCCAAAGAAGAACCCCCCCTTTGAGTGCTTTACATCCGATAATATCAGCCTCTCCCTCTCTCTGCCAGTGCTGTGGGGGCCAGGTGGACTTATTCCACTTTGTGTTGTCAAACCTGCTCGTCAACCCAGAAGTGATGTAACAGAAGTGATTGTGTATTCTGAACGGCCTTGGAATTGGTCTGTAGGGATTGGTACTCTCAGATTAGCTACCTCCAGTCTTATCTTCCACCATGTTCTGATTTGACTTTGTTTCCTTGGCATTGTGGTTCAAAGCCAACACAGATCTCATGGGCTTTCACAGATCTCATGGGCTCATCATCTTTTAAAAAACTTTTGCCAATCAAAAATTGGGTTTCCTTCCCAGATAAAAAAGGTCTTTGGCTGTTTTTGATATGGATTGTTTTTTTGCGGAGAGGAGACTACTGTGTGCAGAAATAGATACTTGTGTTGGCCGAAGGTGGAAGTCTAAAGATGTGCCTAAGTGAGAAGATCAGAAGTCAGTTCTTCTTTTGTACTGGAAAGACATGAGGCACAGGAAAGCACAAAGACTTCCTCTTTAGGCTGTCTCTTTAGGCTCTCTCTCTGGGCTCGTGTCCGAAGAGGCGTTCCTTTTTTTTTTTTCCATAGCTTGGCTGAAAAAGGATGAAGAGGCTATAACTGGTTTGAGATGAAAAGGCACATTTTAATATATATTAAACATCGAAAAGGCACATTTGTATATACATTAAACATCTTTGCTCAGTTAACTTGGCCTCAGAAGCTCTTGCTTGATCAGGGCCCTATGATATGCAGAAATTGCAGACAGAATTGCAGAATTCATTAAGTCAAATGGGAATCACAGTTAAATGCTGTGAACAAAATTGGACTTTTTTGGAAAAACAACAGGAGAGAAATACATTTGATGGCGTTCTAGACAACATTTTCTGCCTGCCAGGGTGACCCAGGTACAGATGTTGTCAGAGAAAGCTAGCCAAAGTTAATGAAACAATAACTTGGTGAATCTTGTTATATCAACCGCTCACGTTCTGTGGTTTTAATATTAATGAGTTTTCCATAGTGCTGTAGCGACGCGTCGATGATGTCGACGCGTCGATTTCAAAAGTACGTTGACGCCTTTTTTTACGTTGACGCTTCTCCACATACACGTGGTTGACTCAAACAGAAACAAACATTGCACATTTAGAATGGAGATAGAAATGCCAACCACCTCACAGCAGGATGCCCATCAAAGCCCTGCAAAAAGCCCCAAAGAAAAAGTCCAAATACCTCGCCCTAAATCATCAAAGGTATGGGAATACTTCAAATTCAGTCCCAAACGTAAAGGTGTCGTTATTTGCAGTCTTTGCCAAATGGAGTTGGCATATCACACCAGCACAACAGCGATGTGGGAGCATCTGAAGCGGAGGCACCCAATTGTCTCTCGTGAAGGGGACAATAACTAACGTTGGTTACATTAATTTAACGTTTGTTCAGTGTGTTGTGTAGCTTGAGCTCTGCGCACTTCGGTGGTACTAGCTTACTATCTTCTTAACTCTCCGTGCAGTTTGTTCGTGCTTGGTTGCTAGTAGTTAACGTTAGCTAGCTACTAGCGGCTAGACAGCTGTGTCAGTTTAATTATATAGCATCTAACTTACGGCTGCAGAGCACAGCAACCAAGCACGAACAAACGGCACAGAGAACTAACTCATGCTGTGGTCATTTACGAGTCAAACACATAACATTAGACTAACGTTGGCCAGCTTATATTGTAGAGATCTCACAGACACTACGAGTATGATTCAATAATGGCTTTATTGGCCGTTATAACTTCGGCTGAACACATGCGTTTCTGTGGCTGCTTCTCACAGAACTTCCAGCACAAGAGGCATAACAACAAGTTAAACGTTTTCTGAACCATGTGCCCCCGCCCCCTGGCTACTATGCCAGCCCCCCGCAGCGCATAGCAACACATGAGCTGCCGTGGTTGACAGAGAGCAAGGACACAGGCACACAGACAACACTATGAACATGAACACATTAACATACTGGTCGTTACAGTATGTATCATAATTCACTACGTTAGATCGCCAATGTCAACTAATGGCGCCAAGCAATGTCCAGGCCAGGGCTGCACATAAGGTGGTGCGCAGTGCTCATGAATGAATGAATGTTTTTATGAGCACTGAAAACATTTAATTAATGAGCACATCCAAGTGTGATAGGGCTCATTTGAGTTCCAAACATTTTTACTGTGCCTCTAGATAAACATGAAATGCATTGTTGGACTTTTGCTGTGCAAAACGGTGCTCAATAAAGTATATTATTAAGATTTTTTTGGTATTTATTTGAGATACATTATGGTTTTAATCGAGGAACAGAAAAATAATCGTTAGACTAATCGTCCAATTAGTCGACTAATCGATAAAATAATCTCCAATTAATCGTTTAGAAAATAATCGTTTACCCCCAGCCCTAGTTTTCCACAGTGATGGTGAACTGATGCATTCCTATGCGTTATGTCTCAAACAAGATATTCTAGACTAACATGGGAGACTAAAATTGGCTATTGGGACAGCACCTGAATATTCTTAGAATAACCATAATATATTGAATGTACAGGACTATTTTGTATTTTTTTGTGCACAAATCAAAGACTTAAATGTATGGGGAGTATGACACCTTAAAAAAAAGGTAAAAGGCATATAAGTTTTAAAACTATACATAAAACATAGTACTTTGATGTCATGTTTAAACCAGAAGATTGAAAAATGAAGTTTCAAAGTGTGGTTTTCCCGACTCTCATCGTAAAACAGTTGCCGGCTTACCTGAATCCTGTCAGGTGGTCCCGTGACGTCAGCGTCGGTAGACTTCATTCTAGAACTAGTTGATGGAACTGGAATTATTGTTATTATTAGCGTCGGTAGACTTCATTCTAGAACTAGTGATGAAGGGTGAAGAAGTCCGCGATTTCGAGCAAGTTTCTGTCACAGACTCAAGCGAAGATTCAGAAATTGAGGAAGACTATGATCCGGATCAGTTAGTACACGAGATTGTGGCCATTGAGCCGTACCGATTCGAGCCCTACCTGGATGACGAGCCAGCAGAAGAGGCCAGGTCTAAAAACGATGACAATGTCCAGAGGCGGAGTGGCCATCGGGACGACCGGGAAATATCCCCGTCGTCTTGGCAGGCCAATGAGCTCACGAGAAGCAGCCTGAAGACTGCACGCAGCTGTGTCAAAGTTCATGAGCGGCCCATTGAGTTAAAATAATTATCAATCAAATTGTATTCCCGTGATAACCGCCATGTTCTCCGAGAACTGAATGTTGTGGTAGTCCAACCAATATATATATAACACTAGTTGTCGATCTACTTCTCACCTATGGTAATTGTGATCTCACTTCTCACTTTCATTAATCCAGCCTACTGATTTTTGTTTAACCTCTTATCTTGATCTAATTCTTTTTATTCAGACGTTATATAACTTTCATGACCACAAATATAAATTGGCCAGCGATTTAAATAGTTTTTTTGTTCAAAAATTCATGTAGAATGGTCAAAGCAAAGCCTCATGGGAAATGGCAACTGCGTATCGCTCTGCCTTTGTACAGTGAACGTAACTTGGGCCAGATGGGCTCGTTGTGAGCCTAGCGGTGGGCCAGTACAGACAAAATTGTCCCGGTGGATTTTTGTGTCCCACTCCGCCCCTGACAATGTGCATGTGGATGGGGCGCACGGAAACGCAGTAGGCGAAATTCCGAGAGATATGCAGAGACTGCAAAACACCGAATGGTAAGGACGACTTTGACCTTGTTAACAGTGACCAAGTTCAAAAGAGTCCCGACGTTGCCGTCATTAGGCCTACCACTTTATAACGCGGGGCGGAAGTGAGACACTTGGGAAGTTGGTAGCTCAGTGCCGCGGAATTCAAATGTTAATTTTAACAAGTATATTTATATATTTTAAGTAAACATATATATCGATTGTGTTATACCTCCTTTGTTTTATGTATTTTAAAAATGTTGTATTGAGGTGTCATATGCACTTTAAGAGTAGAGGAGAATATGTGTAGGCTAGCATACGGCCCCTTGTGCACTCGATTGGATCGCCCCCTTCTTTTTCATTAGCTCTATCTGTACATGGCAGTTACTCCTTGGATCCTCCTCTGCTTCTCCTCTACGTTGATTGTACCCATTGCAGCATACAAGCCTATAGGCATTTGTGTGTGCACGATTTGCGTTTGTGTAATTGTTTTAGGCTCGTTTCCAACAGCCAGGCCAACGACTCCCTTGAGAAGCCCCAAACAGAGCTCCAGAGGGGTTTCGCTTGATGTTGAAAGTGGTCAGAGGAGGCACGAGAGATTTCTCCAGTGTTTTCCCTGTCATTAAACTCTCTCCATGTCAGAGGAGTTGGCTCCCCATGTGTTCATGCCTGGCCTGAGGCGACCTAGCCCAGCCTCAGCCCAGCCCAGCCCATCCCATCCCATCCCATCCCAGCCCAGCCCAGCCCAACTCAGCCCAGCCCAACTCTAACAGAGCTAGCCCCAATGGCTTGTTCCCTCCCATTGTGTCCTCCCGCAATCCCCCAACACTACCGAAGTGCCCAGCCTCTGTGCCTCGACAGGGGCCAAGTTGGTGCCGGCCCACAGTCTGGATTTATGGGCTCTGTCAGAGGGACAGGTTTCCCTATCCACTCCATTTCCTATGTGTGTTTCTCTTTATGCTATCCAGGTTGCCATTTTTCATTCAGACATAACTCACGAGGAACAGGCAAACCTACCCCCTTCTCCCTCTCCCGTTATCCTTCTCTCTCTCTGTCCCACAATGACCGCCTCTTACCATATATATATATTTATCCCTCTTCTTTTAGTGTCTTTCCTTACATTAAGTCCAAATTTCCTCAGGGATTTGGCACGCGCGGAGGCTATGGGAATGTTTGTATTGAGTCTGCACCGTTTGGTAATGTGATGGTTGGCACACATGTCTGGCATATGTTGGCCAAGCCGAGTACTTCCCCACTTTATGACTACTACCCACAGGAGGCCAGGGGAGGAGGGAACCGGAGGTTCCTGGTGCAGAACACTGGTCGCGCTTCTGGAGCACTGCAGTCAGCTCCAGTTCAGAGATGGGCAAACGCCTGTCTTCATCTTCTTGTGCATTTGGAATGAACAAACGGTATACCAGCTTGCCCTAAATAAAAACGTTTTGTCGAGAACATTGTGTAGTTGTGCAAGCAAGTGAATGCGGTCCAGTACTGGTTCTGGGGTGTGGATCTGTTTTGACAGAGTGACATCAGGGGGCTGGCATTTCTCAGTGCACTGTCACTCAGGACACAAAGCCTCAGCAGTCGAATCTCAAGAGTTTCATCACTCTGCTGGAAGCAGGGAGACTCTCCATACATTTAAGCATAACTGCTGTCCTGTTTCAGCTAACACTGAAAACACCTTAACACCAGGGGATGATTCACTGGAGGCCTGTTGATGCAGTGTAATGATAGTTGTGCACACTGCGAGTCTGTAGCAGGGTTCTGGAGATTTTGTGTTGCAATAATATTGAGGTGTTCCTTTTTTTGTTCCATAAGCACAACTTCATTTTCAGCAACAGCAAGAAGTATAAAATAGTGAGGTCTAAATGCAGATTATTATTTTATAGTGGAAGGTATCCAATATGAAATAAGCACATTTCAAATGGTAAGAATTAGGATTTGGTATGAAATTATACTTTTCAAAGGAATGTGATTCATTGTATCGATTTACTCATCGTACCGTACTTGACACAGCCGTTGATCACACTAATAATATATCATCTTTTCTTCACTAGGTGATCAAAGGTGTGTGTGTGTGTTTGTGTGTGCGTGTGTGTTGTGTGTGCGCGTGTGTTGTGTGTGCGTGTGTGCGTGTGTGTTGTGAGTGTGCAGTGGTGGAAGAAGTACTGAAGTTTAGTTCAAGTACCCAGGAAAATAAAAGTAAAAGTACTACATCAACTATCCTACTAAAGTAAAAAGTACTTACTTTTAAATTGACTTTAAAAGTAAAAGTAAAAGTACTCACACAATTGGTTGTCTCTCAATGTAGGGCTGTGCCATTTTGATAAAGAATGCAGATATAGCTACTGGTAATACTTACGGTGCGAATCCATACCAGCGATCTGGGCGACGCGATTTTCTAAACCCCATGCATTTCAACGGGAGCCAGCTCCATTGTGACGTAGGCCAGCGATCTGGGCGACGCGACCGATGAAAATTCGAACATATTGAAACTGATGCAAATGAGGAGCAATTTTTCCCGGCAGCGGCCAATGAGATTGTTTGGTGTCGTCTTTGACGGTTTGAAAATTGTAGGACTGTGGCATCGTTTGGTCGTTTATGCTATTTCCACACGCTACACCACGCCCACTCAAAGCGATGGAAGCGGGTCGCGTCGCTGGTATGGATTCGCACCGTTATGCCTCTACAGAAGTCACTACTAGTAATAATAATAAGCAACAACATTTGTTTATTGGAAAGGTTGGTGTACTTATTGTGCTTACCCTCTGTAATACTTTTTACACTCTATCTGACAATTCTGTGGATGACAAGTTATCTACCACGGATTATCTGCAAAGTTAATACCATTAAGCCAAACCAATAAAGACAACATGTTATATCTTTAAATATTGTATTTAATTGTAAACGTGTAAAAAATGGAAACATGGAACATGAAAACAAATGTAATTGTAAAACTGGACAGAACAAGGCATGCTAGCTTGACTTAACTAACCTACCAGCTTTATCTTACCACTTCAAATATAACAAAGATACAAGCATGTTATATGGATGCTATTGCTGTATGTCAACATGCATTTCGCTAGATAACAGTATAATATCATGTCAGTAACCGAATAAATATTCAAAGGTGAGGGACATTAACTTAGCACAGCAAGAACTCTGCTTACCTCGATATGCTACTTTACATTTCGAATTCTTGAAGGCTAGCAACTCCTTTTTTTGAAAACCTCCACAAATCATTCTTGGGGCCATTGAACTCGAACATATCTTTTAAATAGGGCCAAGTGTGGCTCATATCATAGCTCAGTTGAGGCTGACTCTGGATCCATGTTGAATAGGCAGTTGGTCAGGCTGTCTGTTGAATGTTTAGTAACATGCGAGACTAACTAGTGCTGCTGCCAAACGCACATTCTGCTATCATTGGAGCTTACAGAGCTGCCTGATTGGTTTAAACTTCCAAAACATCAACGCAATCCATATTTTTGTGTAGGCATTCATTCATAAAATGTAATGAGTAACAACACATATTGTAGAAATGTAGCGGAGTAAAATTATAGATAATAGCTGCAAAATGTAGCGGAGAAAAAGTATGCAATTTACATTCCACCAGTGTGCGTGTGCGTGTGCATGCGTGTGCGTGCGTGTGGTAAGGCACTGCTAAGGCATTGACCAGCGGAGGGGGTTTTCTGGAAGATGAGTGTTAGGTCATTTGTGGCATTTAAGGAGACAAGGCAGATTTTCATTAAGAGGTTTGAGGTTGGGTTTGTGTGGTTGCAGGTAGCAAAATTAGTTGTCTACAAAGGTTACGTCCAACTCGTTGTGTTACATGTCTCGCTTTGTTGCTCACTCTTGCAAGGTATTTGCGCAATACGAATCTGATGCTTTCAATATATTAGTCACCTTTTCTCACCTTATCTTTTGAACACATCTGTCACATTCAAGCATCTGTCGGTAAGGTTTCTTCTGTGATACACAAAGACACCCACCAGTTCTTAAGTAATTACAGAGCTACAGTGGAGCAATGGTCGTATCCAATATCAACCCCCTGAGGGCACTGTAATGGTATACCCCTAATCCCCTTCCATTGGTTTGGTATCCCCCACCAACCCACAACTCTTTATGATTTCACTCACTCACTCTAGAGTGCAGGCCCTGTCGGGCCAAGAGAATGGTGTAAGTGTGCGTTTATATTTGCGTATTAGTTTTTTAATATGAATTGTTTTTTCATCATAAGCCTGCCATGATGTGTTTCATGTAAAAGTGACAGAAGTTTGTTTCCTCTAAAAGCTTTTTTTGTGGATGTGTGAGGAAAAGTTTGTGTACAAGAACAAGCACTTAGTATTAGTATTAATTATTCTTAGAAGCCATTAACACATTTTTAAATACTTTCTGAAGCATAAACAAACTCTGGGTTAGTGCATGTTGCTATACTCCTATAAGAACACGTATGCTCCTTGAAGACGAGGCCTGATCTCCATTGCTTCGTTGCGTCTGACAATCATACAGATTGCACCGTGTGGAAACTTCCCTGTTCTGGTCTCCAACCATGGACAGCAAACACAAGCCATTATTGTCCTTGTCACTGGCTGCAGAAACGGTGACCTTTTGACCCCAAGTTGCCTTGGGAAGCTATATCAAGCTCTCGGTGACATCTGCGGCGGTAAGCAGACACCTCAGGCCTTGATGGGTCTGTTTGCCTCAAACAGTGGTGCAGGAAAAGTTGAGGAGATGAGGAAAAACACCAACAGAGCCAGTGATAGCCTGTCCGTATGGCACCGATGTTACCGGTGATACTGAAAATTACATCAGAGGACCGCTACAGTTTAACTTTTGTCGCCAATGAGGTGATTCCTATTCACCCCATGCAGTAAATTGCAAGTGCATCATGGCACTGACCTTTGGCTATCAAAAGCCTGCAAGGCCCTTAGGTCACACCCGAGGTGAAAGGTGCTCAACCTATGAACATTGTTCTTATGGCACCTTCTTAAAGGTGAGCTCTGTCCCCTGCCATTTCCTGATTCCATTTATACACACTATTTTGTTTGTCGTAGTCGTTGTCGTGGCATGGGTCTCGTAGTTTTTGTGCCGACCAGCAGTCGGTGAGTTTCTGACGGGTGACTTCAGATTATGTGCACATCAAACTGTTTTTTGAACTGTCTTGCCTGTGTCACTCTGATGGAGTGTGGTGAAACAGACCAGTCACTGTGCTTGGTAAGAAGCGTACAAGAAGGAGACCTGAAAAACAACTGAATCCAATTTTACAGAATGTTTGAGATCGAAGCATAGCGATGTGTAGGCTGGATGTGCAGGCTTGGTGTTGGTAAGCTTGGTTCCAAAAGCACGGCGGCAAAGGTTAAGGTGGAAGCTGTGAAAAGGGAAAAGTCAGCTCCTTCATGTGTAATGTTTTAAACACTTCACACTTGAGCTTATAGGCCCTGGTTTATTATTGTACCGAATTGTCAGAAAAAATTCTTAATTATTGTAAAAGATAATTTTGTGTGTGTGTGTGTGTGTGTGTGTGTGCAGGGCTTGTGTGCAGGGCTTGTGTGTGTGTTTTTGCCATCAAAAAATGTCAACATGTTCAAATCGAACAGAATAGCATTTAAAGTGTTTTGTCCCCCCCCCCCCCCCCCCCCTTATTTCTGAATCAGTCAGTCATTAGGTCATTCAAATTCAAATTTAATGGTTACCCTTTCTTTGTGAAATGTCAAATCTTTGGAATAAAAGCATTTGGTCCAGAAGCAAGTATATTGCGCATATTCCAGCGTTTCCGTTGTCCGGTAATTGCCGGTCTTTGTCCGGAAAAAAATTGAAATGTCCGAAAATATTAGAGCTCACCGGTCAAATTGTCTGATTGGAATTTCTTAAAAATCCTTTCTCGTAAACACAATTGACAACAATCCTAATATAATGGCCTATAAAGCAAACGCGCACTGCCCTTATTATGTTTTTAAGGAACAGGCTAGGCTAATCTGCCGTTAGAAAGTTATTAAACAACACGCATATGCTGCATTTTAAAGGAGCGAACTGAGTCAGAAGGATCAAACATGGCCAAGCAGACTTGCCTTAAAAGCTTTTTTCAGAGGCCAAACGCAACTGATGAGGGTAAACCATCTGACGAGGATGAACCTGTAATACCTGCAGTGTTGCGTCTGAACGCGTTTCATTTCATTATACTGTCTATGCCCGTGCGTGAGCGCTGAAGTTGCGTAGGAGCCGAGAGCGGTATTGCAGACAGATAGAGATTTTGAAAAATTATAGCTCGCAGCATATTGAAAAAACGAACTGAACAAGTTATTTTTTTGGAGCTGTACACTTAGTTAACTTTTTTTAATTATGAACTATGAACTGAACTATTAGAAAGTAGAAAGTGTAGAAAGTGAACTTTCCAAACACTAAATATGTGAAGCCCTAGATGTTCGAACAGCTTCACCAGAGAAAAAAGCCGAAATGTCGGGCGTTTATGTCGTTATGGAGTGACAAGTTCCGGTGCAAGGTAATTGATAGTCACAGTAAAATGTTCTGTTAGCACAACGAAAAGGCAGGACGACACAACGGATTCACAAGAGGGTCGAATAATTTTAGTCATTTACTCATTGAACATAGTCAGAGCAATGACCATGTTGGGGCGCTCAATTTAACGCCACAGCAGGTTGCGATTAAAGGCCACTTATTGACGAGCATCAGACATTAATGTTTTTTCCCATTGTAAACTTAGGCAAATAAACATGTTGCATTCTAAACTACCTGATAATGTTATTATTTAAGCTACGCATGCCGTCAGTTTTCTTCATTAGGCTAATTTAGAAGCAGAAATAGATATTTGGCCGGCTTATCCTTAAAATGTCCGGCAAATGAAAACTCTGCCGGTCATTTTGACCGGAAACATTTTTCTCTAGCGGAACCTCTGGCATATTCATCAGGAGACAAAGAATGACATCATTGTGCCCTCCACGCACTTTGAAAATGACTTGTTTTAAGCCTATTCTGTTTCCTGGCCTTTCTTGAGTTAGCTGTATGAAAGAACTGTGTTTGGGTAGGGACCCTAACATTGTGGTAATGTCCTTTAGTGCTATGTTGTCTCAGAATTGTCTTAACATCAAACCTAATCAGATGGAACACTGCCGTCATTGGTGCGCTGTTGGAATGTTGATTCCTTTCTTGTACATGTAAGATGTACATGTAAGATGTTTGTTTTGAGGGTTCTTCTCCGGAGGCAGATCTAAGTGTGTGTTTCGAATAGTTCAGATAACTAAAGAATTGAGAAGTGAAGATGGCTTTTCTGTTTGAATCTGTTTAAACTGCCGTGAATCAACACGGATAGCTATTTCACTCAGTGGCCAAAAATTACCAAAGGGGATGTTTGCTGTTTGGTTTGTTGCATTGAGCAGAGGTGAATTTTGGTTTCATTCACCATTGTCATGGCCAGTTGGTTCCCCTTTCGACAGAAATCTGTTCGATTTGGCAACATCATTCGGTCAATGAGTGAAATAATAGCCGTTCCATTGCCATTGATGTGGAGGACAGTTGGGGAAATGCTGCAAGCCCTTTTAGTTTCCTGTGTTTAATTGTGAAAGTCATATTATCAGGCATGCGTCATTGGAAACCTGTCCCCAGACATCTAGTTGGAGAAACGTTTTAATGGAAATTACCTTTATAACACTTTCAGGAAGCCATGGTCATTCTTTAGCGGAAGACTGTCAGAATAAAAAGCTCACTTCTTTTTATTTTTTATCTTATTTAAGCATTTTTCACATTTAGTTTGAGGAGGTTGCCATGACAACTGCACCATTAAACTTTCCCCTGTCGATGCATATCAGCGCTCACTCTTGTGTCTGGTGATGACACATTTTCGTGTCATGCAGTTGCCTGGAGTGTCAGAGGGACTGCAAGGTGGGTGTTTTTTTGGCTTGTGCAACTGTGACATCATTGACACTTCCCTTTGGAAAAGACAGAGTCAGTGCTTCCTCCTGTCCTCCTGCACTCCTCCTCCCCCCCCTAACGACTAGTTCAGTGACCCCCGAGTCGGACATCCTCCACCTTCCCTCAGGAGGTAATTCGGGTCAGTGTTGTCTCTCTGGTTCCTTGCGTTTGTTGCGTAACTCCCATCAGATCCATGCGTGGTGGTTGGGGAATATGTGGGGTTAGTGGTGGGGTTAGTGGTGGGGTTAGTGGTGGTTGGGGAATATGTGGTTAATGCGTAGTTGCCTCACTGCCTGGCCCTGGCATTGCATCAAGCCGTCAGGGATCAGCAAGTCTTATTTTATTTGAGCATTTCCCATGATTTGTGCGTGACTTGCACAGCATAATAAGGTAGTAATCATTTATTTATGGAGCACTTTTTAACCAGGCATACTAAGTGCTTTGAGGACATATATATATATATATATATATATATATATATATATATATATATATATATATATATATATATGTATATGTATATATTAAAATGTACAGTAACAGATGTAATGAAACTGTGATGTAAAATACAGTTAGGTGAAATAAAACTGTAACCTGATAGGCAGTGTGAGTAGACAGTGAATGGAGCGTTCCCTAACATGTAGGTCTGTGCAGTGTGAGTGAATGGAGCGTACCCTAACATGTAGGCCTGTGCAGTGTGAGTGAATGGAGCGTTCCCTAACATGTAGGTCTGTGCAGTGTGAGTGAATGGAGCGTTCCCTAACATGTAGGCCTGGGCAGTGTGGGTAGACAGTGAATGGAGCGTTCCCTAACATGTAGGTCTGTGCATTGTGAGTGAATGAAGCGTTCCCTAAAATGTAGGTCTGTGCAGTGTGAGTGAATGGAGCGTTCCCTAACATGTAGGTCTGTGCAGTGTGAGTGAATGGAGCGTTCCCTAACATGTAGGCCTGGGCAGTGTGAGTAGACAGTGAATGGAGCGTTCCCTAACAGGCCGGTGCAGTGTGAGTGAATGGAGCGTTCCCTAACATGTAGGCCGCTGCAGTGGTAGCGCTGTGGCGTTGAGTCATGTCGTGCACAGAGTGCCAGGAAGGGCTCTGACACTGCCGGCTCTCCTCTGGCCTAGAGAGTGAATGAGGGACTTTCTCTCTCGCTCTCCGCTTTCTCCAAGCCTGTGTGTGTGTGTGTGTGTGTGTGTGTGTGTGTGTGGGGAGAGAAGGTGGAGGAGGAAGAGACCAGAGAGGAAGGAAGCGAGGAAAGGGTTAGTGTGGGGGAGAAACCGATTCAAACATCGCTTTGACAGGACTTCCTTTTCCTTTATTGAGCTCCCCTTTTCGCCCCTTCAGAAGACAAAATGTCAACAGGTCTAACGTGTGTCTCTGTCTTTCTCCCTCCCTTCCGCGCTCTCTCTGACTTTTTTCAGTTAGTCACCATTTCATTTGATTGATTTTTTTTGGTTTTCTAAGGAGACGGGTTAGCAATTAAAATCTTTGCGCATCACTGTATTCAGACACAATGACAAAGCAATTTTTAGTTTGATTTTCAAGTTTTGTTTCAGTAACTAGCAGAATGCAGAGGGCAACAAAAGAGACGCGTTGATGGATAGCTGTGTATTTTGAGTGTAGGGTTAAGGCCTGCTGCTCGCGGTGGCACCCAGGGCATATCGGCCTCCACCTGTTGTTCCGCAAAAGATTGCTGTGTCATCTTCACACTTCATGCTGGGGGAGAAGCGGTTAACAGATAACCTACTTTCGTCGCTTCCTCTAACCATAGAATGAACAGCACCCGGCCTCGTGCATGCTCTTGGTAACCAATTTTTCTCTCTTCCATCTGGCTTCAGTGACCACATATTGCGTAATTTCATTAAACATGCTTTTATTGATTTTCTTTTTTTTTTCTTTCTTTCTTGGTCAGTGGAGGCCCAGACTGTGAAAGCCTGACCTCAAAGGCCTTTCCCCCTGGCGAACTCCTCCGTCGCTGCACTTGGCTGTGGCGACTGACCCTGTAATTTGGTCAACCAATCCTATTCGGGGTGTTCACCTCTCTGTCAGTAAGGGATAAGTTTAGCACAAGAAACGGGGACTAGTGGTCAAGCTCACGTTGGTTATTTACGGTGGCAGTATGTGCAAAGCAGCAGAGAAACAGTTGTGCTGCTCTTTTTTTGCACAGGCTTGACTTAGTGGTTAGTGACACCAGAGTAACAAACAGCAACAAGAAAAAACATTGGTTGTTGTTGTTTGTGTGTGTGTGTGCGTGTGTGTGCGTGTATTGCTGCTGCCGCTGCAGCTGTTTTTGTAAGTGCAGCAGAATAGCTGCTGCGGACAACAATGAACCTGATGTGTTCTCTGGAGGTGTCAGAACTCGCGTGCGTTTAAGACTTTTCAAGGAAATGCTGGTGGTTTTTCGTGGAAATTACTTCACTTCACTTAATTCACTTACGGCCTGCTCTCTCTACAGTGTACTCACTGTACATTTTTGTAATACCTGCTTTTGTGTTTAGAAGGGTTTATGGCCTTTTTGTAGTAATATTGTGTAAACACAGACTGATTTTTTTTTTGTGTTAAGTGTACTATATTGTATAGTCTACTGTATTGAGTACTATT
>NC_137919.1:14161066-14168566 GCF_963457725.1 Sprattus sprattus
CATGCTCGTGTCCCCACACTCTCATAGTAGTCACTGTGGTTGAAAAGGGTGCACATTTTTTTTTTATTGCAGGCAAATGTTACTGTATTGTTTCAAAATGGTTGACTGCTGTGAGAAACGGCTGGCGTCACTGTCGCAGTATGAAAGCAAAAGCACAGGGGTTTCCACACTATAGTGCCGTCACATTTCAGTGGAAAGGGTTCAGTGTCATTTGCTCTGGTGATTGACTCAGTACCTTGCCTGCAGAGCACACAGAAGTTTGTTGTGTGTGTGTGTGTGTTTGTGTGTGTGTGTGTTTGTGTGTGTGTGTGTGTGTTTGTGTGTGTGTGTAACGGGAGGCGGATTTCCTCTGTCATGCCGCTGCCAAAAATGCCCTAGTCATATTCCTTGCCCACTGCAATTAGTAACAGCTCTGTCTACACCAGTCAAGCTATAGCATACACACACACACACACACACACACACACACACACAGAAACACACTCAGACACAGACACACACAGAGACACACACACACAGACCTCCCTGTCTCATCTCACCCTTGGAGGAGTTCAAGGAGGAGCTCTCTCAGTTGTTATTCCCCTTCCTACCACACCAGAGACCAAATCAAAACAGGAAGAGAAAAACCTCCCCGAGCCACCTGAACATGTTTTGTACACACAGTCACATAACCCCACCCCACCTCACTCTCAAGGTTACTATGGCAGCTGCAGGCAGAGGCTCATTCCCATCGAGAAGGCACTTAAAATAAGTTGGCACCTGCAAAGTGTGTGAACGCGATAGAAAGAGAGGGGGATGTGTCATGGGATTGGGGGTATCAATGCAGGTGGTCACGTTTCAGTGTGATACTGATGCTTACAGGCTAGGTAACGGTTTTTCTAATTCGTTGTACCCTTGTTTGTTTACAGGAAGTTTGGGGAGCACCCTCAACCGCAGCGCCTGACAAGGTGAGAAAGCACTCAAGGTCTTTCTATCGTCTGTCGTGATCTGTTGTGCTCATCTGTTGTGTTCTTCTGTGCTCTCCTCTGTTAGCATATAGGCTAAGTGATATTTATAGCGGAACAATTTGGGTTTTCTTTCCACTACCTTCTTTGTTAAGGCCCATGCTGAACTTGGTTTGATTTTTCGAGAAAGAACAAGAGCCATGCTTTTATGAAATGGATTGGCCACAGTCTGAGCTGAGAGGGTTCCATTGAGTATCCATGAGTTCCTCCTCAGAAGTGTGTGTGTGTGTGTGTGTGTGTGTGTGTGTGTGTGTGTGTGTGTGTGTGTGTGTGTGTGTGTGTGTGTGTGTGTGTGTGTGTGTGTGTGTGTGTGTGTGTGTTTCGGGAGGTGGATTTCTGTGTTTGATATCTGTGTTTGGGGTGATTTGGGTCCATGACTGAGAAAAGTTGGTCCTATATTTGGCTAGTGTAGATCTTTTTAGACACGTGGCCGTATGAAAATACAAACTTTTTTTGGCCCATGGACTGCAGCCCTCTGGGGTTTGGGCTATTGGCAATGATGTTTTTTTTTCCTCTCTCTATTTTCTCTCCTGCAGGTTTTTTCTCTCTCTCTCGCTGTAGTGTTCTCCATATGTCTCAGTTTTGATGTATGTTGTATTTTAAGGGAGAGAGAAAGGGGAGAGGACGAGGTTTGGAGAGGAAAGGATGGTTTGGTTGGAAAATGAAAGGCTGAACGTTTGTTTGACAAGCTGAAAAATTACTTGAGACTCTTGCTCTCCTTCTCTCCTTCTCTCCTTCCCTCTTTCACCCTGTCCCCCTCTCTTGCCCTCTTTCCATCTCTCTCTCCTTCTCTCTCGTTCCTTTACACAAACTCTCTCTGCTCGCCTCTTACTTTCCTTCCCTTTTGTGCTCGCTCACTCTCTCTTTCTCTCTCTTTCTCCCTCGCTCTCTCTCTCTCTCTCTCTCTCTCTCTCTCTCTCTCTCTCTCTCTCTCGCACGCGTTTGATGCATAGCCAGCTCCTGGCATTCCCGTCGGATCCCTGATTTACTCAGCATGCGAGCGCAATGACAGAGCGGCCGCGGAGTGCGGGCACGGCTCTCGGGGCGGGCGCAGACGGGCAGCACGCTTCGCGGTCTGGGTTTACGGCAGGACCTGGTCATTACCAGTGGCCCAGGCAGGGGCCTCCACCTAACCCCCCCCAAACTCCATCCCTCTTTTTCCAAAGCAGCATCTGCTGGACAGCTCAGTCACTGCTTTTGGAGGACCAGGCTTGTGCACCTCCTACTACTCCTCCTCCTCCTCCTCTCCCACAAACACTAAATCAGGGATGTGCGGCTCTGGTAAATGGGTTGCACCCAGGGCCTCGGGCCTGAGCTTACTGGCCGAGCTGGTACTGTTTGACGGTTGCTGGTTGTTCCACAGGGCTTGAACTGGAGCTCTTGGCAGTATGAGTTAGTCGCTGACCACTAAAGCAAAAAAAGCCAAAAAAGCCTTTGCCAATACCTTTATTGCTTGTTTGCCTTCTTTGAGGGCTGGAACGCGAGGTTTAAGGGAGGATATTGCACTGATGGGCTAAGCTCTCCTCCACGTGCCCAGCCTGCCCTAGAGCCATTGAACAAACACAGGCAGTACTGGTTGGGTGCGCCAACGCTTGCAATGTTCCTTGACACATTTGTTGATATGTTAAAAAAAGGAGTGTATTTATGTGTGTTAAGATGTGTAGGAATCAATTTTGCCATTTTTTGGGGGAGGGAGTGTCCTAAACAGCACCCTTTCACAGAGGACTGGTGTCCTAAACAGCACCCTTTCAAAGCCCCCCATCGGTGTCACAGACCTTATGACCAGAGCAAAGGCCATCGGGTCAGAAGCATGTCACTTCCTGGTGACTCATATAGACGTGCTAATCACAAGACCTGTTTTACTTCTCTAGTTAGTATGCACGTCAAGTATGCTGTAGGTTGAGGGTTCAAGTCCTGGGGTAGATTATTACATAAAGAAAACAAGGGCTAATAGCATGACCGGTTGGCACCAGGCTATAGACTCCCCCAGATCTCACAGCATACTTTGGGGGAGAGACGCAGACTTGAACACGCAAGGCCTCTGCAGCTTAAGGGGTTTGAAACATGCCGCTGACACATTCTTTGAATTTTGACACATTTTTTTGCCGAGGAGGGCTATAGTAGTTAGTACAAAGAGCTTTTTTTTGCCAACAGAGGGCTCATTGTGTGTTCAAGACGCTTTAGAGAAAATGTAGCTTACATTTTTTTTTTATATATAAAATAATAATTCCACGAGGCACCCAAGATTTTAAGAGTCCTATCACTACTCAGTGTTGCATTGATGCCGTCGGTTTGTGTATAAACCATTATATCAAGACATGCCATGCAATTTATTGAATTTTTTTGTTCTGCCAAAGGTTTTTGGTGATTATGCCCCCTTAGCTGTACCCTGTCTGTGTGTGTAGCTGTGCCATATTGGCCTTGCTGTTCATATTGGGTTTCACATTGTGCATTTACTAGTGTGGGACATGTCCTGTATGTCTACAGTCTGACCTGTGTCTGTACAGCTGTTTGCTTGGATGCTTTTACAGCTATCTGTGCAGACATGCAACCCTCTTGTCCAGGCATAGTGTGCGTGTGTGTGTGTTTGCGAGTGTATGTGTGTGTGTGTGTGTGTGTGTGTGTGTGTGTGTGTGTGCGAGTGTGTGTGTGTGTGTGTGTGTGTGTCCATGTCCGTGTGTGTGGCAGTGAGTAGCGTGACCGTGGCGCGGGCTGCCTGGCGGGGGGTGAGTGAGTGAGTGGGGCGGGCGTACTGGTCACAACGCTGTGACAGATGTAGTAGGCAGATGCCTGTCTGATTCCTCTTCAGCTCTTATTAACCCAGTAATCCACCCTCCCCCACAGCAACTACACCCCACTCCCCCTATTAGCAGTCTGCGTCCAGCGTCCATGCGTCCAGCTCACTTACTCCGAGTATATCTGTCTGAATCTATCTGTCTGTCTGACATGTCTGTCTCTAATTTGGTTGCTCTTTCAAGTTCTTACCCTCGCTGTCTTTCTCTCTCTCTTTGTCGTGTGCTTGCCCTTACCGTTACCCTCTCTCTCTCTTTCTTTCTCGCCTGCTCTCTTACCCTCTGTCTTTCTCTTTCTCTCTCTATCTCTCTCTCTCTCTCTCTGAGTGTCTGTATTCTAGCTGTTTGGAGAGAAGTGAGCAGGGATGTGGGGACCTATGTGTGTGTGTGGATCAGGTCATTAAGTGTTAAGTTTGTCAGTGATTTCCAGGAGTTGTGAGTTATAGCCCATTTCTATGGGCCCATCGACCCGTGAGAGACATGGGTTGGGCAAGTGTGAACGGGTCACTTAAGGTCAAGTTGGCCCGGCTTGATGACCCGCATAGTGACCGTGAGCTTTCCTTTCCCCCTGGCTTACTCATTTGATGACCTCAGTGGGGGTCGCTTGCTTCAGGTTACCTCAATACACTTACAGAGGCGCAAGATGGTCGTCCTTCGTCAGCTGTCAGTGACCGAAGATAGACAGCTGAAAAGTATTCATTCATTTAGAGTCCCGTCATCGAGTAGTAACTACGGTTAGGTAGAGTGTGTGTGTTTTTTTTCTATTGAATTGAAGTTTTTTGAATATTTGTTTAGCGAGATTAAATGTTTACAGTGCATAAAATAGCAGCGGTTGACAATGCTGGTTTTGAAATATAAGGAATTATGCTCTCTGCATTGACCTGTTGAGCAGTGGACGCAGCAGCAGAAATAATTGATATTGTTCATAGTCAAACCTTTGTTAATACTCACAGCTGGTTAAACATGGGTGGGCCAAGTAAGCATTCTTGGCGCTGTGTGTGTGTGTGTGTGTGTGTGTGTGTGTGTGTGTGTGTGTGTGTGTGTGTGTTTGTGTCTGTCTGTCTGTGTGTCTGTGTGTTTTGTGCGTGCGTGTGTTGCATGCGTTTGTTGCGTGCGTGTGTGTGTTGCGTGCGTGACTGTTCTTGTCTGAGTGCTTGGAAGCTAAAGGCTTGATATCTGTCATTTCCTGTTTGAAATCAGATGATTCACGCAATGCAGTTCTTCGTCGATGTGCGTGCATGAAGTGTGTGTGAGGGAGTGTGAGCGTGTGTGTGTGCACGTGCATGATTGTGTGTGTGTGGTGCTTTTGTGCCATTCTTAACTCACCCATCCTCTCACTTCTCCTTTTATACATTTACACACTCACTCCCTCGCACACACACACACACACACACACACACACTCTCACGCACACACCACACTAGCACACACACATCCTGAATTGGTGTACGATCTTAAGCTTGATCACTATGTGTGTTTGCTCTGTTCTCTGTGAGTCTGAGGATGTTTGTGTATGTATTGATCCGCGCTGGGCTCGCATCTGACTGCACTGCAACAGAATCTCCTCACCCTTTCTCCCATGCCAAAGTTCCTCTGTCCCACAGCCACGAACGCCGGCAGCACCAAAGGCAGTTTTTTAAAAGCCTATTTCTATCATTTCATGAACCTGAAGCTTTGATCCACTTAGACCTGCTCCCTAGTCTCTCTTTCCCCCCATTTCTCCCTCGTCCCCCCCATTCCTCCCTCGTCTTCTCTCCTTCTTTTTTTCCTTGCCCTGTCTTTCAGGCTCACTCTCCCCTTTCCTTCCTTCCTAGCCCTAGCCCTTTCTGTGTTAGGCTCCCTCTTTTGCTAATGTCTTATTGGATTTCTGTTCTTACTCTATGCACACTGTTCCCTACATCTCTTTTTTTCTCTCCCTCCCCCCCCTCTCTCTCCCTGTCCCTCTCTCTCTCTCTTTCTCCCTGACTCTCTCCCTGTCCCTCTCTCTCCCTGTCCCTCTCTCTTCCTCTCCCTCTAACTCTCTCTCTTTCTCTCTTCCTCTCTCCCAGTCCCTTGTGTCCAGTGTCCTAAAGCCAGTGCTGCTGTGCCAGTGCTGCTGTGCCAGTGCCTGTGCCAGTGCCTGTGCCTGTGCCTGTGCCTGTGCCTGTGCCTGTGCCTGTGCCTGTGCCTGTGCCTGTGCCTGTGAGCTCTGAGGTCAGGAGTGTAGCCCGGAGTGAGGGAGCAGTCAGTCAGTCAGCTTAAGCTTTGCGGTTTCCACTCTGCATAGGCAATCACATGTCTCAACAGCTTCCCCTTTGCATGAAGGCTAGCTACGTTACTCGCTCTCTCTCTCTCTCTCTCTCTCTCTCTCTCTCTCTCGCCCTCTCTCTATCTCCCCTTGTTTTTTCTCTTTCTTTCTTCTTGTGTCTCTCTCTCTCTCCATCTCGTTCTCTTTCTCGCTGCCTCTCTCCCTCCTTTCTTTTCTTCTCTATTTCTGTGTGCCTTCTTCTCTCTTTCTCTCTCTTTTCTTCTCTCTTTCTGTTTTCTCACTCTCTCTCTCGTTCTTTTTTTTTTCCTTGCCTCCCAGACAGTCACATGGGGTCCTGCGGGGCAGCCATGCTAGTGAGGTGGCAGGGCTGAGCAGGTGGCTCTAGAGTGGCCAGGGGGTGGAATGGGGGGGGGGGGGGGGGTGGTGGGAAGGACGCTCAAAGCTGTAGGGTGGGAAGCTGAAGGCGGGAGGGAGCTGGCGCTTATACTGGACGCCTGGATCCCGTTAACACTCAAGGCCCCGCCAGTGATGCAACACACACACACACACATATATGTTTACACACTGAGACTGATAAACAGACACACAGACCCGTACACAGGCGCGTAGTTGAATGTGCACACACGCACGCACCCATACATTGAGCAGGTCACCAGCAGTGTCGGCAGTATCGCATGTCATGGCCTACATGAGAATGACATCATGGTGTGGAATGGAATTGCTTCAACAATCAATTATATCAGTGTGTGTGTGTGTGTGTGTGTGTGTGTGTGTGTGTGTGTGTGTGTGTGTGTGTGTGTGTGTGTGTGTGTGTGTGTGTGTGTGTGTGTGTGTGTGTGTGTGTGTGTGTGTGTGTGTGTGTGTGTGTGTACGTGATCATGCTTTTGCAAACATAAACCTGTTGTAATTGGTTTGGAGCAATAATAGTGTAAAGTCATTGACAGACGTGTGCGGACAGGGTATGGCCCTTGCGATGCTTTCATAAACAAGCCCGTTCCTTTGAGGCTTTCACAGGAAAGGTTACTGGCACTCTTTCATTCTCTTCACCATCTCTCCGTCCCTCCCTCCCTTTCTCTCCCTCCCTCCTGCCTCCCCCCTCCTTTTTTCCTGTCCTTCCCTTCCTTTGCCCTTTCTGTCTTGCCCCCTCTCCCTCGCTTTTGACACTTTTTTTCCCCTTTCTCCCCTCTCCCCTTTCATACTCTCCCGTCATCTCCCTCACCTCTGTTTCGCTCTCTTCTCATCCTCCCCTTCCTTTCCCCTTCCCTTCTCCTTCTCTCCCCCTGTCTTTCTCTCTCTCTCTCTCTCTCTCTCTCTCTCTCTCTCTCTCTCTCAAGGGCCTCTTGCTTTCCATAACAAAAGCTCGTCTAACTTGTGCGTGTGCCGGACGTTGGCGTGGAAGAGCAAAGCAGACCCGTGCTGTGTGTGTGTGTGTGTGTGTGTGTGTGTGTGTGTGTGT
>NC_137919.1:14173566-14206066 GCF_963457725.1 Sprattus sprattus
GGCACACACACACACACACACACAGACAGACGCACATACGCTCTCACACCTAACATATGCACTCACACATAACATACACGCTCACACATGATGTGCTCACACACACACACACACACACACACACATACCCATACACACACACACACTCACATACACATAAAAACACACCAACCTATAGGGTTTATGAGTTTTTTGAGCTAATAGAGATAGGGATGAACATGTGTATAAATATACACATATTCATGCAAGTCATGCATGCGCATGTAAGCCCAGATGTTCTTGCACAAGCACACACTCTTTCTGCTTCCAGCTCAGAAGATCATAGAGTGTATATCCTGTTTCTTGTGTCTCTGACAAGGAGATAATTCCTCGGACATAAACTAGATAAACATACATTTACTTGGCTGGGAACAGTCCTGCACAGTGTGCAGTATATAATTACATGTGCAGTTATGTAATTACAAAGAGCCCTTGGTTGAGAGAAGGCTTAGCACCAGTCCCTGCCATAGGCAGTGAAACAGCAGCCCCGAAGCGTAAATAAACCCTAGTCGTGCTTTGAATGAGGGCTGTGTGATTACACTGAGAAGCTAAAAACACAGAGGGGAATTCCTTTGACTCATCTGATTCTGGTTTATGTGGCCTATGAGGGACACAGCTGCCATTTCCATTCCCTTACGTGATGCTTCAGGAACGCCTTCATTACGACTGCCGCTGCATGGCAGTGTTTGTCAAAAAAACATATTTTTCTTCTGTTATCATATACTAGCAGTAGCACCCTCTAAAGTGGGGTAAGCTCAAGGCACTTTGTTACGCCATTTTTTTTTAAATTTGTATGGCACACTGGCCTCTTGGAGACACATGACCGTAGCTCAATACAACTCAATTGTGGAGTGGCACCACCTAGTGGATAATGCTCGATGCTCAATGCTAAAATCCAGCGCTTCACTAGCCACTATTTTGAGATGTAAATGTTCAAACATCACAAAAGTTGACAAGCTACATCACTACAACATTCTTCGAATGCACACCAAATGTTGGGAAATTATATCCATAGGGGGGTGCTGTATCTGACACATTTCAATATCTCAAGAACCGCTTACACTACAATTTGGAAATTTGGTATGCTTATACTTGCCAACATTTGCTCACATCTCATGAAATTCCACTTGGCTTTCTTAACAAAATGGTTGCCAATGGCCAATCAAAATGTAGCAGGCAGTGCATGCCAGTGATGGTATGGTTCAAAAACGCTCCGTGGACCCCAATGATCACTGCTTACGACTCTATTTAAACTTATTTATTATGATGGTGTTAGGGCTGAACGATAAATTGCATTTGCGATTAAATCGGGATGTGATAAAACGCGATTTTCTAACCGTTGTGTTTATTCTTACAATGACTTTTTTATTACTTAAATAAACAGTGGCAAAGGCTCCAATTTGTTCTTGATTCTGTAGTGAGCAGTTAAATCAAAATGTAAATTGTGGGAAATTTATATTTACCCTTAATGTACAGCGGGTGAAATAAGTATTGAACACGTCGCCATTTTTCTCAGTCAATATATTTCCAAAGGTGCTATTGTCATGAAATTGTCACCACATGTTGGTAACAACCCAAGTAATCCATACATACAAAGAAAAAAAAACAAATACATTCAGAAATTAAGTAATGTGTATTAATGTGAAATAACACAGGAAAAAAGTATTGAACACATGAAGAAAGGGAGGTGCAAAAAGGCATGGAAAGCCAAAAAAACAGCTGGAATCTTTCAGTAATTAGAAGGCAATCTGGCCCCTAGTCAGTGCAAATTAATATCCCAACTGATGGCCTATAAAAAGGTGTCTCATTACCAAGGTGTCACACAAGAAGCAACTCATGATTGGTAAAAGCAAAGAGCTCTCTCAAGACCTTTGCAACCTTATTGTTGCAAGACATACTCATGGTATTGGTTACAGATGCATTTCTAAACTTCTGAATATTCCAGTGAGCACTGTTTCGGGCCATAATCTGGAAGTGGAAAGAACATCATTTCACCATAGACTGGCCACGACCAGGTGCTCCTCGCAAGATTTCTGACAGAGGAGTGAAAAGAATTATCAGAAGAGTTGTCAAAGAGCCAAGGACCACTCGTGGAGAGCTTCAGTAAGACCTGGAATTTGCAGGTACAGTTGTTTAATAGAAAACAATAAGTAATGCACTCAACCCCCATGGCCTGTATGCACGCTCTCCACATAAGACTCCATTGCTGAAGAAAAAGCATGTTGAAGCTCGTTTAAAGTTCGCAGCACGAAATTTGGACAAGCCTGTGAAATACTGGGAGAATATGGTCTGGTCAGATGAGAGCAAAATTTAACTCTTTGGATGACATAATGCACACCATGTTTGTAGGAGACATGGCACTGCACATCATCCCAACAGTGAAGTTTGAAGGTGGGAACATCATGGTGTGGGACTGCTTTTCAGCATATGGTACTGGCAAATGTCACACAATTGAAGCAAGGATGAATGGAAAAAATGTATCAAGACATTCTAAATTAAAATCTGCTGCCATCTACCAGGATGATGAAGATGAAACGAGGGTGGACATTTCAGCAAGACAATGAACAGCCAAGGAAACTCTCAATTGGTTTCAGAGAAAGAAAATAAAGCTGCTAGAATGGCCAAACCAATCACCTGACTTGAATCCAATTGAAAATCTATGGAAAGAACTGAAGATCAGAGTTCATAGAAGAGGCCCAGGGATCTTTCAAGAATTGAAGCCTTTTTGTGTTGAAGAATGGGTCAAACTCACATCTGAGCAATGCATACAAGTAGTTTCTCCATACAGGAAGCGTCTTGAAGCTGTCAAAGGCTTTTGTACAAAGTATTCAATAAATATCAGTAAGCGTGTTCAATACTTTTATCCTGTGTCATTTCATATTATTAGACATAACTTAATTTCTGAACTAATTTGTTTTGGTTTCTTTGTATGTTTGGATTACCTGGGTTGTTACAAACATCTGGTGAAAATTTCATGTCAATACCACCTTTGGAAATATATTTACTGAGAAAAATGGTGACGTGTTCAATACTTATTTTACCCGCTGTATCTAATATTGTGTTGGTCATATTTAAATCATTCATTATGATTTGTTGGAAAAAAAGGAGGATAAAATTTAAAAATTGCATATTAAATCGCAATCGCAATATTTGGGGGAAAAAATTAAATCGCAATTAGATTATTTTCCCTATATGGTGTACAACCCTTTTCTGTTCTAAATGCTGATACTCATACAGCATTGTTTTCAAACGTATTCTTAACTTTGTAAATAAATGCAAAGTACATGTTTAT
This sequence comes from Sprattus sprattus, assembly GCF_963457725.1. Classification (NCBI taxonomy): domain Eukaryota; kingdom Metazoa; phylum Chordata; class Actinopteri; order Clupeiformes; family Clupeidae; genus Sprattus; species Sprattus sprattus. Next base: position 14,176,898 of record NC_137919.1, read on the forward strand.
AAAAGAAGCTCATGTTGTTGCTTGCGTATACATGTAAAATTAACAAAATCCTGCGTGAAGTAAGACCTGCTGCTCCAGGAATGACCCTTGAGAGACCCTAAAGGCCCCTAGTGATACCCGAAGGGGACACATGGGCCCCACCCTGAATGCCAGTGGGCTAGAGCTAGTTTGATCCTGTGCCGTCGTTAGGTTTGATATTTTCGAGGTGTTTATAGCCTTTTAATTCTGTACAGTAATGTGCTATTTGTTGGCAATTATATACTGTGCTGCTTGAAAGTATGTGAACCCCATGAGCAGTTTAGAGTTTTCTGTTGTTTTACCATGATTTTCCTATTTTATCATCACCAGTTTTCCATATATGAAATGTCAGGTTTATGTTTATCAATTGCATGAACTTGTTTAGAGGTTATTGTGTGAGTAGCTTACAAAACTACATAAAACATGGAATTAGTGTATGTGCAAAAGTAAATGAACCCCCAGTTGCATTGGTAAAGTCAAGTAGGTAACAGATTCAGGTTTAACGTCATCTACAACTTGATTTATTTTCTTCTGTCTTCTGTCCTATTTCCCTATAGAACTATTGCACAGCCAAAACGTTGTACATATCCGACTCGGACAAGAGAAAGCACTTCATGCTGTCGGTCAAGATGTTCTATGGCAACAGCTCCGACATCGGCGTCTTCCTCAGCAGGAGGATCAAAGTCATCTCCAAACCCTCCAAAAAGAAGCAGTCGCTCAAGAATGCAGACCGTGAGTTCGGTCAGCACAAGGACTCTCTCTCACACCAACACACACACACACTGTCTGCTGTAACTTTCTTATACATACAGTTTTACATACGCAGATATGTGCTGTTTCAAACACAGACAAGACACACACACATACACACACACACCGTCACTTTAAAGCCTTTTTTCATTTCCCCACTTTTGGTGTAATGTGTGTGTGCTGATTGATTTTAATGTCTGACCTTCTATCAACACAGTGACCTAATGATTGGAACACAGAACACAGTAACAGTGCCTTTGTTGCAATTTCTTTATTGAAAGACATAGTCTAGAATTGATTACTTGTTCTCTTCAGTTTTAGTGATCAATTGGCACGACGGATGCGCATTTTCCTGATCAGAATATGAAGATTTACTTGCAGCATTTCAAACTGGATAGTTCCAGGAGCTCAGCAGAGAAGCACAGACATATCTTGTATATAGCTGTTATGTGATGAATTACAAACATTTCACTCCACATTTTGGATGTGAACCACTAAATCAGCCTTGTATCATTAGTCAGTCACAGAAAGCATTGGCTATGGGTTAATCAATTGCACCACCAGGTGGTGCTATACTCCCGCACAAAGTGAGTGAGCGCTGTGGCCTGTGAATGACCTCTGCCTTTTTCTTTGGCCCATATCCCGTAGTGGCCATGCCAGTTTGCCGCTCCTGTCCTGACTGGCTTGACAGTCTGGCGGCGTATTTTTACTTGGCTCAGTGTTTTTCTTTTTTGTATGCTTGTTTGTTTTGGCAGTTTCTGTTTGCTGCTGTTGTTTATTTTTTTCCGCTCCAGGGTTGTTTGTGTGTCAGCACTCACATAAGAGTATGGCTGCGGTCAGGTCACCAGTGTTCTCAAGAGGAATGGTTTATATTTCATGTGATTCTGCTCAGGTGCTTGACATGTTGTCTGACTGGCACTCTCTGTTTTTCTCTCCTTCTCTGTGCTCTCCCTCTTTTCATTCGCCCTATTTCTCTGAAATCTTGTTTCCCTTTCCCTCCCTCCCTCCCCCTATCTCTCTTTCTGTTAGATCTCTCTCCCCTTTCTCTCACCCTTTTCTTTTTCTGTCTGTCAACATCTTGCTTTCTTTCTCTTCCTCTTTCTCCCTTTTAACCCCCCCTCACCTTCTCTTTCTTTTTCTCTTTCTCTCTCTCTTTCTATGTCTGCAGTGTGTATAGCATCGGGCACTAAGGTGGCGTTGTTTAACAGGCTGAGGTCTCAGACAGTCAGCACGCGCTACCTCCACGTGGAGGGAGGTAACTTCCACGCCAGCTCACAGCAGTGGGGGGCCTTCTACATCCACCTCCGTAAGTCTGTCTGACACACACACTCACACTCACACTCACACTCACACTCACACTCACACTCACACTCACACTCACACTCACACTCACACTCAGTCTCACACATGTGTCCAATTTTCAGTCCGATTTAAATTGGATATTGGACACATGTGTCTCCCCAGAACTAGATTCATTGTGTCCGACTTGAGTCCGACTGGACTCCGATGTAAACCCCTGGACACACGATTCGATTCCGCTGGTAATTGGACTGGGCGCGCATGTGTCTGTCGTATCTGATTCAAATTGGACAACAACAACTTTTGCACGTGCTTGAGATCGTGCCCACAGACATATAAATGCATCATATATAATGTATATGATATGATAAACGCTGCTAGACGCTCAGTTCTTGTGCTCCCTCTCATTCACGTTGAAATACTGAAAGCGAAACTGAAACTGTTTGGGACAGAACACTAATTCAGTGAACAAATATTTTCATATTACTTTCCACCAGTTGTTAGTCATGTAATCCATTCATATCAATGTGAATCAATCAATACTAATACAACTTTAACTGTGGTGTGTTTTTGTTTCATTTCACAACGTATTTACTGTATAATCAACGGTAGCAGATGTAAACATTCCGCATTTGATTTGAACTGACGCGGCCAAGATCTAGATTGGTCACTGCCATGTGCTTTGAGATAGAGCAGTTAACCCCCCATGGAGACCCCATGGAGAGAACTGGATGGGGTCGGAGTGCTGCCATCATGTGCCCGCACTGACTCACACTCACACTCACACTCACACTCACACTCACACTCACACTCACACTCACACTCACACTCACACTCACACTCACACTCACACTCACACACACACACACACACAGTGATTCACATGGTGACATACACAGACACACAGACTCACTCGCATTCCACATAGTGCCACCTGTGATCTCTGTGTATCTATATCTCCCACACAGACACACACACACACATACACACACACACACATACACACATACACACATACACACACATTTACACACAGACAGACACACACATTTACACACAGACAGACACACACACTTACATATGTCTATGCCACATTTATATGCCACTTCTGGCACCTACAGTGCAGGAGTGCTGCCTACATCCCACTCTCAATCAACTGACATAAATACACAGACAAGCTTGCATCCTTCTACTGAGCTGCCAACTAAGTCTTTGTGTGTGTGTGTGTGTGTGTATCTGACCAGTGGATGATGAGGAGTCCGAAGGGGAGGAGTTTACGGTGCGAGACGGTTACATCCACTACGGCCAGACAGTCAAACTGGTGTGCTCGGTCACAGGAATGGCACTGCCACGACTGGTACAGCCCACCTCCATTTCTCTCTCTTTCTTTCTTTCTCTCTCTCTGGCTCGTTGTTCTATTTTCTCACTGTCTTTAGTTAAGCATCCCACTCTTCCCTCAGCCTCCTCACATATACACCCTGCCTCCTCCTCTCCTTCATATGCTCTTTCCTAGCTTGCCTCATTTCATTAGTCTCTCCTTCACATTATTAGAGTACTTGACTTTGAGGTCTTTGATAACATACCAGCCTCCCCCCCCCCCCCATCAGATCATCCGTAAGGTGGATAAGCAGACAGCCCTGCTTGATGCAGACGACCCCGTCTCACAGCTCCACAAGTGTGCCTTCTACCTGAAGGACACGGAGCGCATGTACCTGTGCCTTTCCCAAGAGAGGATCATCCAATTCCAAGTGAGTGCTCTCTCTCTCTCTCTCTCTCTGTCTGGTTCTCTCTCTCTCTCTCTCTCTCTCTCTCTCTCTGTCTTTTCTCTCTCTCTCTCTGTCTTTTCTCTCTCTCTCTCTCTCTCTCTCTCTCTGTCTGGTTCTCTCTCTCTCTGTCTGGTTCTCTCTCTCTGTCTTGTCTCTCTCTCGCTCTCTCTGTCTGGTTCTCTCTCTCTCTGTCTCTCTCTCTCTCTCTGTCTGGTTCTCTCTCTCTGTCGGTTCTCTCTCTCTCTGTCTTGTTCTCTCTCTGTCTGTCTGTCTGTCTGTCTCTCTTTCCAAGTCGTTCAATTTAATTCAATACACTTCATTCCCATGAAAAAGCCTAGAACATAGAGTAGAAACCTATAAAATATAGAAACATAAAAATAAATACACAATCATAAAACGCGTGTGTGTGGTTAAAACAAACACAATCTCACACACATTAATTAATTAACTCTCCACTTTCTTGCTCTTCCTTGCTTCATATCACTTGCCAGTCGCTGCTTGTTGCACATAAAAGGTCTCGCGTTGCCATGCAACATACTTCAGTGTGGGTAGTCAAAGGTGTTGTATTGGAGAATTGAAGGTATTTCAGTCGGATGCTGTTTGAAGAAATGGCCTTTTCCACTCCAGTAGCCTCAGGCGTCTGTACCTGTTCAGGTGCAAGAGCTGCATCGTCCACACTCAATAATGGCGTCTGCCATCAGATAGCGCCACTGCTCACCTCACAATGCTATTCAAAGGACAGGTCTGAATGCAGTTTCCATACTTAAAATTGAAAATGCTACAGAAGAGCCACTGCACATAACCCAAGGCTTCAGCTGTTTTAGTTCAGCACCATGCTGTATGGTGGGTATGGTTGATTCCCAGGCAAACTTCATAAATCTGGCTAATATGCCTGAGCATGTGCCCACACTGCTGTGTTGTTGTTTGGTCTTGAGTGCTGATGTGATGTTCACTTTTACTGGGCAGCGCTGCCGTGTTCTGCAGCATGAGTTAAACCTCATCAAGGCAAGATGGCCGATAACACCCAGCTGTCAGTCATTCGGTGAATCACCACTTTGCTCCCCTCGCGGTCGGAAACCTGCATGCGTCGTTATCTCCAGATTAACGTTGCCGTGCCGACCGAAGAACGTTATCTTTGCCTTCCAATGTTTGCAGCACCGTCATCTAATTAGGTTTGAAGAAGTTTGAGTCAGGCTTCCTGGAGTAGGGCTCTAGAGGAGATGGAGACGGCCAGCATGATGAGTTGGTGCTGTGCCGGTGGATATTTTTGGTGCATTTGCCTGAAAACATGTAATTTGAAGGGGAACATGATGAGTACCGTGACTCACCAGGAGTGGGGAGCCGGATCAGTTCCTTCGCCAGGACTTCAGTAAAGGGAGGAAGAGGGAGGGAAAGTTTTGAATTCAACTGTGATATTTGGATATGAATGGAATAGTGCTCCCTCATGATCTAGACTCACTCGCTGCGAAGAGGAGCTTATTAATCGACCTTTCAACCATTTAGTGAAAGGAAATCATCAAATCACACAGCTTAATGCCACGCTTAGAAACTGTAAAGAGTTAAAGTAGTTGATAATTCAGTGACCGCAGTATTCTGATTGCTTGAGGATGAAAGAGATTTGTTTGATTTAACAACACAAAACAAGAAGAAATAATCATTTCAAACCAGACGTAAACAAGCTGTTTACGACTTAAGTATCTTACAGAAGATGTCCTGTCACAGATTACCTATTAGGAAATTGATATTCCTTTATTCGGTCTTATTTTAACAATTGTACAATATAGATGCTTGGGGGGACTACTTGCTGATCATTGTTCATAAAGAGAATACATCTTAACTCACATAGTCTACAAGACAGTTTATTTGTATATATGGCTAGATGCATTTTGGTAGGTGTTGCTGTTTCTGACGTGTGTGTGTGTGTGTGTGTGTGTCTGTGTGTGTGTCTGTGTCTGTGTCTGTGTGTGTGTGTGTGTGTGTGTGTGTGTGTGTGTGTGTGTGTGTGTGTGTGTGTGTGTCTCCAAGGCCACTCCATGCCCAAAGGAACCAAACAAGGAGATGATCAACGACGGCGCCTCCTGGACAATCATCAGCACGGACAAGGCGGAGTACACCTTCTATGAGGGCATGGGTCCTGTCCACTCACCGGTCACACCTGTGCCTGTGGTGGAGAGCTTACAGGTAACACACACACACTCACTCACTCACACACATACACACACACGCAAGCACATACACACACACCCACTCACCATCACCCTTGGCTTTCACACACGCACACAGACAAACAAATTTAAGGAACACGCAAGCACGGACACAGAGCTCAAGCTAAGGACTTTTTGTTGAAATAATGCTCATAGAGATGTTGCATGCCATGAACTCTACAACATAGTGTAAAAGATTCAAACATTTTATAATGTTACAGACACACAGACACACTCACCGATTCTCTTTTGGGGTTTTCAGCTCAACGGTGGTGGTGATGTGGCTATGCTCGAGCTCACCGGTCAGAATTTCACTCCAAACCTGAGGGTGTGGTTCGGTGATGTGGAGGCAGAGACCATGTACAGGTACAATACACTCTCACACTCACACTCACACACACACACACACTCACACACTCACACACTCACACACACACACACACACACTCACTCACTCACTCACTCACTCACTCACTCACTCACTCACTCACTCACTCACTCACTCACTCACTCACTCACTCACTCACTCACTCACTCACTCACTCACTCACTCACTCACTCACTCACTCACTCACTCACTCACTCACTCACTCACTCACTCACTCACTCACTCACTCACTCACTCACTCACTCACTCACTCACTCACTCACCACTCTTTCTTTGTACCACACGTAAACACTCATTTTAATTCCCATGTTGACACTCTTTATTTTGTGCACTTACTTATTTCCCCTCTTTCTGACGAAGCACTCTCACACAAAGCAGTATACGTCAAATCTCTAAGCCCTGGCACATGCGATGTGTGGTCCTTGTCTCGTGTTTACATGACACCCTGGCTAGTTAGAGCCTGCGGGGTTGGCCAACCCCATTGTCCAGCCCCACATGAAAGAAGGAAACCGAGTGAGACAAACACACCAGGCCACTTAAACCCTCACTGTTCAAAACTGTGACTGACATGCTAAGCTAGCAATTAGATCACATCAGACGAACCTCCACCAGTAAAACGCTAAATGCTCTTTCCTTCCAGCTCTGCATAAAAAAAAGACACTTTAAGCAAAAACAATATATAATAAAAGGATAAAAAGGACTGTTCAGTTTCAGATAACGTTCCTGTTTTTATCAGGGGCTGCTGGGGGAGCACAGGTCACAGGTCACCCAAACAGGAGGTTTTATGAAGGTGAATCATATGGAGTTTCAGACATGTTAAGTGACTTAACGTGTGTGGCTTGGTTATTCAAGCAAGGCAGGGACAAGGCAGGGAGCTGCGATGCACGTCAACAAAGACTGCCTGCTCAAGTGGACCGTATGGTTCGGTTGACGCTGGTGGAAGTCACTGACCAATCACTACCTTTTTTATTTTTTCTGTCTATCAGCCCAGCCTTTCTCACCTCCATTCCTCTGTCTCTCTCCTCTCCTCTCCATCTTTCTCTCTCCTCTTGTGTCCTTCTTTCTTTCTCTCTCGTTTCTCGCCATCTTTCTCTCTCCTCTCGTGTCCGTCTTTCTCCCTTGTGAGTCTCTATCACTCTTATTGCCTTTACTCACCCTGTTTTCACACTCTCACTTCTCGCTTTCCCACTCCCCGGAGGACATGCCTTCTCTCTGCCTTCCTCGCTCTCCTAACCCCGTCTCCCTGTCCTTTTCTATGTTCTGACACGTCCATTGAACCATTTCTGTCGCTCGTTAAATTCTTCTCTTCTCACTCTCATCTCTTCATCTACCCACTGTGTGACATCACCCCCACCCTCTCACTCTCTCTCTCAGCACAAGATAACTAGGCTTTTTAAAAAGCTCTGATGGTAGAAACCCTATGAGTGCCTGTGCATCTTCCTATTAACACAGGTATATTCACTGTATATTCAAATTAGTTCATATAACACAGGCTAGCAACTTACAGTTGTTCAGATGGTTCCCCAAGCTAGAGATGGCAAGTATAGTTCATAGCAAGCTCTCTCTCACTCTCTCCCTTTTCACCCCCCCACTCTCTCTCTCCCTCTCCCTCTCTCTCTCTTTCTTTCTCTCTCTCTCTCTCTCTGTTTTAATACCTCACCTGTTTTTGTCTCTCCATCCTTTCCCAGGTGTGCGGAGAGCATGCTGTGCGTGGTGCCCGACATCTCCGCCTTCCGGGAGGGCTGGCGCTGGGTACGGCAGCCGGTGCAGGTGCCCGTGACGTTGGTGCGCAACGACGGCATCATCTACTCCACCTCACTCACGTTCACTTACACGCCCGAGCCGGGCCCCCGACCACACTGCAGCGCCGCCGGGGCCATCCTGAGGTCTGGCGACAACAGCAGACTGCTCTCTGGGGCCAGCACACCCAACAGCATGGGCCCTGGGGGGCCAAACAGCGGAGGGCCCGACACGGGGCCCTACGGATCCGGAACCAGCGGAGGGGTACCATCGTCTGCGTCGTCTGCCGCGGCGGCTGTGGTGTCCTAACACACACACACGCGCGCACGCACACACTGAGAGTAAGAGTGTGTGGCGGTGGTGGTGGTGGCGGTGGGTGTGAGTTCATGGTTCATATGGGTGTACATATATGCACACACCCCCCTGCTACACGGAACAAACGAACATCAAAGAAAAAAAAAGACTAAGAATACTGACTTCTTAAAAAAAAAAAAGAAACAAGTGCTGCATATTGAGTTTGGTGGAGAACCTTAACTGGGGAAAAAAACAAGTGAATGTGGAAAAATGAAAAAGGAGTCATGAGTGGACGGAGCGGTGGAGTTCCGCGGAGTCCGGGGAATTTGTTGTCGTCGTCATGGTTGAGTGGTGTTCGACAGCGCCCTCTATTGGCACACGTTAAAGAGACACGCCCATCTGGTGCAGGTGGTTGACTCTTCCCCCACCCACCTCCCTCTCGTGAAAGGAGCTTCCCCTTGGCCAAGAGCACCAGCGCCTGTGATAGGCCCGTGAAACGTTGCCACGGCAATGATACATCAGCCATGTACAAATCTTTGTTTAAAAAGAAAAGTCTATTTTTGCGCTTTTTTTCCCTTTCTGTTTTTATCATTTCTCATTTCTGTTTTGTTTGTTTTTATCCTTTGTCTTTTTATGTTTTTTTATTTCTGTAAAGGGCAAGATGTATTATTGTGCAAATGGAGGGTGCAGTCCTAGCGGAACACGTATAAAAATCGTGATGATAATAACATAGTTTTTATGGACCAAGGATATCTATAAGCTTTAGTAAAGGTACATTTTCTTCATACCTTTTTTGTATCAAACATATAGTACACTTTTGTTACCAAATAGTTTCTATTCTTCCTCTGAGCTTCTGTCCCAACGTATGTTTTTTTTTTTTTTTCTTCCGTTGTCAGGGGTTGCTATCCCTTCCTGTGTGTCTGTATTATAGCTAGCTTCCCCTCTAACAAATCCTGCTTTTTTGAGAGGAGGTGAAAGGGTGGGGGTTTTGGCCTTTCGGATGGAGATTTTAGGTTTTGATACTTTTTGTTTCAAAGAGGAGGACGTTTTTTTCGTTTTTTTTCTCCTTCTGGTTTTTTACTTAAATTGATTTTTAATTTGCGTTTGGGAGAAACTCAGAGGTCCTCTTTTTTTATCCTGTGTTTTTATGAAGTCTTTAAAAAAAAAAAGAACAAGAAGAAGAAAAAAAAAGAAGAAAAGCTTTAAGCAACGCCTCTGCCTTGCCCGCAATACTCTGTGCGCTACATTTCCTTTAAGAAGCATAGATGAGTCTGCATAATGTCGCTCTAGCCAGGGAGATGTCCGCAAATCCTCGAGTCCTCTATTCTGTGTCCAGCAAGGCTTCCAACCAACACATGCCGTTAACGGGCAGACTATCTCTTTATCAATTTTTCAACTAGGCCTTAGCTTTGGTGCTTGAGTCCTCACAGTTAGCCATAGAGTAGTGTATCGTCTTCTAGCCCATCCTTTCAGTGCACTCACAGAGATGAGATCATGTCCTGCTCAAAATTACACATATCTACAATATCAATCATGTCATTGTTTTGGTGTTTGTTACCATGGAAGTATCAAATGTTACGTTTTGAAAAAAAAAAGAAAATCCAAAATCAAGGCCTTCGTTTTTCTAGTCATCCCTCAACTTCCTCAAGTTCTGTTTTCGTTCCTTCAGCTTCGGTTTCTTTTCAGGACTGAAGGAAGAGCTGAGGTACTGGCGTTGAACACAAAGGCAGACTCTTCCATTTTGACGTGGCCTTACTGCAGCTGAGTGTTCAGAGCACAGTTGCTCCTTGAAAAGGTCGCCTGTTCGACTGTGTTGCTTTAGTGCTCCTCACTTGCCTTCCCATCGGAACTCTGTATTCGATTCGAGTGGCTGGAGGTTACGCCGAGATGTCACGTATGAAACGTTCCAATGCCGACATCTTAAAATCATGTTACATGTGGAGGTGGGGGAAGCTATGTCATAGTTACGTACACATACATGCAACGTAAACGTTTCTCCAATATTGAAACCGCTATCGAACTTACCGTTTACTCGGTTGCAGGCCATTGTATACCAAAGGCAGGTCTCAGCTTGAATTGTCAGTAATGATGTCATTTCATCGAGGAAATGTCTGGTCCTGATGACCAGACCTTTTTACACATCAACAAGCTAGTCCATCATGGAGAGATGGACAGCATTTGCATCCACGTTAATATCCAGCTCGTTATCTGGAAAGGTCATAAGAATGCTCCTGCTTTTGATCTCTGGGCTATTATGCAACCAATGCCTTTAAAGCAGAACAACAACAACAACAAAACTCAATACAAGGAATTGCTTCTTTAAACCTGCCCTGTTACAAATTTGTCAAGGCGACTCCTGGACACTATTGAAAACCATAAAGACTAGTGATAGAATCTTGATTTTTATTTCATCGAGCACATAATGTCTCATTGAAAGCACGGCCTTAACCCCCCCCCCAAAAAGAATCGTCCAGCAGCATGGGAGAAAAAAAATGTGTGCATGTAAATCTAGTCACTGACTCTAAAATGAACGCGAAAACCAGCAGGATGTCTAGGCTGTGAGCCTGATTACGAAAAAAAAAAGATTGTGCGATTGTCCCGTTTAACCGCAGAGCCAACCATTTTGTCGATGGATTATCCTTACTGGTGATGATATTTCTCTCCCAGAAGGATTCAGTCGTCTCCACGAGCACAGGGTCCGTGTCTTGCTCACGATCACTGCACTGCCTCCATGTGTTTTGACACACTTTAAATCTAGTCTAGCATCAGCACCTTTGTGGCCCCTAGCCTAGAAGAAAAATGTTCTGTGGTTCTCCTACATTTAGATGTTCATTGTACGTGCTACCGTACTCTCCAGAAGGCACTAGCTAGCTACTACCATATTTGTATTTGCTGTCGTTTAGCTGTGTTGTGTGTGAAGAGATACAATAATAGACAAAACAGTCAGTAGAAGTTGTAAAAGGAAGGCATCCCTTTCTTTTTTTCATTGATGTGTTTGGGGTTTTCAAAGAAAATGTAGGGAACAGCAATATTGTATAGGTCACGCTCTCTGTTTGGTTTAGATGTGATAACCACTGTCCCGGCTGCCTGGTCTCATATCTATGTGGTCATTTTTTTGAAACCACAAAGGACAATAAATATAAAAGTCCATCTTCTTGTGTAAGACTAGTTCGCCTTGTCAGCTTTCACACCACGCAAGCGCTTTTATAAACTCCCTATTCATTTACTGCTGCACTGTCTTCCTATATGCTGGTAGATGTGGATGAACAAAACGAAACGAAACGAAAATAAACATATATTAAGGCAATACCTTGATCCTAGTATTACAGCCTACTCTTCCGGGGAAAACTGTAACTTGAATGTTGAAAAACAAAAATGAAAGTGTTTTCTTTTTTTTTCTCTTTCTCTCTTTTTTAGTTTTTTTTACATCTTCGGTATCTTGGATGTATGTCCTCACTTTCTTTCAGAAGAATGAAGACTTGTCTTTTTTTTTATTCCCTTGTCTTTTTGTCAAATCATCAATTTTAAGGGATATGTCCTCATACTTTTGTCCCGTTATGTAGACACCAGTGGACGCGTTATACAATGTTATATTGTTATTATTTTTAAATTATTATAAAATATGTCCCCTCCCACACCCAGTCTAATTTTGTGTCCCCCAACCAAAATAAATTAAGTGCATTTATACCCAAGTTGCCTCTTTTTGGCCTGGGAGTTGATATCTAAACAGTCACCATGGTGACAGCTTGCCGGCAGTGTCCGAGGGAACCGGTGCTAAGAGCCTGACTTTTCTATTTCTCTTTTCTTCTTGTCATTTCAAACCCAGAGAGCTGTCAATATCTGTGTTACATGGTGGGTTTCAACCATTTTGTAGGAGAACATACTGCTTATCAACCTGCCTCATACTGTCTATCTTGATATGGGTTTTTGTGTCTTGAGTAAATATGTGGATTTTTTTTTTTTAAACTGTTTTTGTGAAACTGTTGTTTCCTTTGGGGTCAAATTCAGCAACCCAGTTCTAAGTTGATGTAGTGTACGACTACTGGCTCATTTGTATAGAACCACCACTAGAACTGCGTGTCATTACCAAAGCCAATGATTGGTGCATGCACTACAAGTTACTTAAGTGTGAGTATGTCAGTTTTACATGTGTAAACACACTAAAAATGTTTAGTTCAAGTCTCACACCCTTAGGGTTCTGCAAAACTCTGTGGTCCTCTCTATTCGGCTGTATATCTGTGCCTAGTTTAGTTTACACATTCGGTCGCTACTTTTTGTAGTTTTTTTTGCTGTCTGGGAACCAGGAGAGTGTTCTCTCTGTAGTTCCCCACCTAATCATGACCCCTGGGTTTCAATATGAGCTCAGCAACTTAGCCGAACCATGCTGGTCACAAGGTTCTTATCGACCACTGTCAGACTCGTGTGATTTGGTTCTGATCTGGATTCACTGTGTACACATGTCCATGTTACAGATGTGCCTGTGGTAACTAAAAGACAGGCTGTCGTAGAAAGATACCGGTAGAAAAGGAAGAGAACACACGGTCAAAAGGAGCACATCATGGGTTTACGCCAGTTTCAGTGCTTTGGTGGTGTCATGCATCTTTTCACTCCTCTGGGTTATCACAAAACACAAATTGACTTAATTCATTTCAAATTTAGTTTCAGCTCAGCCTGATGGAAAGTGGGTCAGTCATTTTCATTGCCTGTTACAAGCCTATTTTTAAACAAAAGTACCTATGTAACAACTTTAATTTCCTCACCTTCTCAGTCAAATGGGATGTTATGTCAGACCTACTTGGACAGATTTTAACTCTCTTTTTTATCACTCTTCATTCTTTTTTATTTTCTACATAACATGTATGTTCTTCCAAAAGCAGCTGTTGTGTTTTTTAAAAAGGAGCTTTGATCAACATGTCTTTGTGTGTATGTTCTCTAATATGCCAAATGTCTTTAAAAAAAAAAAACGTAGAGTTTCATGCACTGCTATTAAAAGAAGACCTATTGAGGGCAGCGTGAGGGGCAGCTTTAAAAAGAAAAAAGTGAAAAAGAAACAAAACACAGAGAAGAAAAAGAGAAATGACTCGACATATGGAGCGTTCTCTGAGGTTTCTCAGCCTTACATTCTCAGTACCAGAGGTTACACTGAACAGTTGTGCTCACCTCTCATCTCTCTCTCCCCCTCTCTCTCTCTCTCCCCCCCCTCTCTCTCTCTCTCTCCCCCTCTCTCTCTCTCATCTCTCTCTCATCACTCATCTCTCCCTCTCTCTCCCCCTCTCTTTCTCTTTCTCTCACATCTCTCTCATCAATCTTCTCTCATCTGTCTCTTTCTCACATCTCTCTAAGAAGAAAGCGAGGAGCCTATATGCCTCGTATGGTAGCAGAGGCCTTAGTCTCACCTTTCGGCACTTCGGCCTCTCGTCTTTTTATGCACGCTATGCTTTTTCATTCATCAGTGTCGCTTATTCTTATTCTGGATTGCTCTTCCACAGGTTCTCTCCACTCCTTTCCTTTCCTCTCCTCCCCTGTCCCCTCTTCTCCTCTCCACCAACCTAGGGGACCCTGTTTTTCCCAAAGCTGCTGTAGAAGTCTGTCTCTCCATCACAGTGATCGTCGAATAACAAAGCAATTCATTTTTATGTGGAGACATGTTCCTGAATCTTTGCGCATTGGCCAATCCAATAAATCCACAAAACCAATGTTTGTGTAGCGGGGGGAGGTCTGATCTAGCCCAACTGGCACTGATCACGGAGCAGTTTAAGAAACATTTATCTTTCATGCCTGCAACTAGGCGCATTGTGTGTGTGTGTGTGTGTGTGTGTGTGTGTGTGTGTGTGTGTGTGTGTGTGTCCCTTTCTATAGTTCACTTCCCTCTTTGTTTGTGTCTCACACTCTCGCACCCCATTTTCTAAGTCTCTTTCTCTGGATGTCATCTTTGTGTGTGTTTTGTTATTGCTCTTTTTTTCATGTTTTCCCACAGCTCTCATTAAAATTTGTACATGCTCACTCTATCTCTTTCTCTCCATCTCTCCCTCTCTCTCTCCATCTCTCCCTCTCTCTCTCTCTCTCCATCTCCATCTCTATCGCAATCTCTCTCTCTCTCTCTCTCTCTCTCTGTCAGTTAGCGTATCGTGCTAGTCGTAAAAGCAGAGCTGTTGGTGTGTTAGTAAACCCAGTGCTCAGAGGGCCTCTGACAGTAGAGTCTGTGCTGTTTGTAACTTCTAGCAATAACGTGAAACAAGGGGACAGTTTTTTGATAACATATGATAGTTTTTTTGTTTTTGTTTGTCTGATTGTTTTTTGTACATATTGCACCTGCTCAGTTCCATGTCATTAAAGGAAAAAAAAACTTGCAATATTGGCATAAAAACCATGAAATAAAAAAGTGGAATAAAAAGTTATATGTATCGTTGACTGTCTTTTTATCCCTAACATGCCTATCATTCAAGGGTGGTTTAGTAACCAACTATGCTAGTGCTTAGCTAATGCTAGTGCTTGGTTTCTAAACCACCCTTGCATGATAAAGTCATTAGCACTAGCATTCAACAGTCTGTAATTCTGGCAAAAGCGTGTTGATATTTGAGCTCAACAGCCAATCAAATTACACCCCAACCTTCCATCCTCTTGAAGCAACATATTAATTGGATGGAATTGTTGGATGGATTGGATACTCTGCTGTTGATGTGTCTTCTGTCTTTTCTTCAGGAGAAGCCACCAGGGCCTACTGAGTCAAGTAGCTTTCTGCGAGGCAATGGTGTTCGTCTGCTAGCACTGGTGGCGCATTTACGCTAACAGCCACTGGAAGGAAACCATTAGCACCACGGAAATGGTGCATAACGTGCACAGTGTCAGTTATCTGTGTCACTGGTGCCAGGAACTCGGTCCCTTTGCTCCTTAGACCATCTTTGCACCTTGGCCGTTAAAAGGTTTGAGCTTTTGCTGTTTGAAGCATGGTGCAGGGGGAAGCGTTACACACACACATGCACACGCACATCAGTAGAGGTCCATTTATCAAGCCTAGACATTTTGGGAGATGCGCAGAGTTTGTATAAATGATGCATCCAGCCAGGTGCTTAAAAGCTTTGTCTAATCCCTTTGTGTTGCTGAAGCCGACCATTTTCCTCGCTGACACACATATTGCGTTTATTGCGTTTGACAGTCGAGAGAGGAGAAATACAAACACACGCGCCACAGGGACTAAGGGTTGGCTGTGAAATTCACAGTGGCTGTGAGTTCAACAGAGAAAGTGAGAGGCACCGGAGGTTGTTGTAGGGGAGAGTGGTGTAAGATGAGCTGTTTTTTTGTACTTAAGTTGACCTATAGCCAAGGGAAAATGAGACGGGGATAAAGGTAATTCATACATAGATCAGGATGTGTGCCATCAACTGAATAACGAATGAACAACAAAATATGGGCTCCCAAAAAATAGTGGTCTTGAGACTCAACTTGTTCCATGTTAAGGGTAATTTAAAAAATATTGTGTTAATCAGATTTTAAAATATTTGAAATCTAAATATGAATTCAGTCCCCCATTCTCTGATTTGAATGGTGTTCATGTAAGAGATATTACAACTAAATTGTCTTCAGTTCTGAAACCTGAAAATGGTTTGCCAAATTTCTAGGATTAAGAAATAGACATGTAAATCTTAATCTGAATGAAACTTTTATTCTTTTGAGGAACATTCACAGATTATATCTTTTTCATTTTCAAGGTTGACTCTCATCTCTATGCCTTGCATAAATGCAACATTTTTAGGCTATAAACATAATGTAAACACCAACATGTCACATAATTTTGTGGATATCAGTATAATCACGATTTTATCCAATAACATAAACACTAACATGTCACATATGTATGGAAAATGCTATTCAAAATTACTCGAAATTCTTTTACGTCATCCACAAGTAGGTTCACAAAAGCTAGGGCTACTAGCGCTATGGGGACCCTGTTTTTATCCTGTAATTGCATGGCATGATCGCTGTTATGCTACATCTGAAATACGAAATATAATGTCAGTTATTCATTTTTAGGATGCAACACCAATTTAAACACCAAATATTTTACTTCATGTAAACCAGTGGTTCATCTTACCCCCAAGGCTCTGGCTCATTTTGCACCACAGCCTCCATTTTAGGAAAACCCAGAGCTACACTTTTGCTAATTTACTCACATGTTTTTACACACTGCCAGATAACATAACTTTTTAAACTGAAATAAATTACTTTTGATGTGGGACTGATTATAATTTATATGCTTACCACTTCATGGTTCTTTCTTCCACAGCAAGATGAAAATGGAGAATGAAAACTAAGTTTAGGGTCACATGACATAAATTCTGTACGGTTACCCAGAGGTGATGCGTCAATTTCCCCACTGCCTCATCTTAGCCCACTCTCCCCTATGAAATGAAAATTGGACATTTTTGTGTTTTCCAGAGGCCTTTCATTTTGTGATGCCTTTGATATCGATATCGAAATGAAGCAATACTGTTGTGGTACCACTCCCCTGGTCTGGCATTAATTAAATGTATTCCTCTTGCTGTAGCCTTTATGGTTCGGGGGCTTGCTTAATGTCTGCATATTATAAATACAGACACATTGCACATGGCAATACAATTTTGGCATCTGAAGTTTGTTGCATTCATATTTAAAACTTGGCTTCTCATACAGAGACATTGTTTGTGTTTATTTCCGACATGTGCAATTCAAATACAAATTTCCAACATGTCAAATTCACATGTTTGTCAACTTTGAAAATGCAACAAGTTTCTATTTATATTTAAATCTGACCTTGACCATTTTTGGCAGTGTTTGTAATATAGTTATATTTTAACATGGTCCCTCTCACAATGACATTATCAAACAGACAATCTGTTGGTGAAGCTGCTGCTGTAACAGTTTTCCAATGCCAGACAACACCTAATGGACATTGAGCATTTAGCATCCAAAGCAAATACTGTGACTTTATAGAACAATAAGCAACTACAACAGCATCACAATATTAAAAAATGCACATCCAAGGCATCGGTGATTATGGGCCTAAAGTAAACCGTTATAACATTCTTTTATCAAATAAAAAACAAAAGCAAATTACACGAAACGCTCTCGCTTCACTGCTTAGTTGAGTTCACAACAAACAAGAACATGGATTTAAATGCTACATGGTACAGGCTGCCAAGACCCTTTCTGAGTAAAACCAAACAAAGCCAGGTGTGACCAGCAAGATTCAGCGAGAAGTCAGAGTTTTTAGAAGTCCATGGTGACAGGTGTTGAAGTTCCCATGTGAAGATAACGGCAGGCGGTGATACAAAGAACTGGCCGGTACACTCACAGGAGCAAAACGGTAAACAGGTGAAGGACACCAGCCGGCAGCGACAGTGCTAACTCCACGCAAAGTACAAAGTTAGGGAACATGAGGTGTATCCTTAAGGGATCACTTTCCTGTGATGAACTCGAGACGTGGGCAACCAAGCTGGGAGTGTTCAGCAGGCCAGCAGGATGAGGGAATGGAACTACAATTGCACATCTCGTCATCCACGCTTCTTAACGTCACAAAGGTTAAAGAGCACTTGAAGTATACAAAGGGTGCTAGGTGGTGGAATGGGACAATGTCTGAGGTGATTCATGTCCAAAAAGTTATTTTTAATTGACTAAGCTGGATGACTTCACTCCCAAACTGTAGAGGCTTACAGTGAAATGGATTTTGCCCAGATTTGGGGCCACTGAGACTCTGATCCCTTTCAGGCTCCTAGATCTAGGCTCCCTTCAGTCGTTGCAGTAAAACATTTCATTTCAATTGAATTTTTATTGTGCAAAAACAAAACAATAAAACATAAATCTGATTAGCAAATACCAAAGAGCACTGAGCAAAGTGCGATGGCATACTGTAACAATACCAAGAAGACTAATCTATAAAGACCATAGAGATCTCTTGTCAGGTTTGGGCAGGTCCCCTTGGTTACAGCCACAAATTGTATGTCCCCAATATGCAGCGGAGAAGTGAAGTGATGAACACCGCTGTGTACGCCTGCATTACATAATCACTGGCTTTGGAATGAGTTTTAAAGTGCTACGAAGGAACGTGGCGAGGGGAAAGTATTGAATGCGCTGTGGCCTCAGCTATTCGGTATGGCTGCACAGGGGTGTCTGTCTGTATGTTTGCCGACGCCTCGGCACTCACTGGAGATCTTAAAAGGATTTGAAAGTGCTAGCTCTGCACTTTCAGAGGGACATCTGGACAGCGTCAAAGCCCAACTGTGAAGTGCCTTCATAGGCTCTGTGGCAGCGCTGGTATGGCAGCTAGCTGGAGGGTCTTGAGGTGGCAGAAAGTGCACAAGAGTCTTATACTGTGTGTGTGCACCTCCTGTAGCCTAGCCTCTATAGACGAGTCTGTAATACAACTCCATGTTTGCACAGTGGCTGCAGAGGGAACAGAGAGAGGTGGATGGGACTTGAATCCACACTCGTTAAAGCTGCTGTTGCCCCACCCCACCCCCACCCGTTGGCATTAATGAATGAATTTAAATGTCTCCACATGCCCCCAACAGGGCAATAACTCACTATCTATCCTGCCTGTAGTAAGCCAACACAACTGTATTTACGGCACCAGAGTCAGTGTCAGGCGGCATTAGTGTCTGGCTTCCTGAGAGCTTGCCCTGTGGTCAATGAGTCATGGCAAGCCAAGCTTTAACCGCTGTAAGAGCGGCATCCACAGCCAGATCCCAACACATGGGCCTGTTTGGAGGGAGGCAGATAAGTCCGCTGCAAGAGGGGGGATGGCGGAGCTGCCACCAGCAAGCAGACAGCATAGAAAACCCCAGTAAGAACGCTGACTTGTGTGTGTGGGTGTTTGGTTTGTATGTGTGAAATGAGGTCAGGTGAAAGAAAAGGAGAGGGAAACGGGAGGTGTGTGTGTGTGTGTGTGTGTGTGTATGTGTGTGTGTGTGTGTGTGTGTGTGTGTGTGTGTGTGTATGTGTGTGTGTGTGTGTGTGTGTGTGTGTGTGTGTGTGTGTGCATGTGCGTGTTAGCGCTGGGGGCGTTGCTAAAAGGTGGTCTGCAGTCTGACAGGCTTAGGCCTGAGCGGAGCCGCGGATGCTGCTGTAGGTGAACCGTGTCAGAGAGCCCCCTCCGCTTGATGGCGAGTGGCCGTTGTCATTCGCCGCCCCGGGCCCTCCACCCCCTCCTCCTCCTCCCACACCCGCCATGGTCAGGACGCTCCGTCGGCTCCCGGTGCGGTCGCCCACCCCCCCCGTGCCTCCTCCTCCCCCTCCTCCACCGCCTGTGCCACAGCAGCTGAAGGTGGCCAGGAATCCCTGGCGGAAGCGCTTGTTCATGAAGCAGTAGATGATGGGGTTGACACAGGCGGAGGTGTAGGACAGCAGGTGGATGAAGGAGATGGGGGCGCCCGAGAGCAGGCGGTCGGCCGAACGGCGGTCAAAGGCGCGCCACGCGTTCACGGTGAAGATGGGCATCCAGCAGAGGAAGAAGAGCACGACGATGACCAGGAGCATGCGGATCACGCGCTTCTTGGCCAGCAGGTTGGCCGTGGGGTTGCTGCTACACACGCGGCTCACTTTGGCTTTGCTGCCGGAGGTGCCGGCACCGCCGCCGCTGCTGCTGTTGCTGCTGGCCGAGATCACAAGCGCCGCCGACTGATGGTGGGCTGCGTCCGAGCGACGCTTCTTGGAGGGCTGGAAGTAGCAGCCGTCGCTATCGCCGACCTTCAGACTGCTGGTGCTGCTCTGCCTGTCTGAAGGGTCAGGCAAAGAGAAAAGATAGTAATCCATTATTAATCATATTCATTACACAGTTTAAGTTTTGGATTATTATTATTATTTAAGTTAGGTTCATTATGTTTTTACAAGGAAATCCAAATCATTTTCCAAACTAAAATTGGGTTGGTAATCAAGTGGATCTATTTGTATAGGAGACTCACATTGAACAGTAATTGTGCTTTCAAAACAAGAGGAGAAAAGCTTTTTATCACAGTTGTATATAATTACATGATGGTGCTGGTCACTGGAAATAAAGCAGTGGTTTAATCCCTACCTCTGGTTGCTTTCCTGTTATCCATCTCAAACTTCATTCCTCTGTAGAGCTCCAGAGAAATGAGGCCATAGGCTAACATCATCATGATCCCCGGGATCAGGAAGAGAACCAGCAGCAGAAACACATACCTGGAAAAATCCAAACACGTGAGCCGACAAACTTAAATGTTGTGAAATGTTTACCTATAGAATTTGAATCAGAAACAGTTCTATATGTATATTTAAAATAGTTTTTTTCTGGAAGTAAAAAATACTTCAAAATGGCTGGTGATGAATAACATAAATCTCAATACTTAAAACCACGCTTTTGACCGTCATCTATATGACTGCATTCCCCATATTATACATAAATGTTACAGTAAATGAACTATTAATGTTAACTGTTGAACTATCGCTTGATGACCGTCCTCAATCATCTCCTTCCATCTGTGGACAATCAATAAACAATCATCACACGCTCCCCAAAATGCAAACTGAAATAAAAAGGCTAAGACATTAAACACTGTGCACCAGACATCATACACGCCCAGTATTCCATAGGATCACTGGATACATAATGAATCGTTCTCATATAGCTCAGTCTTCCACAAGTAAACATTAATCAGCTTTTCTGGCCCTGACCAAAGAGAGCTCCACATGCCTGTGTTTGTTTTGGCAAACTGGCCTTCTATTTCAGAGTCCCATTTCTTGGAAAAGCCAGACATTTTGCAAAATGTTTGTTTTTGAGACTTCCCAAATGTATTTTTCAGTCTATGCTAATTGAAATATACTGATGACCTCATTTGATGACGATGTGATCCCACTATACTGCCTTGACAGGGAAACAAAATAACCATATCATATAATCCATAGATTATGATCCAAAAAAGGCATATTTGCAAGCCTCTTACTTTGAAGACTGGCCAAATCTAAGAAATACTTAAATACTCAAATCCACGAGAGTAAACTCGTAAACCAGTCAAATTTGACAAAGTGGAACTCACTACCCAATCAGTCTTGGGTCCATTCCCACAGATCTACTAGTTCCTGCTGTGGACAACAATGGCTTCCACTTGTCCCCTGAAGAGCCTCCAGGACCCTCACACACCCTTCCTCCCTTTCCCCTCTTTCTCACCAGGACTGCTGGATGGCGTCGCTGTGCCACATGAGGCGGCACATGTTGCCGGTGCTGTTGTTCATGCGGGTGAAGGGCACCAGCGTGCTGGAGATGGGGTAGGGCAGCATGAGGAGGAGGGACAGCACCCAGGTGGCGCTGATCACCTTGGCGGCGTGCGACTTGGTCTGCCAGGAGCGGGAGGTGAGGGGGTTGCAGATGGCACTGTAGCGCTCCAGGGAGATGGCCACCAGGTTAAAGGTCGACACGCTCACTGAGATGCCTGGGGGGTGTGGAGGGTGAGGGGCAAGGGATGGGGGGGGGGGGGGGGGGGTGGTATATGGGAAACGTGTTAAAGAAAATATCCTGTTGCAGCTGTCAGGTGAAATTACATATAGTTTGGTCACAGTACATACAGTCATACTATGCAGCATAGTAACATCATGTGACCAGGTCAAGGACAGTGGAGCAGCGTCTGAATTTGTTAAAGGAAAAATGTCTATGTTGTTTCTGCTTAACCTGGGAATTGTCCGATGGAAACAGTTCAGTGACTGTGGTTTTGTCACAGTGTTTCTCACAGTTCCACCCAGGGTTGAACGGCACTTTGTGATGACAGATGCTAATGCTAAAAGGGGTGGCTCTCTCTTCTCAAAATTCAGCCACAGCTTCACAAAAGCACCACTCTCCTTCGATGTCCACCTTTTGGTTCTGAGCCATACTCTGAGCTCAGACGCCATGTCACTGTAAATTGGTTCAGAGTGTTTTGAATGCAGTAAACTCTCAAATCGTTCCCATTACCGTTCAAATAAAACTCTATATATACTATACTATATTATACTATACTATTCTATACGATACATACTGCCATTTACATCTGGCTTTGCGACTGTAAATCTTTGATCATACCACAACATACTATCCAAGTTGTTTCTGCTTCACCTTGGTGCACTCATGCATTCTAGATGGTCCAGATCTGAGCTAACTAGCAAAACCAGAGAGTTGACTACAAAACTTGGGTCAAACAGAAACTTTTGGAATGTATCTCACACAGCCCGGATCAGGCAGCCATGACTGACAGAATGGGCCCATGGTCCCTGAGTACCCAGTGCACAGTAGCCCAGCACACAGACACTAGGAAAGATACCTCCCCATGAATTATGCACAACGTCCTGAATTCTGTCATCATAGAAGTGCAGTGGAGATTCAATCTTTTTTTATTTTTTTTATCTGTAATCTGTGAAAATACAGAGGATAGTAATACAGAGAAAACCACTCAGGAATTCAAGTATCTGATGATATCGTATAGAAAACCAGCACTACCTGAAAGAACTGCATGGAAGTGAGTGAGTTAATGTCACCGGCATTTTAACGGCGCGTCAACTTTGTTCTTTACAGGTGTTCGGAGACAGAGCTACGGCCCAGCACTTCTCCACAATCAACAACCACTATCTGTTACCGATGAATGTTAACAAACTCTGAGAGTCATTTCAATGGGCCCCTGTAAATCCATCTGCATTATCCTAGGTCTCAGGGAGCCACATAAACACATTAAACAACCGGGACAGGTTTGGACACAGAGGCCTCACAAGAGCGATGCTGTTGTCTCGCCGTCAAACTACCTTGCACATTATCCACCTACCTCAAAGGCCTCCGACTATCTTGTGTTAAATTTAGGTGGCATTAGTTGAAGATGGAGGGCTGATTATTTTGAATGAGTTCTGTTCTAGAAGATTTACAAGGAGGATAATGGTGTGTTTGTGTGTGTATGTGTGTGTGTGTGTGACTGAACAAGCGTTCACAGGACAACAACACGGACCTGTTGCCACACATCTGTGTGAGACTGATACAAGGGGCCACAAAGACAACTCTGAAGTGGCGTCCTGTGAGGAGTGCGCGCCCTGTAAATGTTTCCATAAATCACGCTGAGGCCGAACCGATGCTCCGCAGGCTCCCCAAGCAGCGCACAGAGCCACAAACTCCCATGACTTTATTTGGTGTGTGTCCCCCACAGCCCCGTTTAACACCAGTTGCTTAACAGCACTTGGCCAATGCCCCCCCTCCCCCCCCATTAAAAAAGGGTCCAGAGTATTTACCAGGCAATTTCTCATTTGTCATCATAAACATGTTATTTGAGTGGTTGATGCAGAATTAGCTACAGGCATTGTTTTTCTTTTGCCTCACCCATCCCTAAGCGTCTATTTTACATAACAGATTAGCAGACTGGACTGTTGACTGGAATCCAAGAGACAGACAGTGCAACCAAACTGGGCAATGTCACAATTTTGAAACCTTAGGGTGTTTATAATTAGGAAGAAATCCCACATCTTAGTCATAAAATACTCAACAGGGACAAGGTAAGAACTTCAGTTCGCCTTAAAGCATGACAAATCCCTTAAGGACATTTTCTCCTAGTGCAGATATATTGCTAAGATGTCCTCGATTCTGAGTCAGTAGCTCAGTAGTCATTTAACCATATTTTCTGTTTGGTGGGTCTGGCCCAGTTACTCTACAAGGTCTACGCAAGTGCCACCTGCCCCCTACCCCCTCAAAACACTCCACCTCTTCAGCTGTGACTGACATTAGACATAGTACAGCGGCATGGGCCTACATGCTTCTTCAAGACTTGATACATTTACACTGGAACTCTGAAATGAAAATCTTGTTGAAAAGACCCTTCGCCAACACCACAGTGTGCACACTGAAGGATTGCGCATTGACACTGATTTCAGATCTGTAACTCTTTGTGAGACTCACCCATGAAGTACATGGCCCCCTTGCAGATGCCACTGCCAAACACGAAATCCTTCATGAGGTTGGGGACGAGGGTGAAAGGCATGCAGAAGAGGCAGAGCATCAGGTCGCTCACGGCCAACGACAGCAGGAAGAGATTGGTGACGGTGCGCATCCGCCGGTTCCTCACCAGCACGGCAATGATAAGACTGTTGCCGAAGATGCTGAGGAGGAAGATGATGCTATAGAGGACGATCCGCACCGCCTGATTCATGTCTGAGGAACGCGGGGAAAGCAAGCCAAAACAAGAAGAAGACAAGCGTTAGACTAGACTAGTGGGTGACTGGACACCATTACAACCAAAACAAGAACATGTTTTCTTTCTTGTAAAAGAAGCTGATTATTATTTTTTTATCAGCCTATGCTTAGTTAATTGTGGTGTTGTGCACTTTTATTGTAGGTCTGTACTCTGTAGGCTAAACTTGCATAATGAGCAGATTTTTCTTTAAAAAACATTGAGCAGAGAGCAGTATCTTGCACAACTGGTTTAAGGTTCACCACCCAACATGCAGAAACACGTTGGCGTGAAAAAATGTTTCACAGCTAATCAGTCATTTTATCAGAATACATTTTTGTAGTAACCCTCCTGGTTGTTTGACATGTAACAATAATCATAACAACAACATCTTTATCAACAACGACAATAATATCAATTCTAATTTCGTGAAGGCACAATCTCACATTGTTCATTTCCCTCAGGGACATTTTCTTTGCTAGAGGCAGTATGGGCTTAGGTTATTCAAGTGACCTAAAAGAATGTTTTAATTACAGTAACAAACTATGGCTGTGCACAAACGTCTGAACAAAGTCTAATAGAATCTATTAATATTCACTCCGCGGGCAGCCCATCTGCTGGTGAGAGTTTAGGTCCCCCCGCTGTGTAAAAAGTGGACCCATGCGTATCGCAACTAGTGTACCGTAGATAAGCCTCCCCTTTGGGCCACTGCAACGGCAAACAAGGGAGGAATGTATACGGTATGTACAGTTGCAAAAAAAAAAAAACATGCAAAAAATATGGTCATCACGTAGCCATCCGGTTTAAAAGTCTGGTTCTTTGTCTTATTAAATATTATTACCATCTAATAAACGATTACTAGTTTGCCACATTAAGTTAGTTTATAATGAGTAAGAACTATTACGTTCAGTCAAAGCTATATTGAAACGTCCCTTAGCATTTGTATTTGTCTAGTGTATAAACTTTACCTTTTGGTTCTGGAGGGGCTTCTGGTTCACATTCTGAGACGTTCCGAATTCCAAGTCCACATAATATTTTATAAATATCGGTGGTATTTAGGAGCATATCATGGATGGTAAACGTCTCCATTGTCGTGTTTGTTTTATCCTCGTATTACTCAAAAAGGTCAAGGCGAAATTTCATTTCCAAATGTACATATATCGTAGGCTTGTTGATGATTATGGCATCATGCCTCGGACTCCCGTAACCAAACACTATAATTGTCGCTCCAAAATCAAGTCGTCCTCAGAACATTAAAAGAATTGACGACGAGTTTGAAACTAATTGGCGTCATACGTGGCCATAATAAAGTCCACCACAGTTCATTTCAACAATGAAACTGATAGCCAAAGCGTATGAAATATACCTTGCATCACGACTTCATGCCTGTGATCTCGGTTGATGAACTGCGCGCGCTGCGCACCGGCTGGAGGGCTAGAGGTTTCTGAGCGCACGAGAGCGCATGGGTGGTTCGTATTTTTCCGTCTTCAAACTTAATCCCGCCTATCCATCTATCTATGCGTGGTTTACAGTCATGCAGTCAATATACTGCATTAAAACTATCACTTGACAAGAGATAACTGGATTAGGTTACAATTTGAACAAACAACATTGAAGGACTGATATATGTCCAAATATGTATGCACTTATAGCAATCTCATGACCTAACTTTAAAGAACCTCACCACTGTCAAACATTTGAATCCATTAGAACACAAATTGATATAAGGCAGGTTTAACAATCATTATGAGTTATTATTGAGTTATTTCTCCCCAAAGCCATAGTTCACATGCTGTAAAACTCAGTATAAATAATTCTAGTCTTTTCTAACCCATTGGGTATGGAGACGAGTGCTTGAGAAACGTCAGATCATATGTAGCTAAGCCCTCTCTCCACACAGACACACTAAAACAGAAAGATGCATTTCATTTGGGTGAGAATCACTATATCATTCAGTAGTCGAATGACTCCACCTTTTCAGCTGAGCTAGTTGGATAGTCATAGACAGCAGGGCTGTTACCATGCGAATCTGAACAGTTTCTGGACAACAAAACAGGAGAAATATGTAAGTTCAGCGGGGACAAACTACTCAATGATATTTGCTTCATTTCAGTTGTTCAGTATAGATAGTTGAAGTTGCACCAGACTTGGTAAGGGTATTGTCGTTCAAATTATGGGGGCCACAACAAGTACCAAAGTAATAAGTGATGGTGCATGGGGATTAAAAAAAGCCTCTGAATACTTAGACAAATCCTTAAATAGTGAAATATGATGTTCCGTAACCCAACGAAAATCCTTAATCTCATTTTGCTCCGAAAACAAAGAGAGAGTATTTTTTTTTGTAGGACTGAAACACTGGATCTCTTGTTTACAGATATTGGTTTGTATCGGATTAGCAATGTAAAATCCCTTTTAGTTGGTAAATAAAGGTAAGAAAGCTGGTATTTTGTTGCAGTCTATAATAGAAATCCAGTGATTTGTATCATGTACTGTCACAGTCAATGTTGTTTAATGATGGTTTGGGGATGGAAAAAGTAGATTTCTGTTGGTTGAAGGGAATTCACTTGAACTGAAAAAGCTAACACTCAAAAAACTCTAACCTCTACAAAAGGATTAAAAAAATCTAGAATATAAAATATGATGCCTAGAAGTCTAGAATGTAAAGTGATGGTCTTGAGAGGAGATCACTATACTTATGTCATATACAGGTTTCACGTGGTAATCAGGACATTATGGGAGTATATCTACATTGTGAATTCCTCCTCATCTTCTCTGTGTGTTCTGCCACATTGATTCTCCCTTATTCAGCCCTCTTGCTGCCGGCCTTGTCTCTTAAAGGCACCCAGTGCAACTTTATGTAAACATTCAGTGAAAAATAAACATTCAATTTCTAGTCTTTTTTACACGTAGTAAGTTTCAATAACTCCATACCATTACATATCGACATTCAAGGAGCAAAGATGAGACGTCGTTGTGTGGTGAGAACTGATAGAAAATCGTAAACAACAACAATCGCTGGTGGGGAGAAGCCATTTTTCCATTGACTGGAAGCCTGCTTTATTTATTGTAGGTTACAAAAAATAAAGAAAATGGCGGCGATTGTTGTTTTTATCGATTTTCTATCAGTTCTCACCACACAACGACGTCTCATCTTTGCTGCTTGAATGTCGGTATGTAATGGTATGGAGTTATTGAAACTTACTATGTGTAAAAAAGACTAGAAATTGAATGTTTATTTTTAAGCCTCGAAAGTTGCACTGGGTGCCTTTAATAGCCGAGAACCTTTTGTAGCTCACTGTGTCTTATTTTATTCACTGTGTCTTTCCTCTCAATCAAATAATTCATGTAATTTCAAATTCACAACAGCACAAGGAACATCTTCTTCTCTGTATAACTGTAACTGTAAAAAACATGAATTCATTCCTTATTATGAACTAATTCAGAACACCATAAATGACAGTGTCTTTTAACACTGATGTTTCTCTGTACAGTTGCAGCCTTTCACCAGTATACCAATATGCTTCTGCACAACCAGCAACCAGAGTTTTGATCCTCCTTCTCACTTGATCAAATCTTCTCAAAATTCAGACAATGCAGAAAGAGATTCAGACAAGTGTCTGATGCTCCACCCTCTTTCAGGAACAGTGCTCCGGCTTCCCCGCCCACTCACCATTTTCCTTCCCAGCTCCACACTATTCACATTTCAAAGCTTTCAGGGTTTTTATTCATGTTTGACCGCGTTCTTGTCTATTCAGGTCAAACTGAACTATATTTAATAATCATAGCTTTGATCAGTCCCCAAGACAATCTTTTAGTTTCATAATACACAATTAAAAACAAAACAGAGAGAGATAGATTAGGGACTTATAAAAATACAGCAGCTTGCATAGTAACTACGTCCACTCAGGGCATTTGGTAACACAGTAAAATGATGGTCATCTGATATTAAGGACACTTAAAAAGGATTAAACATCACTTAACTAAAGCAACTTTCCTTTAGATCTTAATCTCCAAATCATAACAGGAGCCTTCTAAACTGCATGAACATTACAGTGGTAGGCCTACATTACATAGCCCAAAAAAAACCCTGTAATTTATAAAGCAGAAGGTCTTTGATGACCAACTTTTGTTGTATTTCGAGACCTCTTCAAATACATTTCAAACTTCTTATTGCAAGCTGTGGACTTGTAGATTCAGATTCTGTAGAATTCTGAAAAACACAGGATTCTATACATTTGAACATGCAATGTGAACTTTTGCTGTAGGAACCAATTTTTTCTCGGACACTGTTTCCTCCAAATACATGGTCCTTAGTTGCTTAGTTACGGTTGTAGGGTCTGCATTTGCAGATGACAGCTAGATAGCTACCTGGCGTGCAAGCTAAATTAGTTGTTTACATGGCATCAGACAGCAAAAATGATGGACGAAGGAACGGAGCTGTCGTTTACAATCGCCCAAATTGTTCAGCGCTTTAAAGGAACACATTTGCATTCCCAGTTAGAAAGGCAGGCCAAAGTGAGTAGCTGAATAATGTGTGCAACACG
>NC_137919.1:14211066-14226066 GCF_963457725.1 Sprattus sprattus
TTGCTCACCTTTTTGTGACGCCGTTACCTTGTGGTGAGACCGCTAAGGCTCTCAGCAAATATCAAGGGTAGTATTGGTGCTGTTTGACAAGGGATGTTAGAAATATTGTCCATTTTCTGTTTCTGTTTTTTATTATTCACTTAAATGACATGGCTCATCATATCAGGCACTCTGTATGTGTGTGTTTGTGTGTTGTGTCTGTGAGGACTGTTTCTGAAAAAAAACATGTTTGTCTGTGACTTGTAGTTGTGTGTGTCTGTGTCTGTGTCTGGGTCAGTGTGTGTATTTGGACCTGTGGATGTGTGTGAGTATCAATGTCTGTGTCAGTGTGTGTATCTGGAACTGTGGGTGTGTGTCCGTATCAGTGTCTGGGTCAGTGTGTGTATCTGGAACTGTGGGTGTGTGCGTGTGTTCCTGGCTCTTGCTTGTTCGCAGTGGCCCTCGTAGCCTAACAGCGGCGTAACAATGCTATCTGTGTGAGGAGACAACACTAACATTTACGAGACTGTGCTGGTCTGCTACATAAACAGGGGGATGTCCAGGTCCCTGGGTTCCATCCTGATAACCAGCGGAACTTGGTGGAACTCTCTCTCTCTCGCTCTCTTTCCCTCTATCTCTCTGTTTCTCTCCCTCTATCCTTCTCTTTTACTTTCTCTCCTCTTTAACCCCTCTATACAGTGTATCCCTATGACATAATCAAGAGAAGCTTTACTTGTGCTGGCCTTCTATAGACAGATAGAGGCTCTTGAACTAGTGCATTATTGATTGACACATCCTCCTCAACACTTGCATAAATACTTACATGTGTATATGTGTGTGTGTGTGTGTGTGTGTGTGTGTGTGTGTTTGGAGGGGAGTGAAGGTGTGTTGAAGTGTGAATAGATGTGGTTGCGTCCGCTGTTTATCCCGCTGTGTCACATTTTATGCATCATTCATTTCCTCTATAAAACTGCCATGTACACTGTCACATAAAAGTGTTACACATTTAACAACCAAACCTTACCAAACAAACATCTTTAATCACTTATCACCGTCACACAGCTGTATCCGGAAGGTTTCTCACTTCAAGCATGTTCGGCCAAAACAGAAATGTGAGAACCGTAAAAAGTTTACGGCACATGTATCTGCAGATCATTGAGCTGCTTCTCTCTCTTGTCTTCTCAGACCTGAGTAAGTTCAGGCCCGTTTACGCGCCCAAGGACTTCCTGGAGGTGAGTCAGACACTGCAACACCCCTGCACCCCCCCCATAAACCAACCCCCCCCCCCCCCCCCCCCCAAGAGATGAAGAACAGATTAACACGGCCAAAAATATCAGAGTTTAAATATGGATTCACTGGAAATATTCTGCTGGCTTTCATTGTGCATGTACTATGGATTTCAGATGTATCTGTGTGTGTCTTTGTTATTTCCTGTGTGTGCAAGTGTGTAAATGCATTGATTTATGTAATGTATGACCTTGTGTGTTGTTTCCTGCACACACGTTCGTTTGTGTGTGTGCGTGTGTTAGTGCGGGTGTGTGCGCATTCGGCACATGAGTGTTTGTGTGATGTTATGTGCTGCAGACATATAGTCATATTTCAGTCATATAGGAAGTGTATATTATATAAGAATGTGTGTCCTACTGGGTGGCTGTGTGTGTGTGTGTGTGTGTGTGTGTGTGTGTGTGTACATTCATGTGTGTGTGTTTGTGTTTGTGTGTGTGTGTGTGTGTGTGTGTGTGTGTGTGTGCGTACGTGTGTGTGGGTGGGTGTGGGTGTATCTGCATGCCTGTGTGTGTGTGATGCTCTGTCCCAGGTATTGATCAGCTTGAGAAACCCTAACCTTGACTACAGTGAGGAGGTGAGCTCCCAAAGCCACTGGGGTCTGATCCAAGTGCCCCTACACATCAGAGACATCTCCAAGATGGTGAGAATCACACACACACACACACACACACACACACACACACGAAAACGAACACATATATATAGGTACACACACACACACACACACACACACACACACACACACACACACACACACTCTTGCAAACACTGTGATTAGCTCAAGAAAGTCACTCAAGATCCACCTTTTCATCAGAGATTGAAGTGATCAGAAAATTATGCAGCATGATGGATGATATTTAACCAATTGTTTTTTTTTTGTATTACAGTAATCACAATGTATGTATGAACACCAAGTGCTCTGATAGTTATGAGTTTCGTGCCAGTGTGTTTTATTGAAAAGGGGTTTGTGGATGTTGTGTGAACATTCTAGTCCAGAGCAGGAATCAGATTGGATTCTGAACTCAGACCTGTTCTGTTCTGTGTATGTGGTTATGGGTATCGTGATGAAGTAAATATGATAATCTAATAAACTATAATCCTTTGAAATCACCATGTTTATACGGTATTGTCTGGGTCATACCAAATGACCTAAACAACTGCAGTGTGGGGTAATGTGCCCATCAGTTGTCTGTATTATTGAATCCTTATCACTTGTAGATCTCTACTAATGTCATTCAGAGCTCAGCTTCTGGAGTTTGAGGGAGTAAAACCAAACCCAGCTCTGGATTGACTGTAATTGTCCTCCCCTCCTCTGCAGAGAGAGACGTGTCCTGAACTGACCCTGACCACCGGGCAACTCGGCATCGACGACCACCCCCACATCCCCTCAGGTGCCCCTCCATCCAAACACCACACACTTCACTTCTCCATCACTCCACTGAAATCTCTTCAGTTCTCTTTTGGTTTTTAGTGCTCCGCTCAACCCAGCCAGTTGCATAAGCTCTGTTTGTCTCTCGAGTAAATATTTACAGGGTACTATCTGGGCATATCCAGCCATTTTAATACCATTTTACTTTTAAACAAGCCGGTATTCTGTCTGTTCTTCAAATAGCAACAAAAAATGTTTTGTTGGGCAAACACCCAGCGGTGAGCTAAACACACGCGGCTGGCCCTCTGATAGCTTATCGGAGTTTAGCCGCGCGTACCCTGGTCATCTGGTGTGTGTCTGTGTATCTGGCAGTAGGAGGATTGGATGGGAGCTACTAGGATAGTTGGGTGTGCATGCTCACACACACACACACACACACACACACACACACACACACACACAGTCAGAATTCCTAACACACTGAAGTATACATACACACAAGCACATGCGCATAAATTCCCTCTCATACACATATACACACACAAACACACAAATTTGGTCTGACAGCTGAAAATCTCTCTGTTGTTTTGTCTCAACAGATCTGTTTGAAAGTGAACACGTTCGTCTGGGCAAGAGAGGTACGAAAAAGCACAAGACATTTTTAGGACACATTTCTTTTTTTCTGTCTCTTTTTTCCCTCCCCCCCTTTCGTCTTTCTTCCAGTAAAAAAAGGTCTATTTATGATCAACCTCTTTCTTTTCACCCAGTGTGTTTATGCACTCACTATCTCTCTATTTATTTCTGTTTTAATGCACTACACTTCTGAACACCTGGAAGCCATCTTTTGTTGTGAGGGGAAGAGATTAGACATGTGTGTGCAGCCCCCATCCCGCCCATCCAGCTCTGTCCTTTTCTCTCTCTCTGTCTGTCCCTGTTTCTCTTTCTCTCTCACTCTCTCTCTGTCTATCTCCCCCTTTCTTACCTTGTTTTCTCACATCTGTTTCAATTCAGATGTCTTTCCTAAACCCTCTACTTCACATGCACTTCACTGTGCTGATGAGCAGAGTGGTGCTCTGGCAGCATGGCTCGCAGTTTCGCCATGCTACACTGTGTGTGTGTGTGTGTGTGTGTGTGTGTGTGTGTGTGTGTGTGTGTGTGTGTGTGTGTTTGTGTGTTTGTGTGAGGGAGATAGAGAGGGAAAAAGCAAGTGGCACACTGCTATGTGAATGATAAACACAGTGTGACTCATATGGGATATGCCCCCAGTGAAATGTTTGCCACAACTTCTTGCCAAACATGCACACACACACACACACACACACACACACACACACACACACACAGACAGACACACACACAAACACACACACGCAGACCTGCAGACACACACAGACACACACAGACACACACAGACACACACAGACACACACACACACACACACACACACACACACACACAGACACACACAGACACACACACACACACACACACAGACACACACACACACACACACACACACACACACATACTCACACACAGACACACACACACAGACACACACACACACACAGGTTTAGCAATGCAAGCAATATTTGGCATGCTAATAAAGCTAATTTGAATTTGAATTTGAATTTGAGAGAATGAAAACGAAAGGGTTGGCTTTAGTAGGTTTTAGCATAGTTTCTGAAGGCTAGGAGCTGATGCCCAGTATACCCCCCAGACTTCTCTTACTCTGCCTCTCTCGCTCTCTGTTTTTCCATTCTTTTTTGACTATATCCCTCTTTCTCTCTCTTAATTCTGCTGCCATACACAACCTCTCCTGATTTTGGC
The DNA here is from genome assembly GCF_963457725.1 of Sprattus sprattus. Taxonomy (NCBI): domain Eukaryota; kingdom Metazoa; phylum Chordata; class Actinopteri; order Clupeiformes; family Clupeidae; genus Sprattus; species Sprattus sprattus. The sequence continues at coordinate 14,215,533 of NC_137919.1, forward strand.
TTTCTCCCTTTCTCTCTCTCTCTCGCTCTCTCTGCATCCCTCACTCTGTTCTCCTCTCTCTCCATCCATCACTGTACTCTCTCTCTCTCTCCATCCATCGCTGTGCTCCCTCTCTCTCTCCTTCCCTCACTGTGCTCTCTCTCTCCATCCCTCACTGTTCTCTCTCTCTCCATCCCTCACTGTGCTCTCTCTCTCTGCTTGCCTTTGCCTTGTTTCTTCACTTTCTTTTGCTTACCATTCCCTCCAGTGTCTTCCTGTTCTCTCTTCTGTCTTTCTCTTCCTCTCTCTATTCTCTGTCTATCTTTCTTTCTCTCTCTGATCTCTGTCTATCTGTCTTTCTCTCTGTTCTCTAACTCTTCTATGCTGCATATCTCCTCCCTTCTCACTGCCCCCCCCCCCACTTCCACTCTCTCTCTTTCTTTCATATCCCATCTAATTATGCAAATCTAATATAAAACACTTACACATACACATATTGATGTACACTGTAAAATAAATACATACAAGCTTATGAAGCTGTTATGGCAGGCCATCACATATTTTGCAGCTAGGCATATGCATGGAAGCGATGTGCTCTCCTAATAGTATGGGTGTTTTGAATGGACTTTTTTGAGGTTGGCAGAGAAAGCTTACCATATTGAGGCATAGCTTATGCAGATAGGGAGAAAATGTTTCCATTTTCAATCTCTTGTTGAAAGTATGCTCTGTCTCTGTCTCCCTCTCTCTCTGTCTCTCTCTGTCTGTCTCTCGCTCTCTCTCCCCCTCTCTCTCTCCCCCCCCCCCCCCTCTCTCTCCCTCTCTCTCTCTCTCTCTCTGTCTCTCTCTCTCTCTCTCTGCAGTACTAAGTGAGCAGGACAGTGCAGCAGCACAGCAGTACAGCAGACAGGGCTGCCCCACGGGCCAGAGGGCGGAACTCTGGGCCCTTATACTCAACTCCACCAACGAGCCAGAGGTGAAACACACACACACACACACACACACACACACACACAAAATACAAACAGACGTGCATTGTCTCATACACCTACCAACATATACTTAATTGCATATGCTTTCCAACACATCTTTGAACGAAAACACTACCATCACTCATTCTCGACACAAGACACACACAGTGCCTACTAGCTAAATCTTAAGACCTGTCTCCCTCATATGCACATATGCTCTCCCTCTCACTCACTAACTTACAGACACAAGCACACACATGAACATGCGCACACATGCTCACACACACACACACACACACACACACACACACACACATACACACACACACAGCTGCTAGGTTTCCCAGGATCCAGGTTAGTCTGTCCTCACCGTGCTGTCTGTTCTCTGAATGAGTCATTGATCCTATCCCAGAGGTCAGAGGTCAGCCACCAACTGCTTTGCACTGGACTTCCACCCGTTGCCCTTGGTTACTTCCCCATAACTCTTCATGTGTTTTCACATGTTTATCTGTCTATGTCCGTGCTTACGTATGCCAATGGGTATTTATAGAGTTGTGTGTGTGAGTGTATACTACTGGATTGTTGAATGGATGGATGGATATTTGTGGCTTCTTTATTGTCACATGTATTTATAGGTATTTCCATTCACTTGTTTTGAACTTGTTTGGATGACAGGATGAGGTTGTCTGCGCTCGGGGTCCGCACTCAAAACGGGGCTTCAAAGGGTAAGAGTGAGTGCGGAGTGAAGTGGGACAGGTGCTGTCAGAAGTGCTGATTACTGAAGGAGCTCTGCCAGAGAGGAGAGTTACAGACATCCTGGCACACTGTGTTCACACTGAGGCACCACCCACCCAGACATCAAATATTTAGTATTTGAATGAATTGTATTGCACGCTCAAGCACATACGCACACACACACACACACGCACACACACACACACACACACACACACAAACACTCTGCCGGGCAGAGAAAGAGCAGCAGCATAGGATGGGAAAGATGACCTATACTCAAAACCTTTCAGACCAACCAGCTATCTCTGTCACATAACACACACACAACCTTTGTCAGTAATCGAGAATCATTCTGTCTTTTGCACACACTTACACAACACACAAAAGGTCAGCACATGAATATTGTCTGATGTTATCTCCAAATCTTATAGTTTATGAAACAAATATAAACAGTGAAAAATAAACAGCACATACACGCACACACAGGGACCAGCACTGGCACCATGCTGGCTATAACACACCAAACACACACACACACACACACAAACACCCCCAAAAATCATTTCATTGTGGCAAGTCTTTGGCAGTGTTGTTGTTGACTTAATAGATCAACTCATCTGTTCAATCCCTGCCCTCAAGCATTTTTCAACCACATTTACCACATTATGTACCACAGCTACCTGAAACACACATACACACACACACACAGAGAGAGAGAGAGAGAGAGAGAGAGAGAGAGAGAGAGAGAGAGAGAGAGAGAGAGAGAGAGAGAGAGAGAGAACGTTAAGCGTGCCAGCTAACCTCCATGTGTGGCCGATGCCAGCTGGTGCCAGTCTCTGCCCATATCCCCCCCCCCCCCCCGCCTGTGCTCCTGCTTGTTTAAGCCAGTGTCACTGACTAAAATAGTGCTAACCGTGGTATGATTGATAATGCAGACACACACTAACACACAAACAGACACAGACATTACATTACAGATACACTGATAACCGGTGTACACATACAAACACTTTTTCTGTCACACACACTCAGACAAACACACACACACACACACACACACACACACACACACACACACACACACACACACACACACATATATACACAAACACACACACACACAGCAATGTTGGGCAGCGGCAGTGGAGGCCTGGAGAGCATAGCTCTGCACCCCCACGACAGGAAGACAAACACTGTGCTGATGGCCCCTATTTTAACCTTCATGGGTGATCCCTTCTCTTTTCCTGGGACATCTCTCTCACACACACACACACACACACACACACACACATACACACACCAGTCCTTGTTTAACAAGGCCTGAGGGTACAACTCGAACATTTAAATCTTTTCTCTTTGGCGTTGCAGTTATGTAACAATAAAGTGTCAAGAGCTGACACCACCAGAGAAGACCTGGCCTGCTTCCCCCCCTCCACCCCTCTCCACCCCCCACTCCCGACCCTCATGCCCTGCGGTGGGCGACTGCTGCTCCTCTCGCCTCCACCCTCCACCCCTCTCCAGCCCCCACTGGCGACCCTAGTGCCCTGCGGTGGGCCCCTGCTGCTGCTGCGTGGACACATGGTGCACATCGCTGCATCAGAATCCACACAGGCAGATGTGAAGCACAATCCTCAGGTGCACACACTTACTGAGGTGGCATTCACTTCTGAGGGGATGTCCACACCTTCAGACACACACAGATACTCACACACACACACACACACACACACACAGATACACACGCACACACACTCGCCCACACACGCACACACACTCGCCCACACACACACGCACACACACACGCAGATACACACGCACACACACTCGTCCACACACACACGCACACACACACGCAGATACACACACACACACACACGCAGATACACACGCACACACACTCGCCCACACACGCACACACACTCGCCCACACACACACGCACACACACACACACACACACTCACACGCAGATACACGCAGATACACACACACACACACACACACACACTCACACTCAGATACACACACACACTCATAGATACACGCACACAAACACACGCAAATACATGCACACACACACACACTCACACAAACACACACACAGATACACACACACACACACACACACACACACACACACACACACACACAGATACACACGCACATACACACACAGATAAACGCTCACATACACACACACACACAGATACACTCACACACACATACACACACACACAGATACACACACAAACACACACACACACACTCGCAGATACAGGCACACACACACAAACACCCATGCTCACATGCACACACACTGGTTTCCAGTAGTGAGGGCAGCATTGACAGCATCCTGTGGAGATCAGACCCTCCAGTGTAGCGCATGATACATGAACAGAGGATAACACTGAGGTCAAGCTTTTTATGAACTTCACTTGGAATATTGCTAAACACTTTTTTATACGCGTGGGTGAGATGATTTGTTATCCAGTTTATTGTCAGCTCTAGGAGGATCCTTGGACTCGCTTCCTATTGGGGCTCCTCAAGGTATTATTTTTTTTATGATCCTGACAGAGTTGCTTAGATCCCAATTGGTTTATTTAAAAGAAAAAAGAAAAAAGAAACACCAAAGTCCAAACATCTTGAAGGGGTGATATCCTTTTTGGAACAGCCATGTGTCCCAAGCTCTCAAGTGCTGACCTGCACCCACCAGATCTGTCTATTCTCCGCTGTCATTCCAATAAACACGGACCACAGATCAGATCGGACCCTGCGACGGATGACTAATCCATCTTAGTTCTCCCTTGTCTCTCTCTTTCCCCTGTCTCTGCACTCACCCAAGTCCATCTCAAACAGGATGACGAAGACGCAGGTGACACGGCCAAGGCCGTTTCCCACTAATAAACCCAGGGGGCCCTGGGCAGTGTCCATGTTGGCCTTCCTCAGGCCCTGAGTGGAGCCCTACTCTGGGAAGTACTGGAGCAGACAGGCTCCGGTAGTTCCTCCACCTCAAAAGTCATCTGTGCCGTTTGCCGGTGACTAAGCCGGTGACTAAGTCAACTGGGTCAGGTGTCCAACTGTACTCACACTTTCTCACACACACACACGGTCAAAAACACACACACACACACGGTCAAAAACACACACACACACACACATTTTTGGTCAAAAACACACACACACATACACACACACTTTTTAAACACACACACACATGCACACACACACACACACACACACACACACACTCACACACACACGCATTGTCGGCCAAAAACTCACACCTACACAAAAACATCCTGTCTCAATTTATGCGTTTGCACATTTTCACGTATTTCACCTTTGGGGCTTCTGGTGTTGTGTGGCCACCCCGTACTCTGACTCTTCCTCGTTGTGTCACATGACCCAACGCTTAGGCTGATGGCCTTAATGTCTGTGCACCGCCTGCTGTGAAGATGAGCTCTTCCCAGAGACACGGGCACCGCTAATGTATTTTCTTCTTCTTCTCCCCTGCACTGAGACACAGACCAGACCCTAGAGAGTTTGGCCGTCGTCTCCTAAATACGGTCTGCTCGCTCACTGCTCACGGTCTGTCACTGCGTTGGATCACACTGTGCAATCTTTTTCTCTCTCCTTCCCTCTCTCGCTCTCTCTTCCTGTGTCATCCTTCTTTCATCTTGTCATTTGGACTGATGGGTGGAAGGTTCTCTGTTAAGTTTGCTTGATCTTTAAACTTGTGTCTTCCATTGGGCGTGGTGCATCTCTGGAGACAGGTGCAAAGTTAATGATCCCCTTGGAATGAGAAGCATGCGATGCAGCTGGTGTATCCTATAATGTGCTTTCCCCCAGGATGTAGACAGGAGCGTCATCTTAGTTCCTTATTAAGGTGTGGAGTTTGGCTGTCTTTTAACACAATCCCACTAGATAGGGGGATGAACATGTATTTTTCCATTTGATGTGGTCATGCAATAGTTGCTGATCAGATTGTTTGCGATCCTGATAATGTTAATGATTTGAACTCACGATGTTGACAGTGTTCATCTTGAAAATTAGAAGTAATTGCAGTGGCTGCGGTGAGGATTGGTAATAATTACGACAGGCAAACAGGATAAAGCATGAGGATGATGGCTGGGTCATCAGGATGCTGATAATGATGGAGATGAAGACTGTTACCTAATGGTTATTAGGAATCATGGCTGCGCAGCACTGATGGTGGTGATGATGATGTAGATGACTGATAATGATGATGATGATGATGATGATGAAGATTATTGTGTTGTCATGACCATGAGGAGGACGGTGCAGATGATGAGCCTGTTTTTGATCTCTATCTCTGTACCTCTCAACAGGACATCATGCACTATGAGCAGCTGAAGGCCGGGGTCCTTCAGCATGACTTGCTGGTGGACAACCTCATCTATAAGGTACGTACATATCAACATACATACAGGGACCACCTCATCTATAAGGTACGTACATATCAACATACATACAGGGACCACCTCATCTATAAGGTACGTACATATCAACATACATACAGGGACCACCTCATCTATAAGGTACATACATTTCAACATACAAACAGGGACCACCTCATCTATAAGGTACATATCAACATACATACAGGGACCACCTCATCTATAAGGTACATACATATCAACATACAAACAGGGACCACCTCATCTATAAGGTACATATCAACATACATACAGGGACCACCTTATCTATAAGGTACATATCAACATACATACAGGGACCACCTTATCTATAAGGTACATATCAACATACATACAGGGCCCACCTCATCTATAAGGTACATATCAACATACATACAGGGACCACCTCATCTATACGGTACATATCAACATACATACGGGCACCACCTCATCTATAAGGTACATATCAACATACCTCCTATGACTGCACGTCCCTGCTAAGAAGTGAGAGATGGGAAGAGGATACGAATACAGAGAGACAGAGAGACAGAGAGAAAGAGAGAGAGAGAAAGAAATGGAGATGGAGGTGAAATGTGTCATGTTGTCCCCTCATCTATAAGGTACATATCAACATACATACAGGGACCACCTCATCTATAAGGTACATACATATCAACATACAAACAGGGACCACCTCATCTATAAGGTACATATCAACATACATACAGGGCCCACCTGATCTATAAGGTACATATCAACATACATACAGGCACCACCTCATCTATAAGGTACATATCAACATACATACAGGGCCCACCTGATCTATAAGGTACATAGCAGCATACATACAGGGACCACCTCATCTATAAGGTACATATCAACATACATACAGGCACCACCTCATCTATAAGGTACATATCAACATACATACAGGGACCACCTCATCTATAAGGTACATATCAACATACATACGGGCACCACCTCATCTATAAGGTACATATCAACATACATACAGGCACCACCTCATCTATAAGGTACATAGCAACATACATACAGGCACCACCTCATCTATAAGGTACATAGCAAAATACATACAAGGACAACATGTCACATTTCACCTCCATCTCCATTTATTTCTCTCTCTCTCTCTCTCTCCTTCTCTCTTTCTCTCTGTCTCTCTGTATTCGTATCCTCTTCCCATCTCTCACTTCTTAGCAGGGACGTGCAGTCATAGGAGGCAGGGGAGGCAGAGCCTCACCTGTCATTTTGAAAAGTAAAAAAAAAAATATAAAAACATTTTTTTAAAAAAATATATAATAATAATATATATTTATGTATTATAAAATAAATATTCATATTCCTCTAGTTATCTGTGTTACGAGTGTCATTTCTGCATGATTCCGATCATTTAGAGCATTTTTATTATCAAAATCGCTGAATTTGAGCATTTCCGGTTCCCAGTGACAGTGATCAGCCATAGACGTGCCGTGTACTGAGGCAAATGCATTGCTGTCTATGGACAGCTGAGCCAGTGCCTCAGTAGGGATTGCGCAATCACTCCAAACTGGGTTTTACGCATGCGTGCGCAAGCGCAGAACCTTTGAGTTGAGCTCAAAATGCATTGAAAAATATTGCTACTGAGGCAGGCAGTAGCACGGATTCAGTGAAGGGGGCGAGCATGAGCGCAATTCTCGGGTATATAATCTGACGTTGGACCTCTTCTACACACTTCTACTTGACCTTGACGGCGAAAATGGAAGATTGCATTGCTAACCTGAAGCAGTTCTCAAAACTGGACTTTCAGTCCAAACAAGAAATGATTGATAATAGGAGACCAATGCCGGAGCTAAAATGTTTGCTTCAAACGACGGGACCGAAGGTATTGACATTGCATTGGAGTGTTTCATGTTTTCCAACGGGACATATTCATGCGGAACACAAACCTAAGGCCGTGAATGGATTAGGAGCTTGCGAGTGCAGTGCACCAATTTAAAATTATACCGGTCAGTAGAACATTTTGGTATTGTGTGCTATGTCTGTGGTGTTTAACTGTTTGCTTGTTAATACGTTGTGTAAATAAATATGTAAATGTCAACTTCGAATTAAAGTGTCCGAGTTGCAGTGTTGGGCAAGCTACTTGATTTTTGTAGTGAGCTAAGCTATCAGCTACTCTACAATAAATTCAGCTTCACTACACAGAAGCCACCACTCAAAAAAAAAGTAGCAAGCTAAATTACATAAACCAGTCAAAAGTAGTTTGATATTAGAAGCTACTTTCAGTTAAACAAACTGCATGCCAAGTCAATGCAATTTTAGGGATCAACATAACTGTCAGTCAGATAAAAACGGTTGAATGGATGAAATTCGTGTTTTCGTATGTTTGTGTTGGATGTCATTGACGTTGACAGGAACTTTTTCTTTGGATTACAAAGAAGGCATCTGAAAACATATTTAGTTTCACTCGTCGCCCGGACTTTTCACTTTTTAACTTTCATCATCTTCAGCTGTATCTAAATATCAACAGCATTCTAGTTATCCGGTTGTCTAGAATCTGCATGCAAACTACCCATTTAAAATTAGGGGAGAATTCATTTTAAATGTATAAGCAGCGTCTGGTGTACTTGAAATGACGATATCTATCTATCTATTTTCACTCGTCTCGCCTAAAGTGATGTACTGCTTATTTTTTGTGTTTAATGGCTGCAGGGAAGCCTGTTAAGAATGAACATCAGAAAGGTCGAGGATAAATTAGCTTTCGAGGACGCTACTGCGGTACTTGATCAATAAAAGAGCTTAGCTACTGAAAAGTTACTTGGTTTTGTAAATAGCGACGTTACTGCCAAGCTACTGACAAATGTAGTGACGCTACTGCCCATCACTGCCGAGTTGTGTAAAAGGTTATATTTTCCCTAGACAAATTGAAATGAGCCATATCATTGGTGGGAGGTCTACATACGCTTCCTTGTAACGATTAATATCTTATTTGACACGGTGTAAAAGTTCAATTACCACACCGATTGTACGTTTAGCTGTCGGAAAAGTCAGTTAACTATTGAGCCGCATAACTTCTTGTAATAATAATCGTTTAAAAGTAATAGTATTAGACAATAAAACATGACGTTTTTTCAGTTCTGGTGAGATGACAATTTTTAAACCATAAGCATATATACATGTATGATGTATACATTTCTATTTTTTTAAAACAACTAGAGATCGGAATGACGTAATCACTTCCGGTTTCTGTGCCCCACCAGCTGTGACCCTCACCGCACGTCACTGCTTCTTAGTGCTTACGATGCATTACCCAACATATTTATCTCCCTCTTATTTCAATAAATATTAAGTAAAACTTCACTTTCTATTAACTCTATGTGCCAAACCACCATCGTGCCCTATCATCATTATACTTCCGTATTCAATTTACTCATGTGAATGATGTGGGAAGTCCAGACTATTAAAGGATAATGGATCTCTGGCAGGTTTGGTAAATATCAAGCTTAATTCAGCTTCTTATAGCAAAGAGGAATGGTTCAGTCCTGTCGCTTCTCGGGTCAGGAGTGGGCGAGCTGCCGGTAATTTTCCATAAAGATTTATGAAGGTTAGAACGAATGTGCACAGAAATCAGATCAGGCCAGGACAAACACTGTGTAAGGCTGGCTCACACACAGGGCCCCTTAAGACTCAGGAAACACGGCTGATAACAGTCAGCTGTCCAGTGATGAAGGTGAGGGCATACTGATGCACAGGTAGAGATGCTCCCCCCACACCCCCACCCTCCCCCGGCCGTTTTCATGTGTCAAAGGGTCATTTTTGGGATAAGGTAGGCGGAATTCTATTTAGTAAGGATTTTGGGCTGAAACATGCACTCAGGAAAATGCAACAAAATTGAAGGCGCACGTACAAATCTCTAAGTACAGTTAATTGCATTTGCTCCGTTGAAGGTTGATGTGTGCGACACCAGTCTCAGCGGACTTGATGGGTTTAGGTTTGTCGATTATGAATGCCTCTGTAGGCTGACCAAATGTCACGTATGCACAAGCATCACATGATTCCCACGCTCTGTATGTTCTGAATAATGTGTATAATTGCCCTGTGCTTGTATGATTGCCCTGTGTGTGTATAATTGCCCTGTGTGTGTTTAATTGCCCTCTCTTCCCAGGATGTGAAGCTCACGGCGAATAACGACGACTACTACTTTGTGTTTGAAGATTTCCTCTATCAGGTGAGTTTGACGTCACAATCCCACATGGACACCCCAGCACAGACACGCGGCCACACATACACCCCCACACTAATACACACAGAGATACCAGCATTGACACACGGCCACACATACACCCCCACACTAATACACACAAAGATACCAGCAACACACACACACTAATACACACAGAGATACCAGCAACACACACACACAC
>NC_137919.1:14231066-14233566 GCF_963457725.1 Sprattus sprattus
TTTCAGTGGGGATATATTGTAGTGAACCCATGTCCCTTGTAGAAATTATTAATCTCGCCATGTGCACATCTATATTGTTATATTAGACAGTTTATGCATTAATACCACCGATAGCATATTCTTTATAATTGTGTTCTTTTAAACATCTCGCTGTAGGTGATGGCGGGTATCACCAACAGCCATGGATAATGACACCTATACCCAACCCAGCATCGGCCGCAGAACAACAATATAACCGTGCGAACATTGAATCAGGTTCAGTGATTGAGCGAACGTGAACCAATATATCTATCTCCTCTTTGCTGAACCTTCGTTTTCTCTTCCTCGAATCTCCATGGTGGCAGTAACATGCAGGCGATTTCTCCCGTCTTTTAACGGTGCGCTAAATAATACTAAAGGGCGGAGTAAGGCGCTGATTACCCAATGCGGATCTGGTTTGATAAATACCACGGAAAATGCGGAAAAACACTGCGTTAATTTGCGCTTTGGCAAAGGCGCAGATTAAGCTGCGGTCGCAATGTTAGTAAATCAGGCCCAATGGGCGGGGTTAGGCGCTAAGGACAAGATGACGTTCTTGTTTGATAAATAGGATGAAAAACACCGTGCTTTAATTTGCGCTTTGGCAAAGGCGCAGATTAAGCTGCGGTCGCAATGTAAGTAAATCAGGCCCTAAGTGTCATCCTGATGTGATCGGTAATTCAGTGTTCTAAAGTGAAGACATTTCTCTTAGACTTCAACGCAAGTAAACAACCCTATCCTGCGCACCAAGTCAGTTGCCATCATTGGAGTCTCTGTAATTGTGTAGGTGGGTGAAGGGTAAACTGGCATTGCCTAGCGTGAAACAGTGATGACTAGGGACTTGCTTGAGTGTGTGTCGGGGGCAGAAGGCTGTTCATGAAATATGTCGCGCTGAGTGTAATTGCCTGGCGCAAGTCACTCACTGAGCAATTGCTTCAGATGTCAGCTGCCAAAGCGGACTGAAATAGGGGCCGGTTGCTGGGAAGGGTTTCGCTTATTTGTGCGTTTAGTAATGTGTGTGTTTGTGTGTGTGTTTCAGGTCTTGCTGTGCTTTTCACGTGACACAACAGTGCTTGAGCATTTCAATTACAACAGTGCCACGCCGCCCAAGTCCTACATCCAAGGTAGGTCAATCAGGCCTGTGATCTGTAATCACTACCCGCAGGTACTTGTCTTTGTGTTTTTGTGTGCGTGTGTGTGTGTGTGTGTGTGTGTGTGTGTGTGTTTGTGTGTGTGTGTGAAGAGGTCGCTATGTGTTTCTCAAGGTCAATAATGAATAGTAATTATGCAAATGTAGTGTTTACTTATGCAAATGTACATCTTTTCTTCCCTGACAACTCTTTGTATATTTGAATGCACTCACTTCAGGGTGTGAGTGTGTATATGTGTCTGTTTGTTTCCTGTTGTGTCGTCGATAGTATTGCTTTAATCAAATCTGCTAAATGATATAAATGTATAAAGGGTTGGACATTTTTAAAATCCTTTTGCCTTTGTCCTTCAGGCAAGGAGGAAGGGGATGAATACGCTGTTATTTACCCCCCGAATGGTAAGAGACGCTTTGAGCGACACCTGTTCATCCACTCTGACTCATAGGCTTAATCTTTTTGCCCTTCGTTGCATTAGCGTGTTCAAAAAGCCAAGTCACACACAGTATCGACAGACTTGCTCTACCAAGGACTTGCGTGGGGACACATTGCCAAGGGATTACCAGTCATAAAACACAGTCGATGGCTCAGGCCGAAACGCGTCTGTGGATTAACTGGTCAAAGTAAATTAGTAATGAGACAATCTTGAGAGTGCGTTTTTTTCTACTTTAAGTTAACAGTCTTTTTTACTCGCACCCAAAATCGCTAGTAGAGCGCACCTATCCTTACATTAACCAGTCATACCAATAAGAATTCTGGCATGTGCTGTGCATGTAAAGCCACTTAGCATGGCTTTGGTCCAAGTCCAACAGACATCAGTGCATGTCATAAAAACACTGTATCTGAACTGCTTAATTGTTGAATTAATTGAAAATATTAAATATGTTGTGTTAATTTGAAAAAAGCCCAGCACAGTTCAAACCCCTTAAGTGTAGTCATCGTTGTGGTCTACACATTAATTACCACGTATGCCTTTGGGCCAATATACATGCCTGAAAGCAAGCTAAATAAGTTATTAGGGAAATTATTTATTGAGAATATAGTGGAAAGGTGAGGAGGTTAGTAGGGATGAGTGGCCTAATTTCTTTAGGGCAGAAAAAGTCCCATTACCGCTACAACAACTGTCTTCATCTGTCTATCCTCAAAATTAATTTTGTCTTTAAATCCATACAGAACATTTACAAAATTCAAATGTTTGTTGAAGCGGTCAAATCATTCAGTCTTTTGCTATATGGGGCAGTTTGCATGTGCTGCTTGGACACAGAGGATTACTGTTTACAGTTATATTTAAACTGATTGTTGTGACTGTTATAGATGTCAATACTTGTTTAACAATA
>NC_137919.1:14238566-14266066 GCF_963457725.1 Sprattus sprattus
GCTGGCAGTATTTGCTTGCTCATGTACCGCCTGGTACACTGGAGAAGGTATCATAACAGGCCAAGAGGGGGGCTTGTATTTATAGCGCAGAGCCCTGAGGCTGAAATATTAGAGCCTTTCTGTAAACACGATAGGCTCCCTAAATTGAATCCCCCCCATCCAAAAAGGCCAGCACTCACCAGGGAAGGGTGGTGGTGGTGATGGAGGAGGGGAGGAACAAGATGAACTACACTCCCTCCTCTGACCACCACCACCAATCTCTTATGCTGCCTACAGGTACAGCACAGGACTACAGCACAAGCAGCAATGCACAGTGTCTACCCATCCACATCCTGCAGCTTTGTTCGCTCCAAGCCTTCAGGGCGCCATTTTGTGTCATTGGCATCCTTCGAATACAAATACACAAAGACAAATACACAAAGCTGGACAAGTACAACTACAAACAAAAGATAGAGGCCACTCTGGCATCCGTTTAACTTCACAGAATCAGAACTCCTTCACCTTTTAGAGATCGTAACCCACAAAAAGGCCCAGGTACCACATGTACAGATGTTGCGTATGCACGTTATTATGCTTACGGTCAGATGTGTTAGAGAAATGAATGTGAGAAATGTTTGGCGTCCTCTGCGCCAACCTTATGTCTGGCGTCCGCACATTTCTAATGGTTTTAGTCACTGAATGACCCTTAGAGGCTATATAGAGCAACTAGTAACATTATGAGTTTCTTTACGAGTCTGTCGGTCCACGTGTGAAAACTGTTACTCTATTTGCACAGTTATGTATTGACAGTATTGACACATGGGCTGTTTTGAAGATAGTAACACATACGTGGACATGTAAGTATGCGCAAATGCTGTGCAATACAAAGTCTAATAATATTGGCAGCTTTAGCCTTATTAGAGGATATTGCCAACGGCAGATTTAAAAACGGCTGGCTTATCAACCGTTTCAGATTTCCAAGGGCTATCTTAGAACTCTGTGCTGAATTGGGTTCCGGCTTTAGAATGGGCTGCTGCAAGCCGTCATGCATTTGCCTGTTTCCTTACAAGTGCTTACCACAGAGGGCTCCATGGCAACAGGGGCATTCCACAGGTCCCAATGGGACGGGATCATCCGTATGTCAGCAACGTGTATAAATATTTATAGTTCTGATTAGATATGGTTGACCAACATTAAAGCACAGTTTGTGGAGAGATATTTTTCCCCCAATGTAATTTAGATTGATTGACTGCACACACATCCGAGGTAGAATTTGACTCTGTTAATAGAAAGCATTCTCATTCCATCAACATGCAAATTGTGACGCAGAAATGCGACTGACTAATACTGTAGCAAGGTGGCCTGAAACAACTCATGATTCATTTATCCTTAGGTAACAGGGTGCAGGATGGTGGCTTCTTGGAACACAATTCATTTGATGTCTGATTTTTTTTAAATGTATGTGTGCAGTTATTGTTCAACTGGCCACTCTTGTTTCCCTGTTGAAAGACATGGCTGCTAACCCCCCTCAACAACTCCCAGACGGAGTGCAGAATTAACCAAAAAAACCTCAATATTGACCCTACTGCATTTAGCCCCTGCCACACCCTGCCACTCCATCTGAATTATTTTGTTATTAATGGCAGATGCCAAATCAAATTAGTTTTCTTTACCTGGTGGATAAGAACACTTCCTCCTTGCATTCGCTGAATCTTCCTTTTTGGCTGATTTGCAGCTTGCTTTTGCCATTTAGTTTCTGTCTGGACACAGGTATAGCCCAGGCCTAGTTGTGTTCATTAGCATATTAGGATGAGTGTAATTGAGGTAGGAGGGTGGGTGGAGTGTGGTGCTCCTGCACGTTTTCATATAAATTAGTATGAATTTGTACATCGGACCCCAGAACCAGACAAAATTTGTGAAAGTGTTTTAATGCACTGTGCTGAACAGCTAGCACCAGGGTTTATAGGTCCTCTTGAAATCTTTCCAAGGCACCTGTGGCACCTGTGTACCTGTGCCAAACATTCCCAGACCCATAGGCCCAATGACTTCTGATCAATTGTCATCGCTGTCACAAAGTGTTTTGAGCGCCTAGCGAAGAGCAGGGACGTGCAGTCATAGGAGGCAGGGGAGGCAGAGCCTCATCTGTCATTTTGAAAAGTAAAAAAAAAAAAATATTAAAAAAATATATAAAAAAATAATTATAATAATAATATATATTTATGTATTATGAAATAAATATTCATATTTCTCTAGTTATCTGTGTTACGAGTCATTTCTGCATTATTCCGATCATTTGGAGCATTTTGATTATCAAAATCGCTGGATTTGCGCATTTCCGGTTCCCAGTGACCGTGATCAGCCAATGAACATGGACGTGCCGTCAAGGGAGGCAGATGCATTGGTGTCTATGGGCAGGGGAGGCAGTGCCGCACCTAGGATTGCGCAATCACTCCAAACTGGGTTTTACGCATGCGTGCGCAAGCGTAGAACCTTTTGAGTTGAGCTCAAAATGCATTGAAAAATATTGTTAGTGAGGCAGGCAGTACCACTGCTTCAAGAAGGGAGGCGAGCGAGAGGGAACTTGTTGGGTATATAATCTGACGTTGGACTTCTTCTCTTCACTTCTACTTGACCTTGACAGCGAAAATGGAAGATTGCATTGCTAACCTGAAGCAGTTCTCAAAACTGGACTTTCAGTCCAAACGTGAAATGATTAATAATGGGAGACCAATACCGGAGTTAAAATGTTTGCTTCAAACGATGGGACAGAAGGTATTGACATTTTCATGAGTGTTTCACGTTTCCCAACGGGACTACATATTCATGCGAAACAGGAACCTCGCTAAAGGCTGCTGGTGCAGGGAAAATGCCTTGAAGTTGTGAGCAGACTAGGTGCTATTACTGAGCTAAACTACTGACTGCATTCGCTCAAGAAGAGGAGGGAAACCGCGGGTGAAGACAACGGATTTCCACTGAACTATACGGATAGTCGTGAGTGGATTACGTTTGTTTCACTAGGGTGACCAGATTTGAGTTGGTGAAAAAGAGGACACTTCAGCGGTGACGGTCAGGGGGGGGGGGTTACGACAGGCCCTCGTGCATGCTATTATCAAGGGCCCTAGTGCACGTTATTTACTAGTTAAGAGGCGCGCACACACACACACACACACACACACACACACACACACACACACACACACACACACATTAGGCATATACACTATATAATAGTTAAACTTTCCTATGTTGTAATTATGTATAATCCATTGTGTCATCTCTCCTTTTGCAAAAGATAAAGCAACAACAAACTCTGATAGCTGGCCTCCCTCTCATTAATATCTTAATATTAAAGGCACCCAGTGCAACTTTATATCTTTATATAAACATTCAATGAAAAATAAACATTCAATTTCTAGTCTTTTTTACACGTAGTAAGTTTCAATAACTCCATACCATTACATATCGACATTCAAGGAGCAAAGATGAGACGTCGTTGTGTGGTGAGAGAACTGATAGAAAATCGTAAACAACAACAATCGCCGGTGGGGAGAATTATTTACTTCGGCTATTGTATTGGGAAAGTAGACATGTAAAAAAGAAAGATATCAACAATAGCACTCTGACACACTAACGTAAACAAACGGTCAAAGTGCTGAAAGGTTCTTTAAAAACACTTATGAAAGGCACGATTTGTTGCGGCGGCACAGCAGCTTTACCAACATCTGAAAAACACATACAATGAAACAGGCCCTCGGCGGCGACCTATCATTCAGGGCCTGTTTTGGAGCAGATTGCCTAGCAGTCCGTAGTCTCCCAATTTGCCAAGATGCTGATTGTGGATTATCATTCCCTAAAATCCACCTTCGGTAAGGTGTGCAGTGCACTGCTCTGCTATTGTTTCTGACATCTGTGACAGTGGCAACAGCCGAGTGATCTTTTTCCAAATTGAAACTCAAAAAGACCTACCTGAGGGGCCGCATGGAGCAGGAGAGGCTGAATTGGCTGGCTATCCTTTCCATTGAAAAACAATATCATGAATCACCACCTTTATGTTTGAAAGGTGCTTGCCTGTGTACTTTGCCTCTAGGTCTTGACGTTTAGATTGTGCGTCTAAATTAGATCGTCTCGTCACATGATCAAATAGAGACTTGACATTGGACAACAAAATATTACCCACAAATCATTGCATATCTGTATATGACAACAATACCAATGAAAATAAGAAATTATTCATTTAATTGAATAGTTTTTTTAATAGTTTCCATAGTTTATGTAGGATAAGCATATAATTGTGTTATAGATTGCTACTGACTATTTCCTTTCTACAAAATAATACCCACCATGACCGAGATAGGTTGGCCATTCCGAGGGTATATATAGCATATGGTACACTAACATAGGTATATAGCCAATCATTGATCACTGGTGTGTTCCCAACGCTCGTTCACTATGAGGACACTCCGACATAGAGACACGAATTAAAAACCCGGACAATTTGGGAATCCCTGCCGGGCGTCTTTTTTAGGTCTCAAAAAGAGGACATGTCCGGGAAAAAGAGGACGTCTGGTCACCCTAGTTTCACCTCTAATTGACGGTTACGAGCTCCAACGAAAGTGCACCAACTTTAAATTATACTGGTCAGTATAGAACATTTTGGTATTGTGTGCTATGTCTGCGGTGTTTAACGGTTTGCTTGTTAATATGTTGTGTAAATAAATATGTAACTGTTTTTGTCTAAACTGCGAATTCAAAACTCAGTCCGAGTCATTTGAATTAGCATCCCACAACCGTAGTTATATTGTCCCTAGACAAAATGAAATGAGCCACATCATTGGTGGGAGGGCTACATACGCTCGCTTGATACTATTAATATCTTATTTGACAGGGTGTAAAAGTTCAATTAGCACACCGGTTGTACGTTTAGCTGTAGGCTTATAGCCTTGTAAAAGTAAGGTTAACAAGTCAGTTGAGTGTTGAGCCGCATAAATTCTTATAATAAAAAAAAAACGATCGTTTAAAAGTAATAGTATTAGACAATAAAACATAACGTTTTTTCAGTCCTGGTCAGATGACAAATTTTAAACAATATGCATTTATACATGCATGATGTATACATTTCAATTTTTTTTAAACAACTAGAGATCGGAATCGTAATCACTTCCGGTTTCTGTGCCTCATCAGCTAGGAACCTCACCGCACGTCACTGGCGAAGAGGTACATTGTATCACAAACACAGCACCTCATTGACCCCCTGCAATGTACCTACCCAGCCTCTAGGGGGTTGGAAGAGGCTGGTTTTATTTCAGGGATTGTTGATCTTCACAGCTGTAGAATCCAGCAGGTCAGAGCAGTTACGTGACATGATGACATCTTATCCAGGCTCTTCCCATGTATGTGCTTCATCACCTTTGTTTGTTCTATATACCAACTCTTGCACCAACACCTGCACTAATAGGTTCTTAATCAAGTATGCAGACGATACTGCCTTGGTGAGCCCACTATATAATGGGGAAGAGGAGCATAGGCCAGTTCTTGACTACTTCTTAAACTGGTGTGATAAGTCAAACCTTCTAAACACCACTAAAACTCAAACCCTACCTATATCAATGGGGTGCCAATACAGTTAAACTTGTTAAAAATGACAAGTACCTTGGCTTTGTGCTTCACCATAAGCTTAATAGGAACCTGTGAATTGACACAATACCACAAAAAACAACACGACATTTATTTTTTAAAGAAATTGACAGTCTTTAATATCCGCAACATTACTTCAAATGTTTTACTGTGTTTTAATTTAATTTAATTTCGGTAGTCTTCTTCATCATCTGCAGGTTTGGCAATGCCACTGAGGCACAGGAAAAGACTTGTACAAAAACGGAAACAATGGCAAGTGAACTGTTAGGGATCACATCACCAAGAATGGAATGCATTTACAGAGACAGGACCAAAAATAAGGCCAACAACATTGTGGGTGGCCAGCAGGATTGAGAAGGTTACTTTTGAAATGTACTGTAATAGTAACCCTGTTAAAAATATAAAAGGTTATTACATTTATTTCATCAATGTAATGTAACTTATTTGAATTGATTACTTTTTGATGGTAGACGAGAGACTGTGCAAATTCAAACAAGAGAACCCACCAATTTAAGCGTATACTGCCAAATAAGAGCCGGTCTAGAAGACAAAAAGATGCTAAGCAACAGAATACAAGTGATATTCGATATATAAGCTTTAAAACTTCTTACCAAAAAGATTGTATATTCGGATGTAACCCCTTTGTTATCACCAGCATTTTAATGAGAAACTGTCATTTAATGACATATTTTTTCTAAGTTAGTTACTTTGTACTACTTAATCCCCAACCCTGATGACAAGATTTATCGTCAGATTTATTTCTTCAACTAGCTTTGTTTTAAGTTTTTAAAAAGGGAATGCATAATAATAATAAGCAGGATGCCCAGCTGGTCTGGCCATTCTAATCATGTGCAAAGTGTGGCGCATATGGATGGGTGTTTGTGTGACTATGTGAGTGTATTGGTAGGTCTGTTGGTGACTGTATGGGTAAGGGTATGTGTGGGAGTAGGGATGAGTATATCTGTTAGTGACTCTGTCAGTGGCGGTTCTAGACCATTTCTACTAGGGGGGCCAAGGAGGGGCCAGGGTTTAACCAGGGGGGCAGATAAAAAAAACGCAACAAATGATATTTAAAGATTATAAACTTGAATTACTTTAAAAACATATAAACATTTATTACTTAACTGAACATTATAACAATGAGTTCAGGTGCAAGAGAGGTAGGGCCATAAAAAATGAAAATGAAAAATACAGTAGGCCTACAGGGTGCAAATACAGAGCATCAATTCAACTTTTGACACTGTGTGGGCGGGAACCAAAGCAGGACGGGCTCTTCTCTGATTGGTCCTGATTTGACAGCAGGAGTCTCATATTCATGACAACTGTTTACCAAAACTCCGTTAAGTAGCTACATATTAAGGGTGTGCAAAAAAATCGATTCACATTCGTATCGCGATTCAAGTGCTTCCGATTCAGAATCGATTTATAGAATTCCAAAAAATCGATAATAATCGATAACAATAATTTTTTTTTTTTTTTTTTTTTAATTAACGTTCGTTTTGGCTTCGCAAACTGTGTAGTAGGCTAACGTTACGGTTTGAGTGATGGTGAGCGCGATACGGCGAAATGGTTGATAAAAAGCTTCTGAATAGAAAGTTTACCTTTAAAAGTTGTGATGTGCAAAAGAGGCGAGCTTCACTGTTGTCTGAAAATGTCAACAGGCAGCTGGCTGAAAGCACAGAAGTAGTAGGCTTACCTTTTATTTGTAACCTAACTGTTACGGTTCATTGTTTTTTAAATAAGAGGCCTGACTTCTATGTTCACAGCAAACTTGAAAAAAAGAAAATATTAAGCCATGGTTTAACTGCACTAAAGGCTGAGTCTGAAATGTGCACTCTATAATTTTATTTTGTACCGCCCTGTTTGGCAATGTTGTTTTTAAATAAAATAAAACATTGCATAAAGCAAGCCAATCCACTTTTCCATGATAAGAGCATTAAAATAAAATTTGCGATTAATTAATTTGCGATATATTGCGATTCATTTTGAGTTTACTATGACAAAAATGCAATTAATCACAATCGTTTGACAGCACACTAACATTTACAAACTGTGAAGCAATTTTTTTCAGTCGAGAATCGTTTTTGAATCGAAAATCGATTTCGAATCGAATCGTGAGCCTAAAAATCGGTATCAAATCGAATTGTGACATTTTCTGAATCGTGCACCCCTACTACATATGTCTTTGTATAGTGAAGACTGCCATTTAATGACGAACCGAAGTAACGGTACCCATTAAACCTGTTTTGATTAAATACTAGTGGTGATTGTGGCATTTGACCCAGGATCACTTTATTAATTCCAGGAAAAAGAGTCAGTTCTCAGATGTTATCTGCCCCTCATATCATTAAATGTTATTGTGTAGCTGCTAGCTAGCCTACTGCTGATCTAAGATTCCTGCGCTAGCAAGAAGCCTTTGCTTGTATTGCTAACTGTTGTAGGTTGCAGTGTTGAAAGCAGTCAAAACACCCTGATCATGGGATACATTCAATTACAACATTGAAGTCAACTTTGAAAACTCAGCAGCAAGAGCTACATCAGTAAGCAATCAAAGGCTTCTTGCTAGCGCAAGAATCTAAAGCAAGCTGGTAGCTAGATATGTTACCTACTGGCAGATAACAGCGACTATGTCACGAGAACTGACTCTTTTTTTATCCTGGAATTAGTTAAGGGATCGTGAAAGACTGTATGACCCACACGAATTCTTGTCGTCATGAAATCAAATTTGTTCAGTTCGTCTATGACAGTTTGAATACACATAAGATCTGGGAAAGTCAACAGGCATAGGATATTTCCATCTTTTGGTTCTTGAAAATAGCGCTGTGGTTATTTGTCCTTCTTCCCTGCCTTCATGTGGCAGAAAAATCAACAGCTCAGCCGGTAGACAGTTGAATATGATCACTATGGCACAGGCAGACTACCAGCTCCTCTTAAGAACCAGCGATCCATTAATGAAAGAGAGCGAGCCAAACATTTCAATCGTAGCTCCTCTCTCCAACAAGCACTACACATGGCAAACAAACTACAGTGATCTGGTGCACCGCTTTAATTTGCCCATGTAGAACGTTGCGTCGCATTAGTACCGCTTTTGGCGCTCGGGTGTAAAATCATAATAAATTCATATTTTTTTTTATTTGGTCAGCAAGGGGTGGCCGCAGGGGTGGCCAGGGACATGTCTACGGGGGCACGGGCCACCCCAGGCCTCCGTGTAGAACCGCCACTGGACTGGACTGTGATCTTGTGATGAAATGCCTCGAGATTGTGACTCTTGTGATCTTGTGACTCTGGTGATCTTGTGATGAAATGCCTTGTGATTGTGACTCTTGTGATGTTGTGCCTTGTGATTGTGCTGCTGGGACAAATGTATTCACCTATTGAATCTATTCAATATTCAACTAACCATCTTATCCCCACGCCCAAATTCAAACCCCACTCCTGACATTGGTTTGTGTCTCTCGCAGGCTGTGCTCGCCGACCTCTCGACACTGAAGGTCATGCCCCTGATCCAAATCTTCGTCTTCGCCACCGTTATCTAACCCTGAGAGATGATGAGGTGGGGGAGGGGAGGGGAGGGGAGGGGAAGGGGCTGAGTCTTCCAAGCCGTTCCCACACCAACGATGCCTGCCTTCTCCTCATCCCAGACGCCAAGTCTACACGGACCGATGGAACGTGAAAGAAGAGCGAGAACGACAACACAAAGGACAAACCTCTGGACCAAGCCTGACCTCCCAGTGAGGAGTGAGGTCCGGGTCGGTTGTGGAAGGATGAGCCTTTAACCGCCTGTGACATTACCCTCATTTACACAGACGCACCATGTGTCACGCCACCTGTGTTAGACCCCGCTGCTGTCTCACCCTCACCGTCCCAACACGTGGATCATTTTACCCTGCTGTATGCCTTACGCCAAACCTGAACCCCCAGCTCACATTCTCTTCTAAAGACCTTGATACATTTGCCAATGTTCATAATCTAGCTCAGCTACATGCATCGCCAATCCAAAATATTGCAAACTCTTGCGTTTAGCAAAGAAAAGCTTGTTTACTTTGACCAGTCTCACGTAGCATAGCATCGTGCAGCCTAGATGTTTTGCATGGCAAGAGCAAATATGCTAGCCTGTGATTTCGTTCGTAAATGCTGCTTCACCTTTGTTGATAATCATCAAAGAGCAAAGGCTGTTGTGTTGTGTGTGTGTTTCCCAGCTGAAGAAAGGACAAGTCCTAATAGATTTTACTTTCCTACGAGATACTTCCCATTTATCCAAAGAGTTTTACCAGTCACTGCTTCGCTTTGCCAGAAATTCAGTTACTCTATCACACAGTCAGCTCTCTGTGTGCCTCTAGGAGTCTTCCTTCACAGGTTAATGTTATATATCTGGCCATTAGCCTCTATTTAACCTGCGTGTTATAAGCTGCTTCTAGATGCTTGTATGTAAACTGTTTAGGGCTTTGCAGATTGCCTTTGTTGCACGGTGACAAAAAAGAAACATAAGAGGTATGCTTTGCCTAGTTAGACAACAACTGGTGCTGTACCCATGACACTCCACGCGACTGTGCCACTGCGGATATGGTATCTAGCCTCTCTATTTTTTAGGGACCAGTATTTAAATGAAATAACCAATACGCCAGATAGAAGATAACCACATTGGAATCCATTAACTTACCTGACCTCCTCACACTCTGCACAGTTGTCATGTTAACATTTGTCTAATTCAGCAACCAGTATTTGGCATGATAGATTCTTTGGGTCCCTTCTTGAATAGGGCTAGTGATTGATTGATATGTATTAATGTCAGTAAGAGATTCAGACAGAAGTGTGGTTTCTTGTGCATTATGAGCTGTATTAGTATTCACTGTGCATCATCCACTTAATGGATACCAGTTAAGTTATCCCTTACAGATCTGAGTAGACACTGCAGCTGTCTGCTACTCATTGTCTGTTTGGCTCAATGGATCACTTCAAGCTTTTTCAGGCAAAAATGCCATGTCATGCTCAACACCTGGTGTTGCCCTGGAAACAAAAAAGGTGGGTGTTGGGTGTAGCTTTCAATAATTGTTGTCTGCTTGTCATCAATACCTGTTACACGGAATTAATGTACTTATGAGTTGTGTGATTTTTGTTTGGTTGTTGTTGTTGTTTACCCATTAACTGTCCCATGCCTTGATCAAAATGTGTCATATGTTACATATAGATTTTTTAATTTATTTATTAACTAATGGTTGATTTCAGCCATATCCATTTTGCCATGCCTTACAGAGCTATATCATGTCAGCACCACTTCACAGTTAATTACTGGAATGAATTACCCCAATAAAAGAACAATAGCAATTTATGTATTTGAGCTGTTTCCCCAAGAAACATTTGCGTGCTTATTTTTTCTTCTTCTCCTGGTCGTTTTTCAGTTCCATGTTAAACCACTTTGAGCTGCATTCTATTGCATGGAAGGTGCTAAATAAAGTTTTATCATTATTACTTTGATTATGTCCTCGCCCCACATCTTGATCACATTTTTTTTTCACATATGGGTTTTGGCTCCACAGAGTGTTCTACGTGACGACTAGTCGCTGGTGTGCTGTGCGCCTGAATGTCATCATCATTAATTGACAGGTAGCACGGAGGCCTCCCCTCCTTCCCTCTACCCCGACTCCGAGCATCTGCTTTCCCTCACATTCCGTCTCCCAGTCCGAGCTCACTGAGCTGGCAGCCTTCCGCCGAACGTTCCTTCTTTGGACGCGTATCAAATTGTGCTGCGAGTCATTTTTTTCTGCCTTCGCGTCTCGCTACTCTTGCCACACTCTGGGATTCTAAGCGGCCCCGGCTCCGCCGGTTACATCTGCCACCTGTCTGCTCTGACTCCCACGCCCCGCCCTGCCTATGATCCGGCTGCCCTTCTAAACGTCCGACTGACCCACCGAGTGCAACTGGCGAAGACCACTGCGTCGGTTGATATGAGTGCAGTATTGCATTCGTGCCACTGCTGCCGTTGTTGGATGTAGCATGAGGCAGAAGCGGCCACTGGCCATCATTCATAGTGTTGGCTTTAGTAGTTGCTGAAAGATTTCTTGTAGATGGCACTATCATGTTCCTCTGTGGCAAATTCAGCTTATTTGTCTGTCATTTGTATTGCATGGTTACCTTTTGTTTCTGCTTCAAAGTGATTCTCTTAAACATGGAGTCCTCAGTAGCCTACAATTAGTTTTTATTTGTATTGAGTCAACTTTATGCAGGCTACATCCTACGCTCTCATATTAATGTTGAGGAATAACATAATAAACATATTCATAGTTTCATGAAACTTCCAAAAAGGGTACAATCTTGAAAGTTAAAATAGAATAAATAATAGGCTAGTACAAGGTTTAGCATTGACTCTGCTAGGACTATGCATGATCACGTTCTAACCTGGTGTGTGGGTCTAGGCCAAGCTAAATTATGTGCAAGCTGGTGTTTTGAATTCTAATGAGTTAATGAAGCTTACTAAAATGTGTTTTTGCTTCAAGAAAAAGCTCCGTTTGAACATGATAGAGTAGGCCTATAGGTGGCATTGTTTACAGCCTGACTAGATTGTAAATAATAGGGTGTAGCATGTTTCCTGGATCCTCTTCCCCTCACTTGCCAATTGAAATTGCAGTGGCTATACATAAAACAATTATCAAGCGCATAGCCAATTAAAGAAATCTCTGTTGGCTATCTGTAGGGCCGATTGTGCTTGCTCTGAGAATGAATGCGTCAGTTCTGTATCCTAAGTTAGCCTACGAGAACCTTCGGGAGAAACTCCCGCTTTGTTCGTTTTGAAAAACGTTCAATTATGTGTCACAGCAACCAATCGCGTTGTGCCATGTTGGGAGCTTTGCACCAATAGCCGCATTAATCGGGGGCGTTCAACCAATAGTTGCATCAACCGAGGAGAAAATATGGATGATTGGTGGTGTGGCAGTGTATAGCGAGGAAGCCATAAACAGAAGTGGCAAACAATAGACAGAGGTGGTTCCGCGTCATTATGCCGGGAGAGGGACATCCTCATTGCTGAAGCTGAGGCGATTCCTACGCACACCAATGAAGGCATGCACCGCCGAAGCTCTTGCGGAATCTCCCTTTTCCTTTTGCGAAACCTACTCGCAGTGTGGGGTGGGAATATAACTAGTCTCTGAATAGAGACGTTAAGAATATCACAGGTCATTAAGTTAGACTATCTTCTCGTCACTGGGGAATCAGACTTACACAGGCGAGCAGAATTTGTAGCCAACGAGTCGCTGATGTCAAAATGATTTGCATACTGACTTCCGCCCCGCGACTTTAGTTCTGCATCAGCCGGCAACAGCTAAGACGGCGAGACAAGCAGATGTGTCCGGCTAAAGACATGAAAACCTGACATTAAATGATCTGGTGCGTTACTTGTGTGGATGTATCGTATGGTTGGTCACCAGACACACCGGGATTCGGGAAGATTGGATTAGGGGGACAAAGCATCGGCAGGAGTGCGTTTTAAATCGTTGACTGGATTCTATAGACTACTTTCATTTGCAGAGGAGGACCCCGAGCACCACTCGTTTAACATGCTAAAGACACCACAATGTTTTTTTATATTGTGTGTATGTGGAAGTCCACGGACTATGTCTCGTTTTAGCCTAATTGACTCTTAAGGATTGGAATATGCCACTTTAAAACGCGTTGACGCACCACCGTTGGCAGCAAAATTGTATTTTTTCGTCACTCTGTTCAGTGAATCGTTTGTTTAGCCTGGATATGACCTACACATTACATTTGCACTTTTTCCCCTGTGAAACCTGACTAGATAAAGCAGTCCTTAGTAGATTGCCGGTTCGCACGACTATCTACCCATAAAACTTTCGATAAAATAGGCTACCATATCCTGCGCCTGAAAGCTTTGACGTCTCTGGATTGTAAAGAACGACACTGGAGTATCTTCATTTATTCTTTTTCAGATGGATTTTTAAGTCTTAACCCATCGTTTCGACGTTCCGAATACTATATACGATATATAGTGCAGAGATAGATGTCTTCTTTTTTTAGGTATCTCAAGTAAAAATATGTACTTTTTATATGCTAAATGACTAAAGATGTATTCATTTTCTTTAAAGAACAGCCCATAGACAGTGAAAGCTTATCATTGTTTCTTCGCCGTGCATCATTGTGTGTCTCAAAGTCACAATATTGCTAGTGTTCAAACTCATTAGGTTTTATATAACAACTGTGTCTGACGTTACATTCTTACGAGAAGACACCTTCGATTATTGCTGTCTGTTAAACCTACTTTCTATAACGCAACCATTGGAAGACAGACTGTAGTGTGATTTATAGTCAAAATATATTTATTTATTCCCCCTTGTGATACTGGGAACGGATCCCCGAGCTTTGTCCACAATGACTTACTTATCCTATGGTGTGGTTCTGCTGCTACGTGGACTCGTCATCTCTGCAGTGTTGGGATATGAGGGCATATACTCAAGTGATCTTTCCAGTCATGCCACCACGGAAGCCCCAATTGTTGCAACTACAGGTGAGCCTCCGCAGTAAATCTGTCTATGTGAATGTTTTGCCATAACTCAGTATTGATTGTCAAACGAAGGCAACCATTTCTCCTGAGAAAACACATGTATGAAATGACATCAAATGTAGTGTTGAGAACAATGATTTTGTTGTTGTTGCAATTTGTCACTTAGCTATCATGGTCTCGTGTGCATTGCGGGGGGAGTGTCGGCATGACAAGCTTGCAGGATGCCCCCACCCTCCCTCCACATACAGCATTTTCTCGAGCCTACTGTGGCACCATCAGTAGACTGCTGTCATTGTCTGAGTTAGCGTAACTTTAAACTGATGCCCACCGCCATGCCTCGATGAAATGAGACGATGCGGGATTGCTTGATAGCCCTTTACAGGGTGCCCTGGCTGTGCTCATCTGAGGCAGGCAGGGATCCACCCCCCTCCCCTCCCCTCCCCTCTTCCTTTACTCATCAGAACATGGGAACCCCCACCTATCTGACTCTCGGTCTTAATGATTTGGTTTCACCTTTAGGCCTCGGTCTCGCCTTCCTTCTTGTGTCCTCTTTGTGGGTTGATGACTCATTGTGTCCATACATTGGCCGTTGCCTATTTTTGCACTTCTGTTCAGATTATTGAAAAGTCAAATAGGAAAAATAGAAGTCTATTTTTATCTATCAGGTTGTCAGCATTGACTGCTCACAAGGTGAGCAACGTATCAGTGCTGATTTAGGGTTGCTCATTTGCGGTAATCAGCTGTGGTCACAGTGGTGGTGCTTTGTGTCTGACGAACAGCAGTCTTGGTCATGGTTTTCTGCTGTTGATGCTCAGGAAATCTAATTGGCATGTGGTCCAGATGTAGGCCAGCTTATTAACAGCCAAGGACCCAGGCCTTAGCTCTGTAGCCCTATAGCATACAGTTCAGGGGCCTGGAATGAACTAGACATTACCCAGTGGGGGTGTTTTTGAGAACGCAAATGTCTGAATGAGTTTGCCCAGACATTACACATATTATACCCTGCCAGCTCCCTCGTGCAAAGCCTAGGTAATGTTTTACGTCCTTGTGTGAGTAGGGCATGTGTCTGGAGAATTCACAGCAAGCAAGCGGGCAATTTGGTGATACCCCTTGCCTTCTAAGCTGCCTTCAGTACGTCAGTTTTTAAACTTTAATGTACGTTAGCTAGGTAATTAGCCGGGCTATATTAGGTTTGTTCACAAAATGCTCATAAATCTTGCCACTGGTAGTCAGCTACGTTTTGACAGTCATTGTAGCCATCTTACATACCAGCTTTCCCCGAGCTTACTCATATTTAGCCCTTGGTCTAGTCCAGAGCCAACTTGTGTAGTTCCGTAGCCTTGGAAACCTTGTCAGTAACATCTATAAGTGACCAGTGACAAGGGTTTGTCTCCCTCCTGTGTTGTCTGAGTGACTATGGTAAACCGAAAAGAGTATTTCAAGAAGGTGAGAATGCTACAGGTGTGAAAGGGCAACTCCGGACAATGCGAGGAGTGCATAAGTGAAAACTGCTTAAGCCAGTAGGCTGAGCCACAGAAATGGACAAAAAAGGCACTGAGTGAACATAACCATCCAACAGCATTGTTTCTCTGAGTAGTCCCTCTGCAGACGTACACGACAAATGCTGTAATGCTCGTTTGACAGTTGGCTGACGACCTAGCCTGTAAAAATAGAAATGTTTGCTGTAATCGCATATTCAACATTATCTCAAGTTGGTGAAAGTGAGAGCTTATGAACCTTGGGGTGAGCAAAAGTGTTGAGTGAATCAGGCGTGAGGGGGACAGGGGTAGGGTACTGCTTGCAGCGCTGCCATTCAGCTCTGAGTAAATATTTGGCCAGGCAAGAGGTCAGTAGCACTCAGGTGAGGAGAAGTCCACTTTGAAGCCTCAGAACTCCAGTAGCCTCCATGCTTTATCGGTGTCTGACCACTTCATGGGCAGAGTATCTGTCAATGTCCATTTCCGTCCCGTCAATGGCTAGATTATGGTTGAAACACCAACAGTCATCTTTGGTTTCCAGTAAGCTTTTATCTTACAAATGGCTTGTAAATGTCACTGTCAATCATCTGGGTTGATGACCGTCAACGCTTGCCCCTGCAGTTCGTCCTTCCTGAGGACTTTAAATTTAACCCTTCATGTCAGCTCTTCTAGGAAACTTACTGATAGAGTTACATAACATTGGTGTTGTATTTACACAGGCTAAGTGGAGAGAGTTTGTGTGTGTTTGTGTACTGGTAGTGTTTGCAGAGGGTAGGATAGATTATCAGACAAATAAAAGTCCTAACCACCGTCAAAAAGACACCACTACTGCCACCCCTTTATCAAACGATAAGTGTTTACATGGGTTGTGCCGCAGCGGCTAAGGTTTTAACATCCCCCTCGGCTTATCAGGAGCTGAACGATCTGGATGACTAACATGCTTTATGAAGAGGCTCATAGGTAAAGAGGAACCAAGAGCCTTTGAGATCTGCCTTTAAAGTGAATGAATGAATCAGTGGAGGAAATGCCCTTTCAAGGATATGCAACCGAGTCGCCATGCGGCAGGGCAACTGTCAGGGTCATGAAATCAGTAACCCCCCCCCCCATTTGGTGTACTGTATGTCTATGAGCTGGATCCTTTTGTCTGTGAAGCTAAAAAATACTTAAAGATGCAGTCCGCAATTCAGTTTCGTGAAAGGTTGTCGATATTTGAGCCCAACAGCCAATCAAATCACATCCCTCCCTTCTATGCTCCTGAAGCCCCATGTTGATTGGCTTGGAAACGTTTATGGCTCAGTCCAAGCCACTATGTTTGTTTCCTATTAACAGAGCCAGGACGACCCCAGGGTTCTGAACGGACAGCTAGTGGACTGTGAGGAGCAATTAGTGGAATTTAACAAAAAGTGTATTGGATAAAAATGACGGACTGCTCCTTTAATTTAGATAGTCAAGTGCTTTTATGCGGTGTGTATGCAACTGTAAAACCTGACTCTGACCTGGATCAGCCAACAATAACAAGGGCACGCTTGTGTTCTTTTTTTAATTTCTTCTCATAACCGCAAATGCTGTGATAGGAATGTGTGTGTGTGTGTGTGTGTGTGTGTGTGTGTGTGTGTGTGAGAGAGAGAGAGTGACTCAGCTGTGCACAGTTTCCTCATGGGGACTGCATGAGGGAAGCCTGGGATCTTGCTCTCCCTTTTAGCGCACTCTCTGGAAGTGACCGAATGACCCATTTTCCAGCTGGTGCTCGGAAAAAGGTTATGTATCCGGCAGTGGCGGAACTGGTGGCGTGTGTGTGTGTGTGGATATATGCGTGTGTGTGTGTTGAGGAAGTAACGGGTATGAAAGTCTGTGTGTGTGTGTGTGTGTGTGTGTGTGTGTGTGTGTGTTTGTTTATGCGCATTTTTTGATCCAAACATAGTGTGTGTGTATGGTTATACGTGTGGACGAAAGAACGCATACACGTGTGTTCCTGTGTGTACTGGTTTGAAGGAGTCTAGCATGTGTACGTGTGTGGGCTGGCGAGCATGCACTCGGGAATAAGCAGATGTGTGTGCAAGTGTGTATGTGTAAGTGTCTGTACGAGTGAGCGTGTGCAGGCCAGTGTGTCCCTGGTTATAAAAAGGGTCCCGAGTGGACTCTCAATAATGCTGGAATTTCCTGTCCGGCTGATGAGTATCAAGACCTTATTCTCAGTGAAGGTTGTTGGCTCGCAGCATCCCACTGGACTGTGTGTGTGTGTGTGTGGTGTGTGTGTGTGTGTGTGATTTGGGGTGAAGGGTTGGGAGTGTGTGTTACATGTGTGGAGAGGGGGTTAGGGTAGGATGATGGGAGAAAGAGTGGTTGGTTTATAACCACCTCAGGTGGAGAGTGTGAGGGGGATGAGACTTGGGTCAGGACATAGTCATGAGGGGGTCAGCACACAGTCATGAGTGGGTCCGGACACAGTCATGAGTGGGTTTGGGACGCAGTCATGAGTGGGTCAGGACACAGTCATAATTAGAGGAGAGGGATGGTGGAGGTCCCCTTTTACGACCCACTGATCTTCAGATCCTGTCATCCCATGTGCTTCCCTGACGTTTGGAGAAAGCAGGGGGAGAAGGAAAAGGTCATAAGGTCACAAATCACATGATTTTGGTGATTTTGGCTGGTCTGCCTGCCTTTGGCCAGTTCAAACTGCTGGAGGAATGTCAGCTCTGCTGACCTCTGCTGACCTCTACTGACCTCTCCCTTCTCCCTTCATGTAATGACGGTCCTAACTACAGCAGCAGATGTTCCACAGTGTGGGACAAGCAGTCACGCTGTTGTCCTTGTCATAGTGTGTGTCATTGTCACTGCTGATGTTTTAATTTGTGTTGTGGGAATGTTGATTGTTAGCCATTAGCCATTGATGTTTTGCTTGTGCTGTTGTTAGTAGCTTATAAATGTTTAGGGCCGGTTTGTAAACATCTTTCTTCGTTCCCAAGACTAGTGATAAAAGACAAGACGTTTTTGTATACTAAACAAACAAGGCTCATCAAATATTTTGTTGTTTTTGCACGTAATACCAGAAGAAAAAGAGATCGGCAGAGAGCCACTAAAATGCCGTAAAGGTAATATTGAAAAGCTTGTACTTAAGAGTAAAAAAAACTGCCTGACAGCTCCAGGTGACGTACAGTGGATAATGGAAAACTTTTTTTCCTCCTCCTCATGCTCGAGAAAGCAGCCAAGAAGAAACACCTGGCTCTGTTTGAGGGCCCAAATAAACCCACTGAAGTGGTGCTCTTGCTGCGTTGTCGTGTGGGGAGTAATGTGTGTTTCTTCTTTGCAAGAGAGGCCGAGGTCTCAATGCGGCGTTTCTTGCTCTCGCTTGGGGCCGTGTCTCATCCAAATACAATCCAGCTAATGGAAGTCCTGAGGACAATCTGATTGGAGGACTCAGATTGGGGTCTGATAAGGACTGCAACTTAAGGAGGCTGTGTGGAACAAATGTCAACCACTCTCAGCAAAGGGTACGGAGCAAAGGAATGGAGAGGAAGAAAGAGCTGAAATGGAGTCTGCATATACTTCCACTGTGTCATTCTGGGATAATAGCTAGATTTTTCTGCAC
This sequence comes from Sprattus sprattus, assembly GCF_963457725.1. Classification (NCBI taxonomy): domain Eukaryota; kingdom Metazoa; phylum Chordata; class Actinopteri; order Clupeiformes; family Clupeidae; genus Sprattus; species Sprattus sprattus. The sequence goes on from NC_137919.1 coordinate 14,257,759, forward strand.
TGTGATTATATGCTTCAGGTTTATTGTCATCTGTATATAGTCAGTAAAAGTGCTTACATGCAGAGCAAGTTTATTTATGCAGAACAATTCATACCCATTGGTAAATCAAAGTGCTTTACAAATGAGCAGATTAAAGAACGTAGAAAAATAAGAGATTAAAAAAGTGCACATCAAGAAGAATATCGAAAAAATTAAACAAACTCAAGGGTGAGGACATACATCATGATAATCGAAGGACAACATAGTTGACCAGATGGTTTACAAGTGGAGTCAGCTTTGACTTTATGTAATCAGCAGACCACCATCAGGACGTGACCCGGAGAAGACCAGAGAGGGAAGTTTGTGATGGATAAGGAGGGGTGAGCGGAGCGGAGCGGGCAGGATGTCCTGGTGCCAAGTGAACGTGGGCTCTGCCGCGTTTTAATGACTCTGTGAACTCTGCCCGTCTGGCCTTTTAACAAACAAAATGTCCTTCCCCGTCCAGATGACGAGCGCTGCAGTGAGGGTGGTGCTGGGGTGGGGGTGGGGGTGGATGTTGGCGGAGCTGAGGCGGCGTTGAGGGGGTTGCCCCGGGAAACGCTGATGCTCTGTCACATCTCTAGCACACGTCTGGACACTGGCGACTTGTTTTGTTTTTTGGAGGGGAAATAATGTGTTGTGCTGGAACACTGCAGTGTTTAAAAAAGGGCCCACGTTTTGGGAGACTCTTCAACACTGGGCATTTGGTTCCTCACACAGTTACTAATGTTTCAGCGCAGCCAGGGCGCCCAGCTTCCTGTGTCCCCAGCTGAACTCTATGGGACACGATTCCTCAACATGATGGCTGAGAACACCTTGTCTCTGCTCAGAGGAAGTTGTTCTGCAGTTATGCACTCCAGATCATTACAGAAGGGAATTTATGGGCCCTAATTTGAAAGCGCAACGAGCTGTGCGTTATACGTATGACATAATAATAGTCCCCACATGGTACAAAACCAAAGGGAGGAGTTGGGAATTGTTATTTGCATGTGGGCACTTAGAGGATGCGGGGGTAAAGATCATATTTATTTGAGATTGTGCTGTTGAATTAGTCATATCAACAGGAAAGTCACTTATCATTTGTTTCGTTCAAGTCCAACAGACATCACTGTACTGTTAAAATGTCACTGTGAAATTATTAAATATATCATTCTGAATTGATAAAACTCAGCACAGTTCAAACCACCAAAGTGTAATCATTGCTGTCGTCTTCACCTTATTTACCATTGGCCTGTGGGCATGAAAGTGTCTTCTCACGAAGCTCTCTATATTTCTGGCCTTCTACATCATGAAGTAATAGCTACTATAGGCTACCTATATGATGATGGTGATTCTTGCTCACTATCGCTGTAACATCGTCCATAGTTGTAAGTGGGGAGTACGTGGGGAGAGAAAAGGGTTGGCATTATTTGTGTTGTGGATGTAATCTGCAATGATAACTGATACTCATACTTAGTATTAGTCTGTTGGGCTAACGGTTGGATTAGTGTTTCAGTGAACGTGTTGTCACTCCATTCATTGAGATCCCATTGTTGTTATCTTGATGGATAATTATTATTCCAGGGAGGATCTTCTGTTGATTCTTTCTGGAGTGTGCCATTTTGGTGGACATTCGGTTTTGCCTCCGTCAGAAGGTGCTCTGACCACAAAGTGCCTCTTGCCCTCAAGTTGTTTAGTTCTCACCAAACAAACGATAAAAGTGTTTAGAAACTTTCACGTACTGAAACATCTGAGTTACTTAGAGCTCAGCACTGATAAATCTCGTTGAATCCAGTGAAAACACCAATGTTATAATATAACATATGTCTAGTTAGCTCTGACGTTAGTTGCGTATGTTTAGCAAAGGACTCGATGAAATGCAGATCTGATGTATAGGGTATCAGTTTATTATCCGCATCAGACTTCGAGCACACGCAACACACTTCGATGGAGAGAGAGAGAAGAGTTTAGGATTTAATGTCCATAGTGTAGATTTCTTCCTTGTTGGCCTAATCTTCATAGGCCACGATGTCTCCTCTGTGCTCCCTGCTCCGTCTCTCCCCGCACGTAGCGGCTGGTGTCTCTTCCAAGATAATTCCTTCAGCATAACATGAATGACATACTACTTTCATCGTATTTATACAGAAAATGGGTGTGTCGGCGGTCGGGTCATGCTGTCAGGATATGAATGGGCCATTAATCAAGACGTTTCTCTGTCTGATAATCTTGATGATTCTGTCTTTAAGACAAAGCCAGGTCTGATTGAGTTATGGTAATTATTTTGAAAACATCGAAATCCAACAGCACTGTCTGAGGAGTACCTCTGAGATTGGCAAATATTTTTGGTGAGTATTTACCTTGTATTACTGCTTCTAATCTCTTGTTGTAATATAATATGTTTTTAAAAGCACCAACATTTGTCTTACTTTACTGTAATGGTAAAGAGTGGAGAGGGTTGCTGATGGGAAAGCTGAGCACCAATAAGTCAAAATCTGTATCCACTGAGTGATGTCAACCCAGTGCATCACTCACCTCTGTTAGTCTCGTGGGAGACTGTGTGTGTGTGTGTGTGTGTGTGTGTGTGTGTTTGTGTGTGTGTGTGTGTGTTTTGGGGTGATGATGGGGTAGGCAATTGAAGCAGCTGTGTCTGATTTCAATGAAGGTATTCGGTGTGTGTGTGTGTGTAGGGGGGGGGGATGCGTGAGCCCATGTCAGCCTAATAGGGACGGGGCTCTGTGTATTTTTAAAGACCTGCTAATGTTTTCCGATAAGATCTGCGGAAGGGTTAGGAGCAGAGAGGAGCCGCAATCATCAGTGACTGGCTGGCCAGGGTATTCGGGATGTCGGAGACACCACTGTGATGTGGTCACTGGTCCGTGGCATGTTCTCCATAGCTAGGTGCTAGTGTCATGGCAGGATTCTTCTCTGCTTTTAGCCTAATTCACCAGGCGCTAATTCCCCCCCTCACTTTCTCTCTCTGTCTTCCTCCCTGTCTGCCTGTCTCCTCCACAAACACTGATGCCAGTTTTCCTATTCCTACTTTTTCTCCTTTCCGTTTACCTGCCTTGTATTTTTTCAAGAGGAAATTGAGTTGCAGATTAGTCTTCCTATGGCCCATCTGGTAATTGGAGGTGTCTGTGCCTCCACCAGGTTCACAGAGAGGCTCCCAGAGAGCCCCATTATTTTTGTTATTGTGTACTACATCCTCTCTGTAGTGGAATAACATCATTTGGAGAGGAAGTAGAACTCTGTGGTTGCCTGGCACCAGTTGTGTCAGTGGGCGTCAGCATTACCAACTACAGATATTGCCAACAACAGCACAGCTAGCACTGATAAAAGTGAATTAGCTTGTTAAATGATGTATTCCATTGACTTCAGTGCTGTGAATCCTTGCTTTTTCACAGGGTTTTCTAGCCTGGTATGACCGGACCCGAATTCACTTTGTTTGGCCATGCTTATTTTTTTTTTTCCCAGCCATTGCATCCTAATGGACTTTGGGCTAATTGTGAAACCATATGGGTCAGCCTTTAACCACTTGGCATTGACCACTGGAGGGTTGCTATATTTCCCACTAACAGGCCAAACTGATAAGCCTTTTCCAAAACCTGGTTGGCAGTAAATACACAATATCTTTGCCTATGATGAATAAATGGACACATTCTTCTCGTTCCATTGCTTCTACTGTTTATATCGCCTTGTGTAGTTATAACACTGGCACCATTGTTTGGATCAAACTGCTGGCTGATTGCATATATGAAAAGATGTATGTAAATGGCACCGCAGCCTTAGAGCCTAGGTTTGCTCATCCAAGTTTGACATTGCAGAATATAGCAGAGGTCATTGTTGTTGTGAGAATGAGTTCCATTGCCAGTCATCGCTTACTAATAATGGTCAATAGTGGAGTATTGGCTAAAGTCCAAAACCAGGGTAGTTGATGTATCACCCTTGAGCTTTACAAAGGGAAGGACATTATGTGTATAGATTATCTGAAGAATGAAACCGTGGTGCTTCTCTATTGTGAGAAAGAAGCCATCAGTGTAAATGTTTTCTGGAGATAATGACTTAAAGAATCACCAGTAAAGTATTTTAGAAGTGGTTCTCTGTGGAAAAAACAACATTTTTGAAATATATTGCGAATGGGAAGTTGTGCAAGAATGCGGAAGAATGTTCTGACAGGTGTGTAGATGTAGATGTATGTTGATGTAAATTAACTGACAGACACAAAGGCCTGCACTTGAGATGATGAGCGTTACGTACAAATGGAGAGTGATGGGCCATAAAGTTAGGAGAAATAGACACAGAATGCCAAGTATGTGTGTGTTTGTGAAAGAGAGTCAGAGAGGGAGAGTGTGTGTGTGTTTGAGAGAGAGAGAGAGAGAGAGAGAGAGAGTGTGAGTGTGAGTGTGAGTGTGAGTGTGAGTGTGAGTGTGAGTGTGAGTGTGAGTGTGAGTGTGAGTGTGAGTGAGTGAGTGAGTGAGTGAGTGAGTGAGTGAGTGAGTGAGTGAGTGAGTGAGTGAGTGAGTGAGTGAGTGAGTGAGTGAGTGAGTGAGTGAGTGAGTGAGTGAGTGAGTGAGTGAGTGAGTGAGTGAGTGAGTGAGTGAGTGAGTGAGTGAGTGAGTGAGTGAGTGAGTGAGTGAGTGAGTGAGTGAGTGAGTGAGTGAGAGAGAGAGAGAGAGAGAGAGAGAGAGAGAGCGCCCTCAGACTGGTTTCTCCGGTCCTGTATATCCTCCTCTGAGGGCAGAACTAGGTCAGAGTGTTGAGCTGCTCTGCTCGTTGTGTCACTCTGCTCGTCCAATTAGTGCCGCTCCACGTGTCTTCCATTGAGTGCAGGCTCTGTTCTTGAGGCCGCCATTTTTTCCTCTTGGAAAAAAAATCTAAATACAGATATAAAGATAGATAGCACACTATGCAGGTAGACCGATATATGCACAGACAGACAGACAGACCAATGTACAGATACATAGACTGCCAAATAGATAGATATATAAGATGAGAGATACACAGACAGGCAAATGGATGGATGAATAAGCAGACACAAAATTGCAGCATTGCTGTTAGCCTAAACAAGAACATGAACGAAGAAGTAGGCAGTAGGCTTCAAGAACAGACCAAGAAAACGCCTCTTCAGGCTTTTATGAGATGTTTATGATGAGTGTAGGCCTCATGTATTTCCACCACACAGCACAGCCCACAGCACACACCACCAACAGCATCAGCTCCTCACCAAGGCAGACATCGCTCCTCTCCGCAGTGCACGGCCCCGGCTGCCACAAAACGGTATTTGAGACAATTTATTTGAGCTTGATTGCTCCCCAGCTGATGATTAACACATACCACCTCCTCCACAGAAGTGAATCACACCACGCAACCAACAGCCCTTGAAGGGATGCTAACGTCGGCTAATGGCACCCTGCCACGGTCGTGATGCCCCGCGCCCCTCTCTAATAGATGTATCGGCGGAGGGCTTTGCCAGGATGGTTGTTACAGCTGGCACAGCTCTGCAGTACCCTTGTCTGGGTCACTGGGTGGCCCCGCAACCTACCGCAGCCTTTAAAAAGGGGGGATTCTTGGGTGCTAATTCACCGCTCAACAGTGTCCGGCAGACCAGCTGTGACCTGTGTGTTTCTGTACCCTTGAGTAAGGCATTGACGTGTGTGTACACACACACTTTCTGTCTCTCTCTCTCTCTCTGTCCCTCTCACACACACACACACACACACACGCATACACACACACAAACACACACACACACCCCAGGCCAGATGATAAGGCAACGCATATGGTTTTGAAAGCTTGAATAACTGAAATGCTGGCATGTCACTGAAATGTGTGCATTTGTTCTAGCTGTGTGTTATTTCTCTGGGCGCACGCTTTGTGTGGGAACTCCGCGTGCTATCAGTATCATATCCAGACAGGAAACACATTTCAATTCACAACAGCGACAGTGGACGCTGACACTACAGGAGGATCGGTAATAGCCCAGCCTTTCCCACCCTATCAAGACCCAGGCATTCAGAGTCGGTTTATCTGCGTGAGTGAGAGACGGATACAGAAGACGGAGAGGGAGATTTGATGGCTCACATGATGGGCTGCTGCAGCGATGGAGGGTATTTTGGACGGGGGGGGGGTCGGTACAGGCCTTTGATTCCAGGGACTTTCCGAGCCCATGTGCAGAGAGTGTGGAGCTGCAGGGGTGTTGGTCAGGGGTGAAGGTTGGGGAGGTGGTGGGGGTCAGGAGGGTGGATCGGAGGAGTATCAAGAGTGCTGAGGGTGGCGGTGAGGGGATGGGGATGAGATTTCCTCGGCATGCTGCTTAGGCAGGTCATGTAGCAAAGGTATGCACAGACACACACACACACACATACACACACACACGTAGGCATGCGCACACACTTGAACGCGTAGACAGTCTACTGGAGCGCTGGCACATCATATGAGAGGAGAGTGTGTGAATGCCAAAGAGTGAGACATTTTGCTAGCTGCATGTGTCTGAATATGTTTGGTGTGCAATGACGGTTAATGCTGACACACACACACACACACACACACACACACACACACACACACACTGTCTCAGTCCTCGTTCCACTTTCTGTGTATACCACACGCATTGCCATACAACCTCCACTTCCTTCCTGATGGCTCTTCTCGCTGACACACACACACACTCATAACCACAGATGTGAAGCCACAACAGGCTCACGTCCAGAGGACCGATAGCTGCTTAGAAGCACAATGACTGACCGTATTCAATACACCCAAAAAAAAATCAGGTCCCTCCCTCAGCCTTTTCAGCACAGCATACTGCGGGTGATATATAACCTTCGTGGATGATGGTAATCCGCAGAACCGCCTAGCAAGGCCATTGTATCTGGCCCAAACAGGTGCATTGTGGGATGGGCTGACCTCCGTCTTCATGGCACGTCAACATGAAAGGGTTTCATTCTGCAAATGTCATAGGCATAGGTCCTGTTGTCCTCTCTGCTGTCCTGTCTCTTACGGGCACTGTGTGACCCCGTCCGATCCGCCTCAGTCCTGAGGACAGTCACCTTCTAGAACGATCTGGAAGCTAAGACCCACTTTGAGCCGCTAAGCTACTTGACATTCTCCATTCTCCAGTAGTGGGGTTTGGGTGTCTGGATCAGCTTGGTTTCCACACCTCTCCAAACCCCTGCCCAGATCAAAAGGGGCCGCCTGCAGTGTGCAGTCCTGCGCCTCTGTCTTTCTCCAGTCAGGAACAAATAAGAATCCCTTTCCTGTTCAAGTGGAAGTCTTAACCCTCAGCACAGGAAGTTCACAAGAGGTAACGGAATTAACGGCTGCCAGGCCTGTCGAGATGTTTGTTCGTGTGCCATTGTGTGAAAAGTCTAAAAACGTCACAGTTTCAAGTCCAGTTGTCAACAAACCTATTTCATGGCCCATATTAGTACAGAAAGTAAAAATATCCACCCATGGTTTATTTCTGACCACAGCTGTGTCCGTTTATAGCCTCTCTCGGACATATTTAAACAAACGATCATTATGAGGTCAAATATTGACTGGCTTTTGCTAAGACCAGTTGCTTGCTGTATTTAGACCACAGTGCACACTCCTGCTGTGTGTGTGTGTGTGTGTGTGTGTGTGTGTGTGTGTGTGTGTGTGTGTGTGTGTGTGTGTGTTTTGGCTTACCCTCATAGGTAAAATAACTCCAGCTTATGTGAATGGAGGCAACATCTTTATTGTTTCATTTGGCCACTGAGCTGAAGTCTTTCCAGGGTTGTTCGGCCTGCATTCTCAGCCACTTGCATATCATGTCATCAATCACCCGCTGCACGTGTGGCATCAGAAGTCCTTGTCAGGTGGGAAAGAGGGTTGGTGAAGGGGTTGATGGGGAGGGGTAATAGATCATTAATCATAAAGCTGTCAATAGGAATCCCAACACAACCTTTTGCTGTAGAGCTAAATGCTCAATGGCAAAAATCTCCTACCTACGATAGCTTTTATGTTGGACGGTTAAGCATGTCTCCCATTGATTTGAATGAAGGAAATAGTCTTGCAGGGCCTTGTAAGCCAATGGAGAAGTAATTCAGCTTGAGCAAAGTTTAGGCAGTTCATTAGTACCCCTTGGCCTTTGTGATGTCAAAAGTGGAAGAAAGTTCTAGAAACGATTGGGTCGCCTCCTCTCTATCTCCTGTTGTTGTTAATGGTTACACAGTTCAGCTGGTTTCTTTTTTCTCATAGAACAAAAAGATGAAATCAGAACTGACAACTAGGTGAGAATATTTACCCATGCGTCAACCCTTTATAGCAGGCTTCCTCCTTTCTGAGTTCT
>NC_137919.1:14271066-14286066 GCF_963457725.1 Sprattus sprattus
AGAGGGGTAGTGAGTAGACAAGAAGGAGAGAGGGAGAGAAGAAGAGGGGTAGTGAGTAGACAAGATGGAGAGACCAGAGAAGATGCAGGCTAGTGAGTAGACAAGAAGGAGATAAGGAGATGGTGAACCCAGCACTGTGTGTGTGCCCTTCTCAATTCCTCTGGTTTAACCCAATCTCCTAGGATATTAGTGATGAGGAGTCACTTCATGCAATTCACCCAGGCAGAGTAGTCAAGAGTAGACCATATTTCAGGTATTAGTGCATGTGGCTGGATTACAAGGATTAGGCACTCTCACTCTCTCCATGCCCTCTCTCTATCTCAACTTCCCTTTTCCCCCTCAGCTTCTTACTGTAGTCTCTCTCCTCACACACACACACACACACACACACACACACACACACACACACACACACACACTCACACACACTGTAAACTGCAGAGGGGGGGGGGGTTGTCTGGTGTCTGGGTGTTTTCTTTTCCAACCGCTACGATTCCCAGCTGGCCACCCCAGCCTCACTCAATGGGTGTAACGTTACCCACTCCTGTGTGTTTGTGCCTGTGTGTGCCTGTGTGAGTGTAGGGTGGAAGCAAAGTAAGGGGTTGTGGCTCTGTATGGGTGGTTTGCCTTTGGAAGACAGTTTGTGAGCCTGTGTGTGTGAGCGAGATCATTATGTGTAGGTGAAATAGGCATTGTGAGGGGCGTATGTGCTTATGTGTGATATGGGTATGAGAGTGTGTGTGTGAGAGAGAGAGCCCAGGAATGTGTGTGTGAGTCACACCATTTGCTAGTCTCTCATGTCATAACAGCACCCCCTTCAACAGCCCTTCCCCCTCCCTCCCCTCACCCACATCAAATCTTACTCACAGCTCTCACTGGCTCCCCTCTGTCGCTCTATAAAGTCCTTTTATCCCTCCATCCCCCCCCCCCCCCCCCCCCCCCCCTCTGCCTGTCTCTTAGTGTCTCCTTACATCAGGTTTGGCCTCGTGCTCCGGAGGGCAGGATGACTTTAAGCCAGCGCTGGTGGCGTGTCTGTCCCAGCTGACTGCGCCGTCTCTGGGGCGGGTTAGGTTGCCACGTGGCCCTCCTGCTCTGGAAGCTCCCGCTCCGCCGTCTGGGCCTCCTGGTGGAGGTGGATCGCCTTCTCCTCAGGGGCTGCAGTTACCAGACTTCTCTGGTTACCCAACCACTCAATTACTGTGGCTGACGGAGACAGGAACGCTAATGTGCGCCTATATGAGGAAAGGCAGACTTGAATTCTGCCATGTGTGATACTTTGATCTGTAGTCACGCTCAAGGCTTCAGGATGAAGAGTGATATTTTGGATTAACATTAGATTTATTTTAGGATTGATGCAATGTCTCATAGCCCTGTCAAGGAGAGGGGAGTTCTAAATGAATTTAAAGTTTGATTAACTGATGCAGGCACATTGACTTGAATGGCGTTTGTTCTTCTGTAAAAGTTCTTAAAAAAGACACTTTGTGGTTTCAGTTGACATCACAACACGGTTGTATCAGTGAACTAAACACGCAAACTGCCCTGCAACTTCCGTAACCTTTCTGAACTTAAATGTTTCCAGGACTTTAAGATACCTGATGGATAGCTATGGGGAGGGAGTAGAGAAACCCCCATCTAGTGGCTGTGCGCGCAGCCATATTGATTTTATTTGATGTGCGTCTCAAAGCTCAGTGAGGACCTTACAGAGTTTGCCAAGAGGGTGCTCTCTACTGGTGTATATTCATTCATTCACTAGTCATTCACATACTCATTCATTCATTCACTCACTCATTCACATGCTCATTCAATCATTCATTCGCCCACTCACTCACTTACCCAGCCATTCATTTATTGATTAATTAATAATGAATGTATTCATTCATTCATATATTCACCCACTCACTAACCCACATACTCACTCATTCATTCATTCATTCATTCATTCATTCTCACATGCTCATTCATTCATTCATTCATTCACTCACTCATTCACATACTCATTCAATCATTCATTCACCCATTCTAGGGCTGCCACTAACGACTATTTTTCTATCGATTAATCTATAGACTATTTTATCGATTAGTCGATTGATCTAAACGATTAATTTTCCTCCCAAAAAAAAATAAATAATAATAATTCACCATTTCAGCTCAGTTCATTCATTTTATTTTTACATAATGCAGCACAAAACAAAAAGTAAACAAAGGCTGACATATTAAAGGGCAAAACTGCAAGTTTAAACTAGCAACTCCCAACATGATGAAAAAATAAATAAAAAAGAGGACTTGTTATAAGGCAGCAGCACAACTCCAAAAGAAATGTTCTTTCTATTAAACCTCTATTGTATTAAAGGCATCCCCCACACAAATGTGCTTCAAATAATTGCAGAAATAAAATATTTCGATACAGTACATTCTCAACAAGCACGAACAAACACTGGCACCGTCAATCAACGTAGAATAAGCCCAGATCAAGCCTACACATTTTCTGTTATTTAAAACGTATTCAATGGAAATTCTAAGGTCGCAGACAACTTTATGGCTTTAATAATGCGTGTATTTAGCAGCTACAATGACAAAAGATATTTAAACTTACGGCAATTTAATAAACATGAATAGACAATACTACGGTGGCTTTTCTGGCGGTCCATCGTCCACAACGGCGCCTGTATGTTTTCGTTTGAGGCATTCGCGCATAGCGGTGGTGCTGCTGTTATAAGCCATCGACACTTTGCACAAACCACCCTTTTGTTAGGTGCTTGTTTGAAAAACTCCCATACTTTTGACGCCTTTGGTCTTTGGAAACGTGTAGATTCCGTCTCTTTCCCCACCAAGTCGGACTCATAGACATGTATCTATTCATGTCTATGGTTGGACTCCGCTGCTGCCGCGCATGATTTTTCAAAAACTGAAGCGTTGACTGAAGGCGACCAATGACTGGTGCCAAAAAAGACTGACGTCAGGCACGCAGCAATTACGTAGTGATACGGAAGACGCACATTCGTTATACTGAACTGAAGCGTTTTAGAAATTGAAAAGGTAAATTCATAAAATAAAAAAAAGATGCATCGACTTAAATTATTGATGCCGACGTATTTTTACCGTCGACTTCGTCGACCACATCGACTAATCGCGGCAGCCCTAACCCAACATACGCAGCCATTCATTTATTGATCAATTCATGAATTCATTCATTCAATCATTCATTTATTCACCCACTCACTCTCCCACATACTGATTCATTCATTCATTCTTTTATACACAAACAGACAGTGTCAGACGGCAGCCCACACACACTGGCACTATCTTGAGTCTATGTCGTGAGGCCCATTCCTAAGAAATGGTACCATCCCTCCTGTGTCATAATCATTCACTTGTTTTTCATTCACTGATTGAATTCATTAATGAATTCACTCAGTCTGTTTTTTTTCCCCTTCATTCTTTATTTCTCTGTAATCTCTTTCCCTGTTGAGAGGGTTGAAATAGGACATTGAACTTGAAGACACCGCCTTAGCGGCTTTAACATCCCAGCCTGCCTCGACACACATAAACACATGCCCAGACACATAAACACACACACACACACACACACACCTGGGCCGTCTTTGTGTTCCTGTTCTGGGTCGATGAGGAGTCACACATGAGGAAGTGTGTGCAAAGCGACGTAAGGCAGGCCCGGTGTAATGTAAGCAGGAAACAGGAAGAGAGGCTGCTAGAGGAGGAATGTCGTTTTCGGCCTGCCTCTTCACACTGTCAGTGATCTAAAGGGAATCAGCGTGGAGGATGATCCGGGGGTCGTTATTTCAGTTTCGGTTATTATTGAGGTTGAGTGATATTGGTCTGTGTGTTTGCTAGTTTGTTTGTGTGAGTGTGTGTGTGTGTGTGTCTTGTCAATCGGTGTGATGCTGCACGTGCATGTTTACATGTATGTATGTTTGAGTGACGATGGGAGGTGGAAAGTGTGTAGAGCAAAATCTCAGTTTGAATCAGAGACGAATAGAGTGAGAGTGAGAGAGAGAGAGAGAGAGAGTTTGTGTGTGTGTGTGTGTGTTTGTGGGTTTACGAGAAAGCAATGCCATTGTTAAGCTCGGGGACAAACCACATCCTGACAACCGAAAAGCTGTACCTATTTATAGCTACCACAGTGCTAATTTTACTCTTTCTCTCTCTCTCTCTCTCGCTCTCTCTCTCTCTCTCTCTCTCTCTCTCTCTTTCTCTCTATCTTTCTATCTTTCTCTTGTCATTGTGTATTTTGAAATGTAAGGGCTGCCCTGGGTCGGGGACACTGGGGGATTTTCTGTCCTCTTCTGCCCAACAAACTTTCCTCACAGTTCATGTGTGTCCTGTCCGGGCCACCGTGCATTCATCTTTTCTGCAGCATTTATTAAACAAAGGTCAAAGTTCAATTCAAATATCTAATATCACATTTCATTCCTTGGTTGTTAGTCTCATCCAGCTTGTGGTTGGAAACTAAACAGATTTGCAAACAGGAAACTTACTGTTTGAGTAGAAATAGTATAGTATAGTATAGTATAGAATAATATAATATATAATAATATAATATATTGTAATATAATTTAATATAAATATATAATATAGTATGTGTTTAGGAGTGGTAAATCACGATCATCTGATACTGTATGACTTCCTCCATCAAAACGACTGCCGGTCTGCCTAAGTGTACATACATATGCCTTTTAACACAGAAGATGGTGATGCTACTCCCTTTATTCCACCGATTTCAACAAAATACCTCTGCTGGTAAACACACAAACTCTAAGGACAGTCATTGCGATTGTGCAACACTAGGATTTCTGAATTGTGACGTGGAACATTAGAAAGCAAACCTTTGGAATCCCAAAGAGGCCCACTGCATTGAGTTAACCCCACCTCTTCTATCTTATGGTGGGTATTCCCAAGGTGTTTGTGGAGAAGTACTTGTTGTGCGTGGAATTGGTTATGTGTCCAGACTCTATGTGAATGCAAATCAGCTGAACATGCCATGCAAAAGAGAGTCAGGCAACAGGTTTAAAAAAAAATAAATAAATAATAAGTTTGAAATTTGACATGCAAATATGTGATATCTTCTTTATTTGTATCTCAAGTAGAGCACAACTTGTGATCGTCTAGACATCCAGTTTGTTATGTTGCGTGTATTTGATAGTTGAGTTCAGCTGTGAATTCTGCCTCTTCCTGAAATTTTGTCCACCATATGGTCTTGGCAGGCTCGCCCCATTCACATTCAAATTGTGAAAGTACTTGCCCAATGGCGTGTGCTTTCTAGTTTGAGCTATATGTCGGCAGAGTTAGATTTAATCCAATCTGGCGTAAATGCTTATAAAAGTGATGTGAGAAGGCGGCAGGGTCCTCGTGTCTGAAAGCGGTCCAGGGCTGCCGTCCAGTCAAATGCTTGAACTCCTCACAATATCAACAGTCTGCAACTCAATAAGTGTGTCAAGTCTCAGGACAGTTAACAGATCTTACATCAACACACATGCCCATAAACACACACACACACACACACACACACACACACATACACACATACACACACACACACACACACACACACTACTGTACTTCAAGTACAAAAATTAAGTATACAAGCTTATAGGTCCACCAATTTGCACACATGCGGCCACCCTTTCCCTCACATACATATGTAGACTGTAACTACCTCACCCCTTGTGTAGTCTTGCACTGCACATACACACACAAACACACACACACACACACACACACACTACTAGATCTTTTTATTAGTCTCTTCTCCTTCCTTCCCTTCCTCACTCTCTTTCTCTCTCATTCTCTCTCTCTCTTTTCTCTCTCTGTGTCTCTGTCTGTCGCTCTTTCACACAAACACACACACACACACACTCACACGTACAACTCCTTGTCTTTCCTGGTTCTGTCTCCAGGTTGCTTTGTGTATGTATGTGTGTGGGTGTGAGAGAGAGAGAGAGAGAGAGAGTATGCAGATTATAGCTGGATTAAGCACTTTGTGTTCAGGGAACCCTGTCAGCTGTGCGTGTCAGGGCTCGCCAGAAGTCCTCCATGGCTGCTTTGTTTGGGTGTGCCATATTTGCCTAAGTGTGTGTGTAAGTGTGTACCCATGTCTCTGTTTGAGAATGTATGTGTCTGTGTGAGTGCTCGTTGGTGTGTGGGTGTGTGCGTGGCCGTGGGCGTTTGCTCCGATCGCCATACGAGTGAAACTGAAGAGAGGCTCTTCGACAACATGAAAGAGTTTTTCTGTTGATCAGCAGCGGGGAGGGGTGGTGGTGGTGGTGTCAGGGGGGGGGGGGAGAACAGGGCCTGGGCCAGGGCCTTGGAGGCGAATCAGGCTGGTGTGATGGGGGGTATTATGGAAGTCAAGACAGGGCAGAGATGACTCCCTTTTAGGGTTGTGATACTGCTGGCCAAATTTTGCTGCTGTTCTCTGGTTAATCGATTCATTTTAAATGAGTATGAGTCATTATTTATTTATTGTGTATCAATTAGTTATTTTCGTCATATTTTGGTAGCCGAGTGATTGGGAAACAAAACAATTGAAAACAATTCTTCTTCTCTGTATTAATGAGGCAATCAGGCACACGTACACACAAATATGTACACACACACACACACACACACACACACACACACACACACACACACACAAACATAACTAGCTCACTCCCTCACAGTCACTACCTGACTTTATACATGAAACCATAATAATAGTCATTATATTGTGTTTGTTTTCTCTTTAGATATGTGGCTTTTAGTAATTCCCTCTTTGTATGACACTACACAAACACACACACACACACACACACACACACACTCACACTCTGAACCCTTGGTGTTTATGTGTCTCGTCCTCAGACCCCTGCTTGACGGTGATTCCTCCCTGTATGAATGAGGCGGACCGCTTCAGTCTGGACGCCCTACGGCACATCCACAAGCAGCTGGACGACGACAACGATGGAGGCATAGAGGTCAACGAGAGCGTGGAGGTGCTGACTGTATGTGTGTGTGTGTGTGTGTGAATGTTTCAGTTGTGTCAAGCA
This sequence comes from Sprattus sprattus, assembly GCF_963457725.1. Taxonomy (NCBI): domain Eukaryota; kingdom Metazoa; phylum Chordata; class Actinopteri; order Clupeiformes; family Clupeidae; genus Sprattus; species Sprattus sprattus. The sequence goes on from NC_137919.1 coordinate 14,278,113, forward strand.
AGTTCATTTAGGACAGTGACAGGGGTGTGTGTGTGTGTTTGGCACAGGTGTGTTTGATGTATGCCCTGGTAATCAAGGTTACCTGTACCTATTTATGAGTGTGTGTGCCTGTGTGTGGACTTTTCAGGTGCGAATGACTCTGGAATGAATTTCTTTTGATGTGGAAGGTTCTTTTCCGAGGCTATAATAGGACATTGGGTGGCAGATGTGTGTGTGTGTGTGTGTGTGTGTGTGTATGTGTGTGTGTTCGTGTTTGTGTTTGTGTGTGTGTGTGTGTGTGTGTGTGTGTGTGTGTGTGTGTTTGTGTGTGTGTGTTTGTGTGTGTGTGTGTGTGTGTGTGTGTGTGTGTGTGTGTGTGTGTGTGTGCATGCGTGAGAGAACGTGCGATAAGTACACCGTCCTCTTACATCTTGCCCAACTCATTGCCTGGCCTATCAAGACATCGGATCTAGACGTTTCCTCCGTAATGCCACTGCGGGTGGGGTGGGGTGGTGGGGGGTTGGAGGGAGGTGGCAGTGCCCGCAGAGGTTTTGCCCTCAGGCTTTATAAGGGCACAGTGAAGGCCAGGGTAGGTGGGGGATCGGAGGGGGAATAGGAGAAGGAGTCGTTGAAGTTGTTCTTGGCATCCGCTGGAGCACTGTGTGTCTCAGGCGCTCTGCTGGGACCAGTGGCGTTAGGGTCTAGCACTTAATAGCCAAAACACACACATGCACGTATGCACACACACACACACACGCACACACACACGCACAGATACTTACGCACATACATAATAAATACACAACATTAGACATAAAAAAAGAGTGTGTGCACACATACTCAAACACATATAGTTAACACAATTTAAATACACACAGTAGTGTGCTCAAATTCTCTCTCTCTCTCTCACACCCACACACACACACACACACACACAGACACACACACACACACACACGGACACACACAGACACACACGGACACACACAGACACACACGGACACACACGGACACACACCACGCGCTCCAGTTGTCTTTGAGTCATCTCTCGAGGGATGCAAGGCTAAAGCCAGTGCTGGTCATATGGCCTCCACTCCACGAGTGCCACCTGCTTTACCAAGACTACACGTGACACCGCCCCTGCCTCTAGAAAGAAAACATCTTCACCGACCACTTCACACACCTCTCGGTTAATCTGTGTGTGTGTGTGGGGGGGGGGGGGGGGGGGGGGGGGGGGGGCGGGGGTCTTCACGGAAATCTTTCTGCATGGTATGTCCGGTATAGTTAATGTGTGTGTGTTGGTTTAAACTCACCAGTTAGTGAGGTCTTGTGTTTCCACTGGGGACAAGACCCCTGGGATGCCTTAGAAGGTTAGCCGCTACCTCTGCCGGCACAAGCTCATTCTGATGGGCTAATACAAGCAATCAGTCAAACCATGGGTCTATCTGTTGGCACTGTGTTGCCTATGAAAAAAACAGACTTGAAGTTGGGGTTAGGTTTAGTTAAGGGGACATAGATACTAATAGTTTGTGGACTAATGGATTTTTATTAAATGGACTAATGGAATTTGTCAGACAAAGTGTTTATAAATAGAACTGAAGAGTAAAACAGTAGTAATTAAATAGTTTATTTCCTTTTACACAAGTTTGATTTTAGTATAATTGTTTAGACATGGACAGCTTTTCCCTTCAGGCTGTCAGTTTCTTGACTCTTAAACTGGACCTCCTGTTACATTTCACCCTACTAAAATATTCTCTACTCTACCCATGGTTGTTATTTCTTCCCTTTTCATCACGTTCGGATCACTTATAAACGCCTGTAGTTGTCTTGTAAGTATTGTAACGACAGATTACATCCAGGTAGTATCCACTCTATAAGTATACACTGTGCGTGTGGAAAATTAGCACCGAGTGTACTAAACGCAGCACGGAGATATTTACAGACTACAGATGCTTCATCTTACTCTAATTGCACGGTAGCATTAGTATATGAGGCCTTAATCCGAGTGCTTTCATCATGAATTCCCTGTGCGGACATTTAAAGGGCAGACTGTCCGAGGGCCTGTAAGGCGAGTGTCATTGGTCCTTGGGGAGCAGTGGTTAGTCTGGTGACAGGACTGGCCTTCAGAAAGGGAAAACGAAGGGCATGAGTCTTATTCTGGTCTGTGGGTGGCTCATGTGTTGAAGTGGCAGATGAGCCAGGTGTGATGGGATGATTCACAACGAATCATCATAGCCAGATAGTAGGAGGGAGCGGGTGAAAGAGATGGAGTGTGTGTGTGTGTGTGTGTGTGTGTGTGTGTGTGTGTGTGTGTGTATGTGTATGTGTGCATTTTTGTGATGGCATTTGTCTTGGTGCGTGCGTGTTTGTATTCTTGTTTCGGTACGCTTTTGTGTATGTGCTTGAGTGTGGACTCTCATGTGTGTGGATCTGTGTTTGTGTGTGTGTGAATATATACACTGATATTTATGTAATACTGGGGTAGTTTCGGCCACATCTTCAGTTGTCTGAGCCCCCCCCCCCCCCCCCTTCTGACACACAGACTTCAGTCTGTCCCCCCTTCCCACACGGTCTGACCTGAGGTTAGTGTGGTTAAAGTGTTTAATCCAGCACATAGCAATCAGGACCTCTTCAGTCACAGTAGCAAGGACCGTGACAAGGACATGTAAGCATTGAGTATTAGCTTGTACTTGTGTGTGTGTGTGCGTGTGTGTGTGTGCGTGTGTGTGTGTGCGTGTGTGTGTGTGCGTGTGTGTGTGTGTGCGTGCGTGCGTGCGTGCGTGCGTGCGTGCGTGCGTGTGTGTGTGTGTGTGTGTGTGTGTGTGTGTGTGCTTCTGGTGTGTTCTTGTTCTGTGCTCTTGTTCTGTGTATGTTTCTGATTGCATCTTGAAGTATGCTGGTGTGTTTATGTGTTTTCACATGTGTGTTTATGCAGTAGTTTACACAGACGTTTACGTTTACGTGTACGTGTACGTGTACGTGTACGTCAGAGGAGGTTCTTCCATTGAGGAAACGGAGGAAGAACCTCCCCAAACTTTTTGAGAAATGTATTTTTGTAATTGAACTGACTAAACTCCTTTAAAAATGCAGTTTGATATCAGTATTTAATACTATGCATATTATAATTTGTTTCCCTGAGTTAAAATAACATTAGCACCGCCTATCGTAACAAGAAATTACTGCACGGAGGACGTCCTCCCTTTGGCTCCCATTGAGATCAATGTAATCTGTCTCTGATACGGTTCTTGGGGCTCATTCACTTACATTGCCCAGGGGAGGAAAGACCTCCCTAGCGTCTGAGTCTGCGCCAACATCGCTTAACCAATAAACAACGGATTTGGCGTTGGAGGGAGGGGATTAGACATTAATACCATTCTCTGCAGAAGGATATCGATAACACGTCACCCTTAAAGATTGTTGTAGAAAGATGGCAAATAAAGAGGATGTGCAATTTAAAGATTTTGTTAATGTTTTATTGAACAAACCGTTTCATTCATTGAGCTACAAGGAGAAGGTTAGTATCAAAACAATAGGGAAACCTGTTCCAAAAATCCAAGTCACTAAACCCAATGGTAAAACCGCTGCCGTTAATGCTAACTGGTATGCGAAATACTTATAGCTCACTGGTACCATAAAAAAAACAATCGGCTGTACTGTTTTGTTTTTAAATCGTTCATACGCCTATTGTTATTCTGACTGTTCACGTTCAGCTGACATTCTGAATGGAAATTGTTAATGAATGTTTCAGATCGCGATGTGTTTCGTATCTATTCTAATTAGCCTACACATTGACCAACATTCTGAAACATCCATTAACATACACATTTGCCACAAACAATGTTAGGCTAACTGCCCGAGCCCATGTTAATAGTTCTGAAATAATGTTCTCTTACTTGTTGCCTTTGTAACTTGTTGTTTAACATTGTGGAAAGGATGTTTGTGAATGATTCAGAGCATTTTAAATGGCATCACTTTTTGTCTTGTGTCTTAATTTTCTTAAAACAATTGCAGCTGAAAATAAAATTAGTCAAATAATAACCAATAGCTTTAGTAATTGAGGGGGAAAATAGGCCAAATGGTAGGCCCAAAATTTAGAATGTAGTTTTTAAAATCAAGAGTAGGCCTGATTTGACTAATTGGCTTTGCATCATTTCCTTCTGGCCTTGTCTAGTCCAAGGACATGCTGCCCACCAGCTTTTAAAGTACAATGGTGCCACACTGCTGGCTTTGTATCAATTGTATCCCTGCCTGCTATTTTGTAGTACTGTAGTCCACAAAAACACCCTGAAACAACTTGTATCTCACATACTTATGCCACCAACGGAATAAGCAGGCCAATGGCAACCAGGCGCACAGTCCTTTCTCCCTCACTTTAAAAACCACCAGCCGCCACTGGTGTACGTGTACGTGTACGTGTACGTGTATGAGGGGCTCTATCATGAAGGGGTCATTGGGAGCACACTGTCAGCCTCCTCTTGCCCCACCTTGCCTCTCTTAGGGTGAAAAGCACTTTTCCCGCACAAAATACGACACCCACTCTTCAATTTCACCAGAACCCCTTCATCCCCCCCCCCCTCCTCCACACACACACACACACACCCCACCCTACCCCCCACTGTTACCCAGGGTTACGCCCCTCCCCCTGGAATCTGACCCCAGCCCTAACCCGATACACTTTGCAGGGGTGCCCAGGGTCCTTCTGCTCATATTTGTAATTGTATATGTTAGAGGTTTAGATATTAATGGGTTATTTCATTCCACGCATTGTAAACATGGGGCTCGTGAGCGGTGATGGATGGGGTTTGGGTCATCATACCCTCCAGGCTGGACCGAATATATGTGACAGTTTGTTTTATAATCTGTGAGTCACGTTTTGGTATATCTAGTTCTTCAACTTTTGGCTCGTGTGCACAAATCCTCAATTTCATGGTAGCCATGTTTTTTTTAAGTAATTTATTGTCATTTCATCTGTCAGTCCTTTTAGAATAAACATGAAAACAGTGGTGTTATTTCTATGTTTGTGTTCCTTTGAGTTTGGAGGATTGAAAATAGACTATGGTTTATTTTTTTGTCTTTGGATCAAGTTTTGGGCCTGAATGTAGTATTTGGCTGAACCTTTTCACATGGTTGTCTATGTTTCTAGTTCCATTTTGGTACTTGGGTGCCATTGAATTGTGCTTACATTCCCCTTGGCCTTGAATTGTTTTATTTGTAACTCACTAATTACAACTTTACACACACACACACACACACACACACACACACACACGCACACGCACACGCACACACACACTCTTTTAGTTTCACCCCATACTTTACCAAATGTACAGAGCTTAGTGCATCATCCACAACCATCCTGGACTCTACGCACACTTTTATCTTATATGATTGATGATGATCTTAGATGATTTTTCTAATTTGATTTGATATTATGTTAAATGTCTCAGTGTTGCATGCTGAAAATTCCAGACAGTATTTCAAAAATACTTGACTCAGCTTATAGATGGCATAGCATTTGGTTGCCTTATCACTAGTCGAGACTTTGATTAAAAGTGTTGCCCTATGAAAGCCTTAGTAGGACATACTATAAGCTGACATTACACACAGTGAGCAGGTTGCCAGGTCCACGTCTGCCAGGTTGCCAGGTCCATTGCGATGGGCAGCGAGTGTGTTTCCAGGGGGACGGTCGCCAGGGGATGAGCTGCTCTTCCCCTTGGATACCCCTGGGGCTCCTGTGAGGTATCTCTTTGCAGGGTCTTGTTACATCTCTGTCAGATCCTCAACAGAGCTGTGTGCCTCTGCGTCTGTGTGTGTGTATGCATGTGCGTGTGCGTCTGTGTGTGTAAAGGGTGAAGATTGGCAAACAGCCACGTGGATCTCACTTTTGTGTGTTTACGATTTACTGAAAAATATGTACTAAAAAGTGCCAAAAAGCCATTTATTTGCTGATTCTGTTGCATTTTTCTCAATGATGGTCAAATATTAGTAGTAAAAGGTGCACTATTTCGATAGTTTAGATTTATTTTCAGTATTTCAAAGCGAAGGAGCTGTGGGAGCACAATAACAGTGAGCTTCTAGCAGCGATTAACATAGACATGTATGTAAACGTATATGTCTATGGCGATTATAGCCTTACTATATGGCGGCGTAGTGTCATGAGTAAGCACGTTGCAGCAACGGGCTGAAGCGGTCAATGGGGCGTCTATGTGTAATGGCCAACTTCTTAATTTACTTATTTTAATATGTGGCCATAAGAAGAGCCACTGAAAGCCACTGGACTAAATGCCACTACATGCACTTTGTTTTAATCTTACTATTTAAAGATTCAATGGAAACGTACAGTAGAAGTAGCCCTATACTGGCCATTATTTCTTAGGCCAATAGCCTATTGAGGCAGTATTGTTTCTGCACTCTAGTGTTCTTAAGGGTCAATAAATAAAAGATCATACTGTATAACCTATGTCTGTGGACACATTTAACCACCACTGAAGTGTCCTCTTTTTCACAAACTCAAATCTGGTCACCCTACGTTTAATAAACCGTGATATATACCGTTACCGTGATCTTAAATTACAAATGCCACGATAGAAGCTTTTGGCCATATCGCCTACGCCTAAGGGGGATATTATTTATAGTTTTGCAGCTAAGGCATATGTACGTGAGAGTAATCCAGGAGATGGCTAAGGAGACTGTGTGCGCACGTTTGTGATGTATACATGTACTGTCTTTATGTGTTCTTGTGTGTGTGCACGTGAGATTGCAGGAGTTGAGAGGGAAAGTGTGAGAAGGAGAGAGAGCTGAAGGCCAGATATTTTCTCTTCCTCATAGGGGGGGCAGATCAGGCAGGGTTTGAAGGTGTCCTCTTTCAGATCACAGCAGATTCCTCTCTCTCTCTCTCTCTCTCTCTCTCTCTCTCTGTCTGTGTGCCTCAGTCCGCATGTGTTGCTTAGTAAACTCTCAGGCCTTTGAAGATGTCTGAGACGTCTTAGGAGTGGACTCATTAGTGGGAAATGGGCGTGTAAGCAGTTTGCCACTCTCTCACACTCCTCGAAAAAACAACACACACCCTCTCCAGTATTAATAGATCTATCCGGACAAGACAGCAGCCCAGGAAAATAAGAGGATTTGAAAATAAAACAGATGGTGTGAGCGGCACATGGCATAAGTGCCTTCATGCGAAGGGAAAAAATAGACTCTCCAACCCATCCTCTTGATACAATGGATTCCTAAACAGGGACCCTTAGGGTGCTCCAGAAGTTCTTGAAATAGGTGATAATCCAGGTGACAGGTGGCGAGGGCTGGCAACAGGTTATGAAGACATTTTCGCATCCCCTCCTCTCTATCGCTCTTTCTCTCTCTCTCCCTCTCTTTCTCTCTCTCTATCTCTTTCTCTTTCTCTCTCTCTCTCTCTTCCCACAGTAAGCAGTATGATTAGCACAGGAAGCTAAATGACAGGTGGGATGTAGAGATCAAAGGAGCTAGGGGACGGGACATTGAGGATAGAGGGTGATTGAGGTGAAAGCCTGGAAGTCTGAGGGTGAAATATTTCCTCCTAGGCTCAGAGAGATTATTGACTTGACTTGTTGCTGGCAGGCAAAGTGTATTCTGTTCTCTACGGACAGAGTTCCAGTGTACAAAGAAGTCAGGGTAAAAGATGGTAGGTGTCTCAATGTCTTCCACCTCCCAAGAACTGCCATAACTCAAACCTTACGGTGGGTTGTGACACTCACCTGTTTTAAGTTCTTTTAGCCAGTCGTTTGGAGCCTCTCTCCCAGTTCTGGAGAGTCTCTACCACCACTGCAATCACTGTTTCCTTTGCCTACTGTCGCAGCCAAGCTCTCAGCACGACGCAACAAGGGAATTCCTAAGCATATTCTTTTATTAAACTCTTTTAGGCACTCAAACGTTACAACAAAGGTAATCAAAAATGAACAGAAAATAGGGGAAGCCCTACGCCTTGCACCCAGTGCAACCA
>NC_137919.1:14291066-14313566 GCF_963457725.1 Sprattus sprattus
TTTTTCTTTTCTCCATTCTTTTTCTGTCTTTCTTTCCTTCTTCTCTTTCCCCTCACATCTTCCACTTCCCCCCCCCCCCCCTACTTTCTCTCCCCCCATCGTAGTTCATAACTGGACGCAGGACGACGCAGTACAGTGGCTGAAGGAGTCGGTGGAGCTGCCTCAGTATGAGAGCAACTTCAGGGAGTGCAGGGTGGATGGAAACACTCTGCCTCGGTGAGTTACACACAGACACAGACACAGACACAGACACAGACACAGACACAGACACAGACACAGACACAGACACAGACACAGACACAGACACAGACACAGACACAAGTCTTACACATATGTCAGGAGAGATGTTCTGCATTCTTCAGATACAGTTTTTTTCCCAGCTGCGCTTTAAAATACCCCAAAGGTATTCTATTGGATTCACATCAGATGACATACTTGGCCAGGTCACAGTTTCACTTTTTTTCTTCTTTTGAGACTCGTGTGATTTTAGCAGTGTGCTTCGAATCGTTATTGTGGTGGAATATTTATCTTCCGCCAAGCTTCTTGATACTGGGAGTCATCTTGTCAGCCAGTGTTTTGGTATCTCCACAGGCATTCATGGCGCCATTTATAAATGTCATCTTTCCTTTTGCACTCAAGCATCCCCATATCATTACATTTCCACCTCAGTGAATGTAATACTTTTACATTTCCACCTTTGCCAAACATGCTGGACCTCATCTGAGTCGAACAAATTTATCTTGGTTCCTTCAGACCAAAAAATGTTCTCCCAGTTTAAATCTGGCTTCTTTTTATGTTCTTAAGCAGAGTTTCATTTTGCAGTTTTGCATTGAAGAGTGTGTCTGAGCTGTCATAGAAACTCCAGTGATCCACTGATGATCCCTGAGCCACGTCTGAAGCATTTACTCAGCTGTTTTTCAGAGCTAGATTGTGCAAGTGGTACACTATCATTTTAGGAGGACAGCCATTGTGGCTCTGATTGCTGGTGCTATGACTCATTATATACAACCTGGTTACTGCTGCAACTGCGTTTCTACTGATTGTGTTACCATGTTCATGCAATTAGCCTAATTGGAAATCACAGGTGCACTCTGCGTTGAGTTTCTACTGTATTTCTGCAGGCCTGCATTTTCAATGTAGTCTTTCTGAAGTATTTGGGTTTGATTGTTCATAAGGAAATAATCTACTTGTCAACTTAGAAATAATGCAATTATTGAGAGGTGATTTTGAATAATGTAAGTGATATTATACAGGGGTATACACTTCATACAAACAGTGACGATAGAACAATACATAGAACAATGCCGCCCCTTAGTGGACAAAAGGAGAACATCCCGTTGTCAACCACCTATCCAAGAACATCAATATCTACATGACTATTTCATGTTTACTTATAAGAACAATGAGCAATATGTTTTGAATTTGTTTATATAGCGCACCAGGTAGTATAATTGATTTGGGTGACCTGTGTTTTAGAAAACGATTTGACCAATTAAAACACAGAGGTGACATTTATATCCCATCTAGATCAGCTGATTAATGTTTGATTAGTTCAGCCACTGTTATGAGAATGTTGTTTTTTATACAGCAGTGGTCCCCAAACGTTTCAGGGCAGGTCCCCATTTGACAATAAAATTAATAATAATATTAATAATAAAAACACAGATGCCTATCAGCTGTTGCATAGCTGTTCATTTCATCAGTCGGTTAAACTTAAATATTTTATTATTATTTCTTTATTTTATTTGATCAGAGCTCTTGTTTAAAACATTGTATCAATTTTAACATCTCACTGGGTGGTCAATCAACACAAAGCCCATGTTAGGCGCATGTCCATTGTATTTATAATCAGGCTAGCGATCACTTCTTACATATTGGCTAAACGGTAGGTCCTGACCATATTTTGTAACTACAAAGTAGGCTTTAAACTCATCACCAAATAGCTTATTTATAGGCTGCAGTGATATACAAAGTTTGACCTGTAGTTGGTAGTTTAGTTTTTTCACCTTCAACCTATCACCTTTCACACTTTGGGAACCACTGCTACATACAGTCCTACCAGTAAATTGTTGGATAACTTAAAATATGAAGGCTCAAAGCTGGGAATTCTGGAAGTGAGTGTGAATGCTGTAAGCATTTGTCATACTGATGGGTAGCTCTGTGTGTGTGTGTATTTGTGTTGATGTTGTGGGAGGGGGGGTGGGGGGGGGTGGTCACACTGAGCAGGTGATGAGAGGTGTGGATGTGTGTTTGAGATTGGGACGTGTGTTCATATTCCCAGTGGGTGAAGTAAACGTCACAATCAGGAAAAAGCGTCTCTGTGTGTGTTCTCGTGTGTGTGTGTGTGTGTGTGTGTGTGTTTGTGGAGTATCATATTTGTTCTCCATGACCAGGAGCGCTGACTCATGAAATGATGTCACAGCACCAGATCACCTTTCGGCCTCTGGGATGGGGTTCTACCCCCACCTTCCCCCCAAACACACACTGTGTGCCACTCTCGCTCTCTCGCTCACTCTCTCTCCCTCTCTCTCTCACACACACACACACACACACACACACACACACACACACACACACACACACACACACACACACACACACACACACACACACACACTGTCTGCCACTCTCTCTCTCTCACACACACACACATATCTTTATATATATATCTGCTTGTGCGGTCATGCACTGTAACTGAGCTGTATGAGGAATTGACATCAGTCTCCCGTACCTTTAATTAGCTGAGAGAAATACTGAATAGACACTCTGTGTCCCACATTCTCTCTCTCTCTCCCTCTCTATCTCTTTCTCTCTCTCTCTCTCTTTATCTCTCATTTATACCAATACAGAAAGCAAACAATGTAACACACTTATGGCCCCATTTTCAGTAAAACTTTCAAAACTTAAAATCAACAGCAGCATATTGAAGATGACATGAAGGCTTTAATATCTATGAAGCACATTTACACAAATATAAACAACCTCCAGGTCCCTCTCTGTGTCTCTTTGTTCACGTTCTCTCTCTAACGGCCATTTTTGTGTCTCTGTTACAGAATAGCGGCGAACGAACCGTCGTTTATGTCGTCGCAGTTAAAAATATTAGATCAACGACATAAACAGAAATTAAACTTGAAGGCCCTGGATGCTGTGCTCTTTGGCCCCCCGCTACGTAAGTGTTTGCATGTGTGTGTTTGTTTGTTTGTTTGTGTGTGTTTGTCTGTGTGTTGCACATGCAGGTGCAGGTGCATGTGTCTGCACCCATATGTGTGTGTGTGTGTGTGTGTGTGTGTGTGTGTGTGTGTGTGTGTGTGTGTGTGTGTGTGTGTGTGTGTGTGTGTGTGTGTGTGTGTGCTCCTTCAAGCGTTCGTGACTGGTGTCTCATTCGGTTATGGGAGAAATGGCTTGCGTAACAGGGCCACACTTATAGCTGTGCATTTTTAGCTATCAGCATCATGTAACACATAGCAGTCAGCGTCACATGATGGAACTTTATTGCCACCAGTGCGTAATGTTACATCTTCATATGCTGTAGTCTGAAATGAAGCTATATTAGCTGTGTAGGATGCAGAACACTTCTATCTTCCTTTCACTCTTCCTTTCTCTCACTCTGTCCTTCTCTCCCTCTCTTCTCTCTTTCTAGCTCTATGGCTCTCTACCATGTTCTCTCTCTTTCTCAATCCCTCCCTCTCTCTCTTTTTTTAATCACTCTACCGATTTCCCTCTCTCCTTCTCTCAGCCTCCCTCTCTCTCTCTCTCTCTCTCTCTCTCTCTCTCGGTTTCTCTCTCTCTCTCTCTCTCTCTCTCTCTTTCGTCTCTCCCAGGAGTCTACTTTCTAGCCTTTTAATTAAAATTCAGGACGCAACAATGAAATGTCATTAAGGAGTGATTTCAAATGATTTCTCTCTCTCTCTGTCCATCAGGGCCACAGCACAACTGGCTAAAGGACTTCATCCTGATGGTGTCCATCGTGATCGGTGTGGGAGGCTGCTGGTTCGCCTACGTGCAGAACAAGTCCTCACGGGTGCACGTAGGCCAGATGATGAAGGACCTGGAGAGCCTGCAGAGTGCTGAGCAGAGCCTCATGGATGTGCAGAGCAGGTGAGCGAGAGAGAGAGGAAGAGAGGAAGAGAGGAGGAGGAGGAGGAGGAGGAGAAGAGATGGAAGGATTGAAATGGCGTGAGGAGAGATTACGAGAAAGCAGAGCTCTTTGGTGGTGCTAAATAACGAGAGAGGAAGAGAGAAGAAGGCAGAGAGACATTTGACTTTTAAGCTTCCTTTAATTCCAGTCACATAAAAAGAAAAAGACTCAATAAATACATTCAAAACATGCTGAAAACCAAACGAAATAAATAAACCACACACAGAGAAAAGCAAACGTTGCACATTCTCCAAAGAAAACACACTCTAACCGTATCACTGAATCTAAATCTGCTCTGTGTGTAGCTTTTGCTCCATGTACAATTCTCCACTGGAGATTACCCTTTCTTTTTTAAATTGGTCGCTTGTACAGAGTCCACCAATTGCTTTTGGGGGAAAAGCCTCACATCAGAGAGGGCCTGGAGATTCCCCACCTTCACACACCCCTGATAGAGTGGCTTCTTGCTGCCACTGTTGAAAGTTGACGGTTGCGCTGTTTCTAAAAGTGAGGAGCACACCTTGCCCTTCATTCCACTCCCAGCGGGTCTCACCCAAAACTCCAGGTCTTCTTTTGCCTAGTCTGGGACCACATTCTGAATTTGTCATCAGTTGTTGAATGAAACGAACCAGATAAGTTCATGTGAGCCTCACTCCTTCCTCTGCAGAGCGCCAAGAACCTGCCTCTACTGTGTCTTGCAGCTTTGGAATGCCCCCCTGGACGCACACAGCTCCTAAACAGGGGAACTGTAGAGCTACAAACTGATATGGCTGGGTTATAACGGAGTTCCTCCTCTCCCACCCACACACCTGGTGTAGTGTCTCTTCCTCTGGTAGTTAAAACAGTCCAAGCCCATAGCACTGACTGATTAAAAGAGGGCAGGTCTACTGAGCTTAGGTCCATTCTAAAACGTTGCTTGTCCAAACATCTTAACAGAGCACAGGCAGTATGTGCCCAGCTGATGTCAAGAGCCTCTGGGCAGCCTGCAGACAAAACGCTGCGTTCCAACTCCTGATGTCCATAAGGCCTTTGCCCCCCTCCTGAGGTAGATTATAAAACATCTGCTTTCACCCAGTGCTGGCCTTACCAGAAAAAGTCATCCATCTTTGGCTGGATTTCATCCCACAGCTCCTTAGGTGGGCCCAGAATAGACATCCGATGCCACAAAGCCGAGGCAATGAGGTTATTATTCAGAATCAAAACTCTCTCTCTCTCTCCCCCCCGTATGACAGCTGAGGTAACAGACAACTGAGCACACATCTTATCTACTAACCCCTCCCAGTTCATCATTTGGTAGTTATCATTGCCTAAACAAACACTTAAAAGTTTCACCCTAGCTGAGTTCCATTTGAAGTTACCAAGTAGTTGTGGAGCAAAAATCCCATCTCTTGCTCCAGTTTACTTTTGCAGATGAAGCTCTTTAAAAAACCAGCAAACACGGGCAAAGAAAATGCGCATCATTGTTGTCACGTACAAGTTACGTCGTTAGCATATGCCGAAAACTAGCTTTGAGGTCCCGCAAACCTCCTTGGTCAATTGAAATGGAGTGCAACAGACCTGAGAGTGGGCAGCCTTGCCGTATATCTCTGCAGAGGAATTTTGGCCCACTCTTCTTTGGTGAATTGTTTTAATTTAACCACATTGGAGGGTTTTCTAGCATGAGCATCGACACATTTGGAGTTTTGTAGTTTTTGTGGTCGTATATCCCCACAATCAAAGCATTTTAGGTTCTCCGTAGTAGCAAAAACCATGTGTGCCACATGGGAAGACACACTTTAGCTTTTGGTAGACTCATTCAAAAACATAAACACTTGTCTTTTAAAAGACAAGACATGTTAGACAGGGTTCTTACAACCCAGTGGAATCATTGCCATTCATTGAACTGGCAAATTGCTAATAACGAGACAGTTTGCTTTTGATCTCATCATGGCCAATGAAAGGCAGAACATTTGATAATGTAACTGTCGTTGCTGGTGTAGACAATGTTGTCACAGGTAAGAAAGAGTCTCGCACCCACAACCCCCTTTCAATGGCTTCATATGCCAAACTTTCTCAAATCTCAATTGAATTAACTTGATTTGAATTGAATTCAATTGGATTGAGAGAGAGTGGGAGATCCTGCAACACACTTTTTAGATAGGACTTTTCTGGAGATTGCTGATATTGCGATAAAAAAGCATATTCTTACTAATCTGAGACAAAAATAAAAACATAAATGTTGCTATACAAATATACCAGTCATAGTGTTGTGACAATTCCTACTACTTACAACTAATAACTTTAACTAATAAATACAATTGTAAAAAGAAGTACCTACAATTTCCTACCAGACCTACAAGATAATCCTCTGTGTTTCTCTGATATCATAACATTCTCTCATGAAGGGTACCGTACTAGCACCTTCACACTCTTTAATGCTCTCTATCTCTCTCTTTCTCCCTCTCTCTCTCTCTCTCTCTCTCTCTCTCTCTCTCTCTCTCTCTCTCTCTCTCTCTCTCTCCCTCTCTCTCCTGGCTCTGTCTCCCTCAGGCTGGAGAAGGCCCAGGAGGAGAACCGGACGGTGGCGGTGGAGAAGCAGAACCTGGAGCAGAAGATGCGGGACGAGATCAGCGGCGCCAAGCGCGAGGCCTACCGCCTCCGGGAGCTCCGTGAGGGCGCCGAGAGCGAGCTCAGTCGACTCAAGTACGCTGAGGAGGAGCTGGTGCAGGTACACACACACTCACACACACACACACACATATGCCACACACACAAACACACACACACACACACACACACACACACACACACACACATATGCCACACACATACTCACACACACACACACACATTCTCATACAGTGTGTGGCGAATAGGAGCTGTTTCGGTGGGGGCTCAGGTATGGGCTTACAGATGTGTTTGAGTCAGGCATTAAATATTCTCACATGTTGTTTACCTACTCTATGTGCCTGTGTTCAAATGATGTGGAGCTCATAACGGCATTAATGTCTCCATGCACTGTTTGATTTACACCCCGGCCAAAGGGTTGCTAGCAAATACTTTGTACGTTTTATTGTCTTTTGGGCCGTGGGCAGGAGTACATATAATGTTTTCTAAGAGAGAATGTGGTTTCACAAACATAACTTTATAGCGGTGTTCTGTCTAAGTGCAAAACGTAACACAACTCTTTTGTGTGTGTGTATGTCCGAATGTTTCTGACTAACTGGTATGTTATGTGTTTGTTCTATAGTGTAAGAATGATTGCACAAATGCCGATAATAGGAATCCGGCCCGATGTCATTTCTCCTGTCCTCTTCTGAGCCAAAGGCATAAAAGCTCAAAAACAAATCTTAGGGAAAAAAACTAACATGCTGATAATAGTGGTAACAGCACCCACTAGTGGTGGTTTTATGTAATAGCAACATAAATATCATAGGAAAATGTCTATTCAAATTACATTGACAGTGCCTTTGATGTCCTGAGCTTTTAAATTAGCAAAACTATCGAGTGGAACAAGAAACCAAGGTCCTGAAAGCGACAGAGAATAGATTCAGTCAGACCAGTTGTTATGTGAGCTTGTCAGTTATTAAATTGTGTAGCTTGTAGGTGTAGGTGTACCTATAACATGTGTGTTTGCATGTGTGTGGTGTTTGTGCGCTATGTGTCTGTGTGTGTGTCTGTGTGTGTGTCTGTGTGTGTGTGTGTGTGTGTGTGTGTGTGTGTGTGTGTGTGTGTGTGTGTGTGTGTGTGTGTGTGTGTGTGTGTGTGTGTGTGTGTGTGTGTGTGTGTGTTCGGTCTGCAGGTGCGCATGGCTCTGAAGAGAGCTGAGAAGGAGCTCCAGACGGAGTGGTCCGTGCCCGAGGCCCTGCAGATGTGGCTGCAGCTCACACACGAGGTGGAGGTCCAGTACTACAACATCAAGAAGCACAGCGCCGAGCTCCAACTCGCCATTGCCAAGGAAGAGGTAGGGGTCGCCAGGACAACCACTGAAATTACTACTACTGGCTACTGATGGCTGCATTTTCTGTATTTCACCACTTAAATAGTGGATTCCCATTATTGTGGAACAATTCAAAACTAAAGCATGCAGTTTTTTCCCGCCTATTAACTGCAGTTTATATTTTGTAAAAATGATTGCAGCCTTGTGGTTAATACTTGGGTGCGGTCTGTACATTTGAATACATTTTTTCCACCTGGAAGTTAGTCACGCGCACCGTAACTGTTCCAGGTAGAACGGGTCTCTCTCCCTCTTTCACATACAAATCCTATTAATGTATCAGGTACAAACAACATATTTCATTCACACTCGGGTGTGTGTATTTCCACCCAACTCTAACCTATTTAACAGGATGCTCCGGAGCACGAACCTCCGTGAGAGGTGTGTAAAACATGCAAGGTCTCACGCTTCACATACACATTAAACAATCCTGAGAGAAATAATGGGACGTAAATGGAGCAAGGGCTTACTCTGACACCAATGTAGTGAATGAATGGGGTGAAGTCCCCCCCCCCCTCCCCCCTCCCCCCGCCCTTCTTGAACACATTAATTCAGTAGTTGCCAGGGGATCTATTAACGATTCGACTTAAACATTTAGTGTTCATTCCAACACAACACCATTACACTAAATAAGGTTTTCACTGTGAGTGGGAATGAGATCGTCTATGTGTGCGTATGTGCGAGGAGAGGGTGTAACACTTTTTGGCTTGAAATGCTCATCCCATACCACTTTTAAATGGCTAGTAGCACTCGCACCACAACTACATGGCATTTCGTTTTATGTGACAGGATGATATAACGGTAAATAAACTGTGGTTACTACAAAGGGTGTGGTCGATACACAGGTTTGTTTTTGAAAAACGATATAAAATACTATAATGCTGTTTATATACGGTGCGGTTTATAGTCAGGGACATATGGTATGTCTGTGTAAACATGTGTTAGATGTCACTCAGTGCAGGCACATGATGGCAGCACTCCGATCCTATCCGATTCTCTCCATGGGGTCTCCATGGGGGGTTAACTGCTCTATCTCAAAGCACATGGAAGTGACAAAACTAGATCAGTTCAAATCAAATGCGGAATGTTTACATCTGCTACCGTTGATTATACAGTAAATACGTTGTGAAATGAAACAAAACCGTTGATTATACAGTAAATACGTTGTGAAATGAAACAAAAACACACCACAGTTAAAGTTGTATTAGTATTGATTGATTCACATCGATATGAATGGATTACATGACTAACAACGGGTGGAAAAGTAATAAGAAAATATTTGTTCACTGAATTAGCGCGTTGTGTCCCAAACAGTTGCATTCCAGTTTCTAAGTTTCACTTTCGCTTTCAGTATTTCAACGTGAATGAGAGGGAGCACAAGAACTGAGCGTCTAGCAGCGTTTATCATATCATATACATTATATATGATGCATGTATATGTCTGTGGGCACGATCTCAAGCACGTGCAAAAGTTGTTGTTGTCCAATTTGAATCAGATACGAGAGACACATGCGCGCCCAGTCCAATTACCAGCGGAATCGAATCGTGTGTCTGGGGGTTTACATCGGAGTCCAGTCGGACTCAAGTTGGACACAATGAATCTAGTTCTGGGGAGTCACATGTGTCCAATATCCAATTTAAATCGGACTGAAATCGGAAATTGGACGCATGTGTCCACACTGACTGAGTTGATGCACTCAAACTAGCTTCCTGCTATTCATGGGGATTTAATCAAGGTACTCATTCACTGTGATTAAATCAGGTTCAATCATCCACTCAGAAATAGTACCCACCTCTAGACACACCCATTCCCTCCCATATCCTGGATGACTGTATAAACATCTGAACTCCTCTCAGTATGTTGAGAAGCCCATCGTGTACCATGCGATCGGATCGTCCTGTGACGCTGGAATAAACGTATTTCTACTCTTGGACACTCTCCCGAATTTTCCTGATTATCTGCAAACCTGACCTTGGATCCAGGACTGAGACAGAGTCTTTCACATGCTAGCATTGCTTTTTGGTAAAGATGGTTGTTTATTAAGCAAGTGTGCCTTACAATACAAAAATTGCAAAAAGTCAGATGGCAAAAAAAAGAAAAAGATCTCAGAGTTGTTGGTAGGATCTTCTAGAATGTATCTTTGGAGACAAAGTATTAAAGCTCCTCAGGGTTACTCTGTCACTATGATAGACAGGGGTTTGATGCAAACTACACCAAGATGGGTCTAGTCATGTTTTTTTCTTTAGGTAGACTTAATAAATCGTCTTTGTTTAAAAGTATAAATGTTCCCTCAACACAATTAGCATGCACAGACAGAACACACACACACATCTGAACTAAATTAAACAGTTTTTTTCCCTCGTTTCCAAATTGTTTTTGTAATGATGCAGTGAAATTACTTTTTAATTACATTGTTTGTTTTTCCTCTTTCTCCTTCTCGCGCGCACTTGCTATCTCTCTCTCGCTCTCTCTCTTGCTCTCTCTCCCTCTCCCTCTTGTACTTCCTTGCCTAGAAAGAGTCATCAGGCAATTTCACAAAGCAATTAACTGCCGAGCGGGGAGAAGTAAAATAACAGAAGCGAAAGAATATGGGCTTTAACTTTCAGCCACATTAATGTGCATGGGCCCATTTCACACTAATGTGTGGCCTAGGGTCAGCTCCCTTTGTTATAACCCCCCCCCCCCTGTGAGGTAGAACGGGAAACACAGCAGCCGTTTGGATACCAGGCTTTTAGGCATGGAGGGGTAGGCAGCCTTGAAATATTCAGTGGGAAAAAAGGGCTTGGGTGGTGCATTGTTAAAGCAGCCTGCTGACTTCGATGTGTGTGTTTGTGTTTATGTGTGTGTCTCTGTCTGTGTCTTTGTCTGTGTCTTTGTGTGTGTGTGTGTGTGTGTGTGTGTGTGTGTGTGTGTGTGTGTGTGTTGCAGGCGGAGAAGATTAAAAAGAAGAGGAGCTCTGTGTTTGGAACGCTGCACGTGGCCCACAGTTCTTCCCTGGATGAGGTGGACCACAAGATACTGGAAGCCAAGTGAGCAGACACACACACACACACTCATGCACACACACGCATGCACACACACACGTGTAGGCACCTCTTATGGCCGGTTCACACTACACGATTGTCGAACATTCCTTCACGATTTAACATGTCACATTATGCGATCACAGAGCCACGACTTCGGGCTTCGTCTTGGTCGGAAGACTGGTCACACTACAAGATCATGAATCTTTGTATCCAGTTGCCTAGGTAGCAGCTAGCTACTTTTGAAAGGCTACATAAACTTTTGAGGTAGGCTATCAAACGTCAATATCCGGGTAAGACTGGAAAAATACTACTTTAAAACCAACATTTTGTAACCTACATTTACAATAATAACAGTTTAACAGGCTGGACATTCGTTATACGGGCGAAAGTGAGGTTTATGCTAGGTTAACGCTATGTCAACAATGGATACGTCATTGCGATTCCCCCAAAAATTCTGACATGCCAGACTTTTCGTTGTGGGGTTTTTGAACGTCGCAGACGAAAACATCGTAGGTCGCAAGCATGTCACACTACAAGACCTCGCCTCATCGCAGACTTTTCAAAATCTGGCCCGATCCTGCAAATTTGTCGGCGACGAAGAATTCGAGGCAAAATCGGGCTGAAATCGTGTAGTGTGAACCGGCCATTAGGGCATGTCCCACCCATGCACATCTGCACACAAACTCACACAGAAGACAGATGTACAGACAGAAGCTCACAGAGACTGATATAATATAACACAGTCGGTCTGTGCACGTATTACACATAGTTCATAGTTCACAGGTCAGAGTTCAGACCATGCACACTGACTCTCCACACGCAACAAGACCTTGTTAGAGGTGAATGCCTGCATGCGTGGGAAGAGCTCACACTCACACTCACACTCACACTCACACTCACACTCACACTCACACTCACACTCACACTCACACTCACACTCACACTCACACTCACACTCACTCACACTCACACTCACACTCACACACACACACAGGCCCTCTCCTCTCTCTAACCCCTGACAGAAAGGCCCTGGTGGAGATGACCGGGTACCTACGTCGTGAGCATACACACGCTCACGCTCATGCTCACGCTCACGCTCTCGCTCTCGCTCTCACTCTCACTCTCACTCTCACTCTCACTCTCACACACACACACACACACACACACTCTCACGGCTCTCTCTCCCCGCTCGCAGGAAGTCCCTGTCGGAGGTGACTGCCTGCCTCCGTGAGCGACTGCACCGCTGGCAGCAGATCGAGAAGCTGTGCTGCTTCCCCGTGGTGCACAACTCTGGCCTGCCCAGCCTGACAGCCACGCTCTACTCCGACCACAGCTGGGTGGTCATGCCCCGGGTCTCCATGCCACCCTACCCTATCGCCGGTGGCGTCGACGACCTGGACGAGGACATGCCCCCCGTCATGACCCAGTACAACCGTGAGTCTGCCGCACGTGAGTGTCTGTGTGTTTGTTTCATTTCATTTTGTCATTTAGCAGACGCTTTTATCCAAAAACGACTTATTACAAGGATGTATACATATTTTTACACTGATGGCACACTGCACATCAGGAGCAATTAGGGGTTCAGTGTCTTGCTCAAGGATGCTTCGACAGGGAATCAAATTAGCAACCTTCTGGTTACTAAATGACTTCTCTACCTCCTGTACCACTGTATGTATGTATGTTTGTATGTTTGTATGTCTGTGTGTGTATGTGTTTGTGTGTGTGTGAGAGTGTGTGTTTGTGTGAGTGTGAGTTGAATGTGTAGATTCTGTCTGTTTTTGGCTGAACTCCTCTAGTAAGATCCTCACACTGCCAGCAACACCATAATATCACCATGCAACAGCCATGTGTTATCATGTATAATGGATGATGTATGCATGCAGTATTTCCTCGCTAACAAGCCACACTGGGATAGTTGAGGATGTCGAGAGAAAAAAAAAAACAACACATTGGAGTAGGAAGTGCTTTAATGTTGTTACTGCACAGCACAGCGCTTCTGTGAAATTAGCACTGTGTAATGACCTTTTCCATCTAGATTGTTTAGCATTCACTAGCATTCCACCACTAGTATTACCATTCACCTAACCACCACAACATCTATTTAGATTGCATAACATGTTATTAGACGTGTGTACGTGTTAACATGAGTATGGGTGTGTGTGTGTGTTTTGTCCCCAGCCCAAATGATGCGGCCCCCGTTGACGCGCAGCAGCAGTGTGTGTCGCTCACGCCGGAGCCTGCTGAGCTCCCAGCAGCCGTCGCTCATGTCCGCTGATCCTGACTTGCTCCCCATGGGCAGCGCCCCGCCACCCTCCTACCGCTCAGACGTCACCCCCGAGGACGAGCACATCTTCTTCTGCGTGGAAAGGAAGGGGTGAGAGACCACTGACTGGCCACCGACATGCCGGATTTACAGTTGTTACACACGTATTGTCCCCGACATATGGTCATTGATGGCTGTAACTTATACGAGTACTGCTCACGCTGCTCATTCTAGTCATATTGTTCATGTGCCGAATACCCATGACTTTTCCCCCCAGTTATCTGCTATTATCTCCCTCTGGAACGAAATACTGTTTTCTGATTGGCTAATGGGGTGTACATTAAGTTCGTATAGACGGACACCTTGGACGTAGTCCCAGTAGAAAAGTTAAATCGCCGTTCCATATCAATGCTCTTGAATGGTTACCATTGACAACCAACGTAACGTAACGTTTTTTTTTTTTTTTTTTTAAACGTACTACTTTCTCTAACTTTCTCTGCGCGTCGTGAGTTCTTTGCCCTGCAGCGTCCATTATCTTTGTAGAACTGTACAGCTCGTCGGCCGTTATCCCTTATATTACTTATAACCTGATTGCAACGACCCATTACAATGCATTGTGTTCTACAGTTACTACATTACTGCACCATGTTCTATTGTTATCGTACAAATTTATACAACCGTTAAAACATAATTCCATTTATCTAATGTCAGCGGAACTAATTATGGAGTGGTGCAGGTTGAAATGGAACTAATGACCTGAGGATCTCCCTAGCAACCATTCACATGAATGTAAAGTTAAGTTGCGTGGCTGCGTACAGTTGACGTCAACATACATCTGTGATGGAATCATGATTATATTATATCAAGGGGATACAGTTGATCCACGCTTATCTTGTTTTCTTAATGAGGTTCACATAAGGGAGAGATTTAATATTAAAATTTGTTCTTTGGAATTAAAATAAATGAATACATTACTATGTTCTGACCGCAGACACAACTGCGTTTGTCTATTAAAAAACAGTTGTGGACAATGTCTAGATGCTGGTCACATCCTGCAAGCCGAGCGGAAACAATGCTGTGTTGGTTATTTGTCACTAATGCCCTGTTCTGTGTAGTTGTTACCAAGAGTGGGTTTGATAAGTGACCCCTTTTCTCTCCTCCTCAGGGACAGTCAGGACACCTGCTCAGACACAGACTCTCTCAGCTCCTCCCAGGGTAGGAAGCACTACTCCGGCCCCTGCGGTTCGGGCCAAGACACTCCCCAGCGCAAGATCTCACGTGAGGAGATGATCATGCTGTGCCAGGAAGCCCACCAGGTCTCCTCCTCCTCGGATCCATCCCCTCCACCTCCCCCAGCCCTGCCCGTCACCAGCCCCCCCCACGGCCACACCCCGCCCCACCACCACCACCACCACGGCCACAAGGGCTCGCCCGACTTGACGCGCACCATCCCCGAATCGCAGAGCATGTCCTTTCACCCCGGCAGTGCCAAGCTCCACAACGGGATCCTGGAAAAGTCCTACAGCCTGAGCCAGCTGCCCGCCACGGCAGTGGTGGCGGCGGCAGCGGCGGTCTCGGACGCACGCCACCCCTCCCTCTGCTCCCTTGACTCTGAGGCCAAGAGCCCCAAAGAGGTGAAGCTGCACAGCTCGTCTTCACAGGACTCCTGCGACAACGGAGAAAAGAAACGCTCCAAGATCAAGAGCTTGTTCAAAAAGAAAAAATAATATATATATATATCTTAGAATTATGGTGAATAGAAAAATAAAATTGAAAAAAAGAAAAAAAAGGGGAATATTTAAAAAAAAAATTGAGTGAGGAGAAAAGAGAAGAAAAGAGAAGTATAAAAAAAGAGAAAGTTGTGTAGCCTTAACAGTATGGACTGTTCACAGAAGCCAAAACTGTTTTTTTGTCATAGTTCTTTCTTTAATTTTCTTTCGTTTATTTTTGTAAATCAGAATGTAGCTCCGTCCGGGGAATTATCCTGGGTTGGCAGCCTTTGTACG
This sequence comes from Sprattus sprattus, assembly GCF_963457725.1. NCBI lineage: Eukaryota > Metazoa > Chordata > Actinopteri > Clupeiformes > Clupeidae > Sprattus > Sprattus sprattus. Next base: position 14,306,474 of record NC_137919.1, read on the forward strand.
ACACCTCGTGTTTTATTTCTTCCTTTTTTCCTTCCTTTCTTTTTTCTCTTTTCTTCAAAGGTCACTCGTAGCCTCAAAAGGTCAAGTATGGGGTCCGAAGCCAAGGGGGGTCATGTCAGCCATTAAAAAAAGAAAAGAGAAAATAAACACCTCGACTGTCCTCTTGGCTTTGTACCAACTTTTAATCCACTTGTGTTTCAGGGGTAGGAATTGAAACAGGGCGTTCAGCTTTAAGTCAAATGTTGTTTACGGAGGCCAATGAGCTTATGTACTTGATGAATTTCCTTTATATATATTTTTTTCAAGTAAAAAAATCCTGCTAAAATTTGTTGCACTACTGCTTTCCCTGTGAAGGGAGAGAGCCACTCTTTCTGGTGATAAAACCATACAGTTTAAATATGTAGAAATCGGGAGACGACACATGCGTTACAGTGGCAGAAGATAGTTGGTAGAGCCAGACGGAGGGATTAAAGAATCATGGCCTTTTAGCTGGATGTCACAGTTAGCAGAGCTCCCCCATGTGGCAGGGCACATCAGTCACATTTTTGGGGCGAAAAAGTTGCTCCTTGGAGTAAAAAAAAAAATGGCGATTTGTCACACATCGAGAGAAACCAATATGTAATGTTACTTCGTTGAAGAAGATGCAAACAATTAGTGATTTGTCGCGTGTTTAGAGAAACCAACACGTAGCAATATTTTTTCAAAGAAGGCACAAGTGATTAGCGATTTGTCGCGTGTCGAGAGAAACCAACATGTAGTGGTGCGTTGTTCAACAACACAAAACCGATGACTTGAGGTGCTAGATGCTGGTTAAATTGTGCATTTTGTGCGCTTCACTGCGTGTGTGGTCCTTGTTTTTGTTTTTTTCTGTTTTGTTGTATACTTTGTTTATACATGATATTGGAATAGTAGGGTTTTTAAAATAAAAAAAAGAAACAGAATTTATAATCCAGTAGCTGTGGAAAAACCAAGAACATGGCTAAAGGAGGAGAGACAGAGACTATGCTTTGTTTTTAAACAAGTGTGAGATATGCAGAATTGGTACAAAAATCCCCCCATCCCATGTCACCTCACTCTCACCCCCCCACCCCTACCCACAATGCCCTTTCACTCTCCTCACACCGATGGGCTTGGACTCCGATGAGCGTTCCACCCACACTGTGACTTTGACTACCCTCCCACCACCCCAGCCCCAGATTCCGAAGAAGACACATGCACAACCATGCACTAGAATAACACCTTTGGCGGCCTGCCGCGTTATTTATATGTTGTGAGAGCGTTGTTGTGTGGGTGTGAGTGTAAGGGCCGGAGAGACAACCAGAGCTGTGACCTCGCCAGTACCGTGTTCACCGCCTAGTACAGCACAGAGACCGAATCGGGTCTGTACTTGTGATTTAACATTTATTTAAATAAAAAAAATGACAGATAAAGAAATAAAACAAAGGAGTCCAGCGATCGGAGGGGTGAAACCTGGTGAATGTCGGTAAGCTGTTAGGAAATCTTCCTTTTTTTTGGAATACTTGGTGTGTGAATATTTGTATACTGTAGAAAGAATTAATAATAAATGAAGTATCTTCCATGTGTCTTGTGGTGACTGCTTCTCTGACGCTCAGACAAACAGACAGACAGACAGACAGGCAATCTGGATAGATGCAGTATGTATGGTATACTAATCATCAGAAGTGGCGTACTTCATTGATGAGTAGTAGACACTACACAATACTGATGAGCCTTCGAAATTATGAAATGTTGAAAAAAGAATGTGAAACCTCTGGGACATCCATCCATGCAACAGATGTGTCTGTTCCAACTGCAGCACTCAGAGAGCTGTTCTCAGTTTTTAACTGAAGAACTATGAAACATTTACAGAATTGGCTCCATATATGGAGCAAATACCATTTCAATTTCTGATTTCTACAGTCACTTTATGTCTTGTTAGTTTTCTTCTAAACCAATAGTTATACTATGTCCTCTAGGCAAGACATACCAGCTGAGCCATAGTATGGTTTTGTAGCATATGTTACCATCAATGACATTTTCAGTGTAACCAATAGTTTTACTCAAGGAATACTAAAGTGAAAAGCAGGCTTTATATTAAGATAACTAGCAAAGGTATTGATGATATCAAGAAAAAAGAATCTAGTATTCTTAGCAATAAAACAGTTTGGTATGACTGCATTAACTAACCAAGACAGATAGGAACCCCAGATTGCCGATCCTGATTTTTTCGGTGCACACTACATTTCAAGTGTGAGGAACTGTATCATCTCTTTGAGCAAGTTGAACTCTTATACTCTTAGCCATGCCATGAGAGGTGGTATAAAAGGCAAGCGCTTGAATAGAGACGCAATTGGCAGCAGATACGAAGAGCAACCACTGACCCCATGCCAGTCATGGAAGGCGAGTATAGGAAGGCATAGGAGTAATTGGCTCAGCATTCATCATTCAACACCACATTTAACATCCAAACAGTTTGCTACAATAATAAAGATACCAGAAAAGTCAAGGAAACAACTCACCTATATACCGGTATTCTGAGATTTTGAACACTTGGATTGCATGATATGCCTGAAGCATAACCTCCTGACATCTTCACACACACACACACACACACACACACAACACATGTACTGTATCTTTCTTGTTACTCTAGCAACAGGTCAACAGGTGCTGTGTGGGGACTACTGCTGTGGGTGTGCTGGCTCAATCAAGCCTGCAGGATACAGAGTGAGAAGATGCAGTGGGGTGCTTGCTTGTCCCTCATTATACAAGATCACCAACCCTTAACCAGCACTGAGGTAAAAGAAAGTAATTTGTGTAAATCCTCTGCCATTCACAGCAATACAGTACAGCAGGGGGAAAAGCACACAGTGTCTTTTAAGTGTATGTGACTGAAATATCTGTCAGGAATTTATAGAGCTGTAGACAAAACATCAGTGCCGTAACTGCATCGGTATTCATGGCGTAGGATCATATGGACCCACAGAGGAGTGGGTGAGATAGAGAGCGTGAGAGAAAGGGAACTGACACGCCATTTGTCTTGGAATGGTGATTCAGGGAGGCTAACATGCACGATTGCTTTACCAATATAAAGTGAATGTGAAGAAAACCCCACTGATGGCTCATCCGTTTCTCATGCACACACATATGCGCGTGCACACACACTTACACACACACACACACACGTGCAGTGTGAGAGGGAGAGACGTGCAGGGACGTGTTTGTGTGATGAATGTGTATTTTCAGTGGTGGTGAAAGATTCCCTCTCTCCCCATCTTGCTCTCACTTCCCCACTCTCTTTTCCTCTCTCCCTGACTCTCTCTCTCTAACACACACACACACACACACACACACACACACACACATATTCGCTGTAAGAAGGTTCATGTGCTGGTGTGTGATGTGAAAATGAAATATGATCTAAAAATGCTCAGCCTACCTCCTCCCTTTTCATGCTGGGTCAATCACAGCACCAAACAGTTCCACTGATGCCCACTAGGTGGCAGTAGGATATCAGAGGTTTGTTTGCTATGGGCACAGCCTTGCTGGCATCGACAACTGTATAGCTGGCTTTCACCCTCCACTGTGTGTGTGTGTGTGTGTGTGTGTGTGTGTGTGTGTGTGTGTGTGAGTGTGTGTGTGTGTGTGAGAGTGTGTGTTGACTAAGCCTGACAACTATAAACTGAGGTCCTCTTACAGGCTTTGTGGGCAGAGGAGTGCTTTAGATGGACCGTGAAAACTTGGAAGCAAAAGCACACCGACACACAAACAGGCGCAACACTGTCTCACACTCAACACCAGTGTACTAGAAAGATCCCTCACTGCTAACGCTAGCAGTGCGCACACCCACTTTGAAAGAGAACAGACGGGTTGTCCTGTTCCCATGACAAAGGGGGGTCTTCAGGGTGCCATACCCTTGACCTCGGACAGTACTTTTCATTATGGACCACTCTGGCTCCCTGCCCCTGTTAGCAAACAGCCCAGAACTGCCAAGCACCATTAGGGACACAGTTCCCCCAGACGAGCTTTTGGCACAGACAAGCAGACAGCCACCTGACCGACTGCCAAGCTGAGAGGGGGAGAGCGAGACACGGCCAGTCAGAAGTTTGCCGCACTGCATCCAATTCATTTGAATAGAAAGCCTTGCCACTTTTGTGTGGAGCATGACGGGTAAGGTGAAGCCAAATATGTCCCATTAAACCATAACAAGGGTTAGGGTTAGAGGCCTGGAGTTCAGGTTAAGGACCAAAATCTAGGTCCCCATTAATCCTCTATGGTCCTGTCGTCTTGAGGGGTCTGTGTTCAGCTACTAACTGATGAGGTCAGTGTCAATGTGGACTAATTCTGACATTCGTAGCCTCATTCACGGGCAACACCCCTTACCTCAAGTGGATTCACTGCCAATACCACAATATTAACAACACAGGGAACATTTGTGGTCTTTGAATTCCAGGCTGTTGTTGTTTACTTTAAAAGACATGAATGACTGACTGCTTTAAAAAAAAAAAAAAATGCCTGCAGAAATGCCGATATTAACCTGCTAAAAAGGGCTAACACAGCATGGATGCATGAGATTTCCCCAAAAGAAATACATTGGTGTAAGTGTACGGAGTGCAGTGATAAACATCTGATGCCCTTTTTGGACTGCCGACGTCAGCTTAAATGTGACCAAAACAGCGTCTGGTTCTGGCATGGATATGGTACCGACGTGAGAGATCACGGCCAGATCCGCTCCAGTAGCCGCTGCAATCTGGCAGGTGATATCCAACATACACACACACACACACACGCGCGTACACACAGAGCCGTCACGGTCAAATTGGAAAGCTATGGCCCTGGCGAACATAAATAACGTTTGCGGTTAGACGCAGATATTTTTTTTTCACACGGAGAGAGTTCATTACATGCGCAATTACCTTGATCTCATCATCATTAACGGAGTAGTTTATGCGCAGCAGGGTTAGCATGGATGGATGTAGATGGATGGAGCAAGATGTGACACAGAGAAGAGGAGAGGAGAGATAGAGAGAGAGAGAGAGAGAGAACGAGAGAGAGAGAGAGAGAGAACGAGAGAGAGAGAGAGAGAACGAGAGAGAGAGAACGAGAGAGAGCTGCTAGAGGTAGCGTTGGTCAGGGTTAAGCGAAAGTGACAAACCCCTGACTGACTGCAGGCTTGATTAGATTAATGAGCTCAGTTCCGCTTATGCCAAACTTTTACAAACGCGCCTTCGATGTGCCGATAAAGACAGAGAGAGAGAGAGAGAGAGAGAGAGGGAGGGAGGGAGGGAGGGAGGGAGGAAGAGATAGGAATGAGTTTGCACTCCGCTGAGCTTCTGCCACAGAAGTTTACCTCTTCTCTGCTGGCCATGTCTAATATTATTGTAATGTTAGAGTTATGCACATTACATTTAGTCCGTCGTCCAGCAAGGGGGGAGGGGGCTTCTTGTGTTTCCGTTCCGTTCCCACTCCTTTAGAACGTGTTCTCCCTATGTGGATGTGATTTGTGGATGTTGTGTATGGATGCTACTGGATGTCCTAAAATTTCCCTCTGGATTAATAAAGTATCTATCCATCCAAGATCAAGTTACTGCTTACTACTCATTACACAACAAATCACCCTTTATTAATCAGTTACTAACCCCTGATTAAACCCCCCCCCCCCCCGCCCCTCCTGGGGTTTAATCTCTAGTAACAGATACAAGAATGGTAGGGAGTGTGCAATTGGGCTAGTAGAGCAAGTTAAGGGATAGACAGTGGGTTGCCAAGATGGGGATCTTCCCAAATAGTGAGCCCGCATCGATGTATAAAAACTGTGTTTGTAACTCATTTATAAGGGCTTATCAGAGTCTTATTGTAAAGTGGTACCAGATATTCTTTACCAGGGTTGGAGAGTTTGTTTACAGTTAACCTCAAGGGCAAATTCAAACCCAACTGACAAAAGCAGCTCTTTCAGGAAGATGTGAGTGAGAGTGAGAAGCCTGAACATGCCCCTTTGCCACGTCTACTTTCCCCTTTTTGCTCAAGCGACAGTGGCAAGGGTGCTCGGACACGGGCAGAGATACCGGAACTTTCCGAGGTCAAGATCAAAGAGGCCCCCCGCCGGCTAAAGACGTTAGTGCAAAATAGCTCTGGTGTGTTTCTGACTGATTACCCCAAATGTGCCCCACTACAAAGGCCTATCCTGCACCGCAGAGGAGGGAACAGTCATGCAAAAAGAGGAAGAGGGAGACTAGAGAGAGAGAGAGAGAAAAAAAAGAGAGAAAGAGAGAGATGGTAATTGAGAGAACTAACAGGTTGAAAACTGGTATGGAACAAAGACACAAAAAACGAAAGAATACAAAGGAAAGGAAGGCAGTCTTAGGAAGAAAATAATAAATCACCAAAATACAGGAAAATGAGAGGCAAAAAGATTGGATAAGTATATGAGATACATGTCCCCCTTCAATTGTAAATTTAACTTTCAGGAACAATTCCTTTATGAAATACTGTACAGTTCAACCATAAACACATTTTTAAGACTGTATAACCATTACTATCAGTCTCAATTGCCTAAATAACATACTGACCTACCTCCTTATGCAGACATACATCTAGATGTATATCAATATATACACATGACTCATTGACAGTGTTTGGGAGATTTGTGTAACAATGATTTGAGCTCCCTGTGAAGATTTCCTCGCTGTGTCCCGTCCCAGTGGCTCAGCAGGCCATCGTCCCTCCCCGGTGCCCCCTCTTGGCCTATCAAATACATTCAATCAATTCTATACGTGTCAAACAGGTGGCTTCATCTCTCAAACAAAGACAGGAGCGAGATTTGAGCGAGAAGGGGGGGGGGGAGGGGGGGACTAGGGGGGGACTGGAGAAGAGGATGTGCTGGTATGAATAATGCAGGATCTTCCCTTGAAGTAACTTTGACTTATTAAATCCAACACACCCACTTTCACACACACACACACTCACACACACACACACACACACACACACTGTCGCACATACACGCACACGCACACACACACACACACACACACACGCACACACACACACACACACACACACACACACACACACACAGGCCACTGCTGAGCAATGG
>NC_137919.1:14316066-14323566 GCF_963457725.1 Sprattus sprattus
ACCTGCCACCACCAAAAGCCCCAGAATGCAACAGCAGCTCCAACTAACACTCCAGCATGACACTTCATCACTAGGAGCACATCACAGCACTGAAACCACAGCCCCAGAACTCCAGTTTAGTCACACTAGCTGCAGGCTAGGGCATCACAAGTACGTGACCGTAATCCAGGAGAGGGTTAAGGAGACAGTGTGTGTGTGTGTGTATGTGTGTGTGTGTGTGTGTGTGTGTGTGTGTTGGGGGGGGGGGTGGCGGGGGGGGAGGTACACAAGGGTCTAATGCCATCTTCCGAGTCAGGGGTGAAAATGACTGTTTTGCTTTTAAATGATTCAGTGTCCGTAAATGGCCCTGAATTAAACATGACGGCTGGATCCCAGGCTGCTCCGCTTCAAATGAAGCAGGAAAAGAATGAAGAAAGAGAAAGATGGAGGGAGAGGGAGAGGGAGAGGAGAGAAGGATGTAGAGGTTTTTGAATTGAATTCAAATGGAAAAGGAAAAAAAAGGGGGGGATCAGTTCAACCTGGCAACATGGAAAGATCAGCTCTCCTATTCATGTCAAATCTGCCTTACTTCTCTGTCTTTCACTTTCTCTCTCTCACTCTCTCTCTCTCTCTCTCTCTCTGTCTCTCTCTTTCTCTCTCTCTCTCACTCTCTCTCTCTCTCTCTCTCTCTGTCTCACTCTCTCTCTCTCTCTCTCTTTCTCTCTCCTCGTGGGTCTCTGTGTCTGTTTCTCCTCATACAGAGTGTTTTCCTTTTCCATGCTCTGATACAGCTCCCTATTGTCTCTGGAAGTGTGTAGGATGAGCTGCTGTTTTCTTCTCCACCTCCACACTCCACTGTATGAGTGTGTATGTGTGTGTGTATGTGTGTGTGTGTGTGTGTGTGTGTGTGTGTGTGTGTCCATGCATATGTCTCTGTGTTTGTGTGTGTGAGTGTGTGTGTGTACAGTATGTGTGAGTGTGGGTGTGTGTGTGTGTCCATACATATGTCTGTGTGTGTGTGTGTGTGTGTTTGGCTGTCCATGCGTATGTCTGTGTGTGTGTGTGTGTGTGTGTTTGTGTTGACTTTTTTTAGTCAGTTGTGGATGTCACTGTAACTGGGTAAAAAGAGCTCAATAATCAAAGACTGATTTTCTGTAGAAGATGTGTTTCCTATGTTTTTTACAATTATTTCGTTCCTTTTTTTAAGATTTGTGCGTGAAATCAATGAGCCTGGAAAACATCTGAAGGCAATTCTCTCTCTCTTACTGACTAAACTTTGCAGAGATGGCACGAGAATAAACGAAAAACACAGCCGTTCCTAAGAAGCCAAGGTCGATGTTGCGGACGTACAGGATGTGACAATTTATCATGCAATTATTTGTCAGGTATCAAAGGCACTGAGCGAGCGAGCGAGTGAGAGAGAAAGAAAGAGAAAAAGAGGACTGATTGTGGAGGAGATCAAAGACTCTTCTCCATCAGAAGACACATGGAGCGTTAGCAGGCGCCATGACACCAACCGCTCACTGTATCACACCGGCAACAAAGGCGGGGCTGATACACATGCACATGGTTACAACACACACACACACACACACACACACACACACACACACACACACACACACACACACACACACACACACACACACACACACACACACACACACACACACACACACACACACACACACACACACAGGGAGTTCTACCAGTCTGTCAGAAAGTATATAGTCTCCTCCTGAATACCTCCTGAAAACTTTGCAAACCACTGGCCTCCCTCTCAATGCTGGTTCCTCTGAATGTAAGACATAAACATTAGAAACATACTTAGTGGGAATTTTAGTGTGTGTGTGTGAGTGCGTTCTGTGTGTAAGTGCTTAGAGTATACTATGTTTGACATACCACTTAGTAAGTTACTTTCTGTGTAATGCTTATTGCGCACGGTTCTTGTGTTTGTGTGCGTGTGTGTGTGCGCGTGTGCATTTATTTAATTGTGCGATTGTGGGTGTACAAGCACCAATTTGGCTGTATATGTTGGTGTGAGTGCAAGTATTTGTTATTATGTCTCTCTTTCTATGTGTGTGTGTGTGTGTGTGTGTGTGTGTGTGCGTGTGTGCGTGCGTGCGTGCGTGTCTGCGTGTGTGTGTGTGTGTGTGTCTGTGTTTTATTAGTATTTACCAGTGTGCTTGGTTTTCTGTTTCCCTGACCACTGTTCATTTGCCGTTTTCCACAGAGGCCATATAGGAGAGTAAAAGCACAAAGAAATTGCATTCAATTTCGATGGTGACATCAAGTGATTTAAGGCCATCTCAATGACCTCATAAGAACCTGGAAGAATCCTCAGCTATTCTCTCTCTCTCTCTCACACACACACATACAGTACACACAAATAGAGAGAGACAGAGTTAAAGAGTATGTGTGTCTTTATTAGATTTGCAATTGTTATCCTCTGAGAAGCAGCTTTATAATATGGATCACTTTGGGGCTTGGTTGAGTTTGAATATTCTCCCTTATACTCACCTGGCCATTTGTTGCTGCAGTGTTCTGTAACCCCTCCCTAATCGATTGATTGTGTTTTCCCATTGATTAGTCCTTTTCATTATCTTGTTTGGATTTACTATGCCGTTACGTCTCCGAATGACATCAGGAGTTAAGGGCTTTACCATGATAACCTTGTTATGGTCGACCAGATTCCCCTCAGGCTTGACAGTGCAGGCAACGCAGCTGATATTATCACTCACAAGCGCGAAGAAGGCACTAGCTAAAGGAACTAGCAGCTATTCCGCACTACGGCACTATTCACATGGGGGAAAAAAATAAGGTCTGTTCAGGGTTCTTGTCTCCATAGGAGAACTATTGGAGAGAGAAGCTACATAGAGATTGCCAGTTTTGGACAGTGCAAAGACCCTTCTGTTTAGGACTAAGTAAGCACACTGTAAAGCTGTTTGTGAACTTTTTCAGTTGAATGCTCTTGTCGCATTGTAATAACATTCCATTGAAATAACACAATTTGGGCAGGGCTGAGAGGCAGGGCCCCTTAGGAGGTTTAATGGAAGACCAGAGATAACAGGCAAAGGTCACTTCTTACTTGACATGGAACATGAACTTGGCTTAAACACAAGAGTCACTTCTCATTTATCATGCCTGTTTGTCCTGGATTCATCCATCCTTGTTGCATTACTTCCTCGTTACCTTCATTTTTTTTATCACTTTTTAATTTTTATTTATTTTGGGCTTTTATGCCTTTAATTGATAGTGCAGTTAAGAGTGGGACAGGAACTGAGAGGGAGAAGAGGTGGGGAGTGGACATCAGAAATGACAACAGACACTTTTTAAAAACCATAGAGTCATCCTATTATTCTTTTGTTCTATTTGCCTCTAGCTAAGATTTCGTCCGAAGGACTCCATTTCACACCAACACAGCCCTGGAAGTTGACAGGCCTGTCCAGATGGGGTAACAACTAGAACATTTAAACCAAGACAGAGATTTCTAAAGGTTTTACCTGCAAGTGAAATCCTTACCCAACAATACAACTATATTACCTTTCTATTACATATAAAAGAGTACAGTACATGCCACGAAACCTGACTGATTGTAGACGCATGTATATTTACCCTAGATGCTGCCATAGAGGTCTGCAACTCTTTAGAGGTGATGTGTGGTTTGGCTTTTACCTGATTTATTCTTCTTTTGGTGTTTCTTGGTGATGGTCTTGATGGGCGTACACTTCTGGGCAGAGTTGTGGTCATGTTGAATGACATCCATTACAGTGGATGGATGGAGCTGTAATCTTTTGGAAGTGGTCTTATAGCTTTCCCCAGACTGATGGACTGTCAGTACCTTCTTCCTGATGTCCTTGGATATCTCCTTTCCACACAGCATTGTGGATCTGTGTGGGTACACCTTGGCACTCCAGTAGTTTGGTTGGTTTCCTCTCTCTTTTAATTTGTGTTACCCAACCCTTTTTCTAAGGATGTCTCATTTGATTGGTTTGCTTATATATATTATAACTTGACAATCAAATACAACATAAAGCAGTGTAATACAGTGCTGCTTGAAAGTATGTGAACCCCTTGAGCAGTTTAGAGTTTTCTGTTGTTTTACCATGATTTTCCTATTTTATCATCACCAGTTTTTCATATTTGAAATGTCAGGTTTATGTTTATCAATTGCATGTACTTGTTTAGAGGGAGTTGTGAGAGTAGTCAAAAACCTACATGAAACATGGAATAAGTGTATGTGCAAAAGTAAGTGAACACCCAGCTGCATTGGTAAAGTCAAGTAGGTAACATATTCTGTGAAACACATTTGGGTGCTTAATAAGTCAATTACATGCAATTGATAAACATAAACCTGACATTTCAAATATGAAAAACTGGTGATGATAAAATAGGAAAATCATGGTAAAACAACAGAAAACTCTAAACTGCTCAAGGGGTTCACATACTTTCAAGCAGCACTGTATTACACTGCTTTATGTTGTATTTGATTGTCAAGTTATAATATATATAATAAAAGTGAAGAAATGCTATCGACTAGCATTAGAAGACTACTGAGCTTAGTTGGTGTTTGTAAGTCTGATGCTTTCCGCTGGGAGTCTGGAGGACGGGCAGAGCTCAGCTCAGACACGCTCAAAACACAACACAAGCGGGTTTGTACTGAAGCAATGTCCAGACTCTCCTGGTATGATCAGAATACCAAACACACTGAGCAGGAAGAGCTTATCCCCCAGGATGAAATGCTACTACCCAGCAAGATGAGGCATGTCTAGAACTGGCCAGTTATTTAATGCTGGTCCATGCTGTCTTAGTTGTAAAGGTTTTTTTCTGTGATTTTAATTTGCTGCGTAGTAAAAACAAGCACCTTGATAATTCATATTTTTTTTCTGAGACCTGCTTCTTGAAGGTTTCGTGGCATGTACTCTTTTAGATGTAATAGAAAGGTAATATAGTTGTATTTTTGGGTAAGGGTTTCACTTGCAGGTAAAACCTTTAGAAATCTCTGTCTGGGTTTAGTTTTTCTAGTTGTTACCCCATCTGGACAGGCCTGTCAACTTCCAGGGCTGTGTTGGTGTGAAATGAGTCCCTTGGACAAAATCTTAGCTAGAGGCAAATAGAACAAAAGAATAATAGGATGACTTTATGGTCTTTAAAAAGTGAGTCTTACAATTACAAAGAGCCCTTGGCAGTCAGAAACACAGACAATCTAAAATCATCCAAACAATTAAAGAGGATTTTTTTTTTGATGAGTTGATTAAATAACTGACTTTGTTAAAATGCTTAAGGAAGGTAACAAGCTTGTGGCCAGAGCTGACAGCCGAGTAGCTATGGTTAAGCTTAGTAAATAGGCACACAAATAAATAGCCAAACTATACTTTGTTGTCTACACTGGCCTCCTTTGAGAGACCCTGACAGATTCATGGTTTCAGTATAAGCTGGTAGATCTCTTTCAACAGGAGACTCCAAGCAACACAGAATCATCCATCTCTAAAGGAATCTCTCTGAAAGAAAAAAAAAACTGCATGTAGGCTAGATCCATCCACAAAAGAAAGGAGATGCCACCATTTCTGGCAGCTCTCTTTGCAGTAAACAGCAGGCCCCAAATCCACTCAGCAATCCTATCAGTTCTGCTGTCCCTATCTCCTGCTTCACTTCCCCATCCTCACCCAGAGCAGGCATGCAGTCTGTGGCTAAACACAGCATGCCCCCACCCTGCCTCCCAGCGCCCTCCTCCACATAGTCTGATTTGGGGAGGGGGGAGAGGGGAGGGGGGGGGGGGGGTCAGCATTTGGAGCTGGTCCCAAATGACTTTAATTAACTTTATGGTAATCCTAAATTACCTCTGCATGCAGAGTAACACAGACAGAGAGAGAGAGAGATAGAGAGAGAGAGAGAGAGTAACACAGACAGAGGGAGAGAGAAGGTGGGGGAGTGGGATAGAGAGAGAAAGACTCCATGGACTGTTCTGCTGGGAGAGAGAGAGAGAGGGCAGTAGAGAGAAAGAAAAAAGTAAAAGGGAGAGAACAACCTTTTTATGAGATAAACCGGAAGCTTCCCTCCCTGACAAATATTACAAACTAGAGGAAGTTGTGAAGGATCGTGCAGAATGAAAATAGGAACAAAGCAGGCTTAATTTCCATAGCCCCTATTTCTCCCTGGTTTTCAATGCTCTTGCCTGGAGACACACTTAGAAAACTGAGGACAGGACAAAAAAAAAGAAAAAAAGAAAGAAAGGAGAGAAGAGTGGAAGAAGAGGATGAGGAGGAGAAGGGTCTTAGGTAGGTGTTGGAAGGACTCTTTGTTTAGGCAAAGAATAGTTTTTGATTTCCACCTCTGGCCCTACGTGGATAAAAAGCGACGGGAGAGAGAAAGAGAGGGAAAGGGAACGAAAGACAGAGTGAGGGGGTGTGAGAGAAGAAAAGAGAAGAGGACGAGAGAAATGCAAAAAAAAACTGCTCCGACACAAATTAGCAACCTGTTTTGTAGTTTTTCCTGCCGCAGTGCAATCACTCTGCTCCGGGCTCCGTCGCCACCTGTGACCTCGTGGGATTGCGTCTTTCTTCCCAAACCCCTCCAGCCTCTTTGTCTCTGCTCTCCGCCATCTCTATTCATCGCTCCGCTCCTCTCCTTCTTCCCGTCTCCCATCTCTCTTTACCTTTCATTCATTGTCTTTCATCCTCCCTTCTTCACTCTATCACTCCCTCTCTCCCTCTCTCCCTTGTCTTTCTCACTCCAGATTCTGATGGTATGTGCTTGTTACTTGAATAGAGGCGGCCAGCCAAAGAGTGGATTGGGCTGCGGCACAAGCTGTGGTGTTATTCAGCCACAGCTACTGCACCGAGAGGAGACGCCATAGATATGATCAAGGGATTTCGTCGTCAATGGATGAAATAGGAAAAGGGACAGAACGAGAGAGTGGGAGAGAAAGAGAGAGAGAGAGAGAGAGAGAGAGAGAGGGAGAGAGGAGGAGGTAAGGAAGTGATGATTTGATCATGGTGTACACTCTGCCTATGGAGGGCAAAGCCACAGATGTGACTTTTGTATTTACTGAGCGCGAGCAGAGCGACCAGGCTGCACGGCTATTGGGTTACCATTGCACAGATATGATCAGGGACTGGGTTAGCACCGAAGAAAGAGGGAGGGATGACAGTGAGGCAGGGAGGGGGGAGGGAGGGAGGGAGGGAGGAGGGAGAGAATGGAGAAAGCAACACCCTATTAGAAAGATAGTGTACGCTTATTTTCTGAGAAGGAGAAGGAGAAAGAGAGATGTAGCAAGAGGGAGAGAGATGTAACAAGAGCGAGTGAGAGAGAGAGAGAGAGAGAGAGAATGTGCGCACGTTCAGACATAAAAACAGAGAGAGCAAAGAGAAATGAAGCGAATGAGAGAAAAGCAATCAGACCCGCACAAACAGAGGGAGCAAAAAGAGAAACCGAAGAGATAGAGAAAAGAGAGAGGGAGCACAGGAGAAAGACTGAAAGGCAATAAAATAGGCGCAGAAAGACAGTAAAGCAAGAGAGGAT
>NC_137919.1:14326066-14328566 GCF_963457725.1 Sprattus sprattus
GAGGGACACTGGCACAGTGGACAGACAGGCTTATGTCCATCAGTGCTAGTTGAGATGGGGGCAGTAGGCCTTTTAGTTCCAGTCAAGAAGTATGCTTGTAAAATGGCAGCTTTATTTTTGAGAGACGGAGGAAGAGAGATGTGTGATATGAGAGGGAGCAAGAGAGATGTGTGAGGAGAGAGGGAGGAAGAGAGATGTGTGAAAAAAGAGGAAGGAAAAGAGATGTGTATGGAGAGAGGGAGGAAGAGAGATGTGTGAGGAGAGAGGAAGAAAAAAAGAGATGTGTTTGGAGAGAGGTAGATAGTGTTTGGAGAGAGGCAGATTTATCAGTGTTCATTTCATATTCACTTGAGGACTGAGTAAGAATATGGAAATGGATTTAGGATTAATCATTCATATTTAAACTTTTAACTGTGGGCCTTGATTTGGGAAAAACAGGTTCTATCCTGTAGAGGCAGTCAGCTGTACTCAGCTGATTACTTTAAAAGTATGAATCTCTTTTTAAAAAACAAGCTCTGCATTAAGAAAAGGGTTAAGGAAGAGTTGAGAGAAAAAGGGAGGACAAAGTAAAGGTATCATTTCCAAGGTTCCTATTAGGGCAATTCGGCATTTGTATCTTTTTGTTTTTTTTGTTTTTGGGTCGAGTTTTTTGAGCCAAATAAATAA
Source organism: Sprattus sprattus (assembly GCF_963457725.1). Taxonomy (NCBI): domain Eukaryota; kingdom Metazoa; phylum Chordata; class Actinopteri; order Clupeiformes; family Clupeidae; genus Sprattus; species Sprattus sprattus. The sequence goes on from NC_137919.1 coordinate 14,326,733, forward strand.
ACAGGAAATAAATAGGTAACTACAGTTTTTAAATTAAAACAATCAATCAAAGAAAAACGGAGGACTGGGAAGAAAGAAAAAAGCACAGTTTGTGTTGAAGCTGCCCATTATTCCATTGACAGGGCTGTTATTTCCACTGGGACAGAATAGCCGGAGCAAAGCTTAGCTCTCTTTCTCTCCCTCTCTGTACCTCTTTCCTTCTTTCCCTACACCTCTCTCACTCTCTTTCTCCCATTCCCCATCTATTTCCCCCTCTTCTCTCTAAGTGCATGTGTGGTGGAAACAAATGAATCTAAACAAACCTGCACGCTATACCAAATTTCATGCCACCTCAGCTGCTGAATTTAAATGAAACAATTCCTTGCAATGCCATTATGTGTATGAGACCAAGCTCAGGTGGGAAAAGTACACCATTAAAAGCAAGCCCAGACTATGGCTTCAACACAAGCCCCTTATGTTACCACACTGATCAGTGATGTCTCTGACTAATAAGCACATTTTTTTCGTGTCTATACACAGGAAAAGATCTTAAATGCCTTGTGCTATTGATTGCAGTTTTCCCACAGTGGCCAAACCTTTCACAGTTACATGCAAGAAGTCATGCCTAACAACCTAGCCTAAGTATTATAGCACAGCAGGGTGCACTGCCACCATCATACAGATACTTAACAACAACAAAATCAACTACAACAACAACAACTAAGGTGTATTTGTGAGCAATTCACTGAGGTTGTCAAATGGGCACCTTTCTTCATTAGTGTTTCGTTGAATTAGGCCCATGACACCATGACTACTCTGGAAGGCTCAGAATGGGCAGAGTTAGGGTAGGAATTGGATCTGAACCCAGGGTAGGGTAGGGGGAGGGAGAGGTGGGAGAGGGAGAGGTGGAGCCCCCCAGGATTCAGAACCAGGATTAGGGTAAGGGAAGATACCCCTTAGGCACCTAAACATCTTGTGACAACATGCTTCTCTTTATAATACAGGTTCCTTCACATGCCCCCAAGTAGTCTGTTAGCACCTCAGCCACCATCACTAGCTTGCTTTTTCAGCAGACTCAGACTACTCCTTTAAAGCTCCTTTGAGTGACCATCCTGGAAACCCTAAATTCAACAGAAGCGTTGTGGTTGATTTAGCCACAAAGCCTTTGACACCTATCTCCACTGGTCTTTTGTGTGCTTTCCAACCTCGTTCCTTTGCTTCTGCTATTCGTTCTGCGTAATTAAGTTTCTTCCTTTCAAAGGCTTTTTCAATCACAACTTTAAAAGGAATCATTAACTCAATTAAGTAAACACAGCCCTCACACTCAGAATACAACACGGTGTCTGGGCTCATAGGAGTCACAACAACACACTGTGGAAGTTAAGGCTGTGTCTGATGCCCACTGCTCCTCTTGCACAAAATAAATGTTCCCTGTCATTAACCAGCAAAGATGTTTACCTTAACTTGTTTATTCTCAAAAAAAAACCTGCCAATGCTTAAAAAATATGTTTTAATGAGCCCACACATACACCACTGGGAGCTTCCATCTTGACCTACCCTCTGACTGAGGTTCTGCAGAGCTGGGGGGATATCTTCAGTGGCTCCAACAATGAAATGAATGTGGTTAGTATCCAAAGCCAACATTTCTCTCCCAGGAATGGACAGTAACAAAGTATATTCACTTGAGGACTGTACTTTAGTACATTTTTCGAGAATCTGTACCTTGCTTGAGTATTGTACGTTTTTTGGAATCTCATGATTGTTACTCCACTTCATTTAAAAGACAACTATTGTACATTGTCTGTGCTATGCATTGTCTTTGCAGAGTTAAAATTACTGAATAAAGTCCCTTTCA
>NC_137919.1:14331066-14341066 GCF_963457725.1 Sprattus sprattus
TGTTAAAATTCTGAAGAAGGCATATACCTCTCTCTCTCTTTCTCTCTCTCTCTCTCTTCCTAGTTCTCTCTTTCTTTCCCCCTGTCTTTACACAGAGGGAGGCCCAGGTGATACCGATCACCCTGTGGGATGTGAGCACCTCCAGCTCACTCCTGGCTGCTCGTGTGCGGAGCGCCTCCACAGGTTCTAGTTCGAGTCTCTTGCGTGCCTCGTGGCACATAAGGCCTCTCCACAGGTGCAGCCTTCAAAGAGGCTCAGACGGCAGACAGCTCCTGGCCAACTCTCCATGGCCGCTGGACGGCAGTGGAGGAGGAGAGGCGCTTCAGGCAGATCGCCTTCACAGTGGTTGAGAAGACACAGGTCTGTTTTCTCCAGCTGTCCACAAAAAGCCACATTGAAAAACAATTCTTCTATAACACCTCCGATGACTAATGCTGATCCATGAACACTATACTGCTAGAGAATTCAAAATGTTTCACCATTTTTTTCATAATTCCCTTGAAGATTTACAAGAAATTGCCATTTATACTTGCAGGGCTGTCAAGTAATTAAAACATGTTATCTAATTAATTACATGCTTTGTGATTAATTCATCTAAATTAATTACATGCTAATTTGCCATTAAAAGCATTTAAAAATCACAAATGCCCTCTGGGATTTCCATATGTATAAGCATATAGCATTTCTAAAGTTCCAGAATTTTCCATCTCAAACTCGAAAACAAGATGATGAGCACACATTATTTCAAGATAAGGCTTTAGACCTAACATCCAACTACAAACACAGGCCAAAACATTGATGCCAGTTCTACATCAAAAATGTGCCGTGGGGGAAATGCAAACTCTTACCGCAACACAGACTTACCACAATATCCATCTAATATGGCCGCCACTGAGTGAGTGGTGCACAGTGACATATGGGGTCAAGGGGCATCATAAAGTGTGATTAATCTGCATACATTTTTCTATCACTTATTAACTCTCATTATTATATTAATTAATACTAATTATTATTAATGTATACATCATTAATTTATACTGTGAGATTTTGGTATGATTTTTAAGGGATGTGTTTCTTACAGTCTATTATAACACGGGTAGATGGAATTATAACACGGGTAGATGGAATCCACCATTCTGAGAGTTAGTTCCGGGGTGTGCTATATTCAACGGTATAGTAACTGTACGACCTGTTTTCATCTACCTGAGCGTTCCATATCAGTGCGCACTCAAAAGGAAATATCTATCCAAGATGGCGGCGTGTTGTGGCTAATGTAGTGGGGAATGTTTCATGTGAATTAAGCTATCTATACGACTTTTTATATGTCTAAATTGACTCGGTTAGTTGTTTCTGTGCTACGCAAATGTTGCAGAGTATTGAAAGTCTTTACTGAAAGTCTCGAATATTATTTGTAGGTGACTTTTAGCGCTTAAACCAAAAACCCATTGAAACACACGTAGCTTTTGTGCTAGGTCTAACAGACGTGAAGTTTCCAATGCTATTTGTCTGTTTCATAGCAACAGCCACACAAAGGGGGACTATTTTCTCTTGGCTACTGAAATGCGATACACAACGTTTGGTGTCTACGACTTTTTTTGTGCTGAAAGGCAGCTTACTGTTTACTTTAATTGTACTTAATATTTATAAAGTCGCTGGCAACCGTGTTATAAAAGCAATAAGGTACTCGAGTCAGTACGGTATCGTCAATAATGTACTTGTTCGAGGGTTTGCCGGCCCTCCGCTGCGCGTCGGGCCTAACAACTCCCTCGAACAAGTACATTATTGACGATACCGTACTGCCTCTCGAACCTTATTGCTTAATTAACTGAACATCCCAAACTGTGACGCCATCTACCAAAAGAAAGACCCATTTCCAAAAGCTATGAACACTATTGGCCTTGTTTTCACACATGATTCAGATTTGTGGAAGTTTCTGTGCAAAATCCCTTCTTATCTCTCTGGCTGCACCATGTGCTCATGTAGTAAGCACTGGCATTCAATATCAGTTATTCAAGTCATCACAGCTTGAACCCATAACTCCCCAGATGGAAACAGTAAGGCTCAAAATTGGTCACACATTAGGATAGATACACAAAAGGACCATTGGTCAATTCACTTGTTTTGGAGCAATTGATCCACCAAGACCTTTCTTTATGTACAGACTGTTTTACATTGGTTAAATTATTGGTAAATACATGCAAATTATTCTAGTGCATTTACTTTTTCACTGAATTTCAGTTTATTTTACCACAGTATATTGAGGGATTTTACATTTTTAAAAACGAATGCATGTGTTTTGTTTAAATTGATTTCATCAAGAAGTTGTTCTTCCAAAAAAAAACATAAGTACCATTACTCATGGTGTGTTTTTAATTGATCTCACCAGTGTGCAATGTATATTCGGTAGTTTTTTGTGTGTTTGATGGCTTTTCTATGATATCTGAAGGCAAAGTTTACATGTTTACAAGTTTACATTTAACATTACATGGTTTTGAGTGGAGTGGTTGGTTTTAACACAAGAAAATATGAAAATGAGTGGTCAGTTATTGGGGAATGGAGCATAATTTCAAGAAATGTGCTTTGGCAATAAAGAAATACTGTAATGAGTGTTCATGTACACCATTAGTTGTGTCGTGTGAGAGCTTCTCCATCTGCTATTGGAAAAACAGGCGTGGGAGATTCTTGGCTCTCAGACGGCATGACTGCCACTGGGCTACACTTTGGCCAATTGTGGGGGGCCGACACGGTTCGCTAGGGACGCCCCAGGTCTGCTGCTCGCCTCCCAGGCTCCAGCAATGACTCTCTCTCACACACACACACACACACACACACACACACACACACACACACACACACACACACACACACACACACACACACACACACACACTTTGCTTTCGCACCTCAGCTTGTCCCCCCCCCGCCCCCGAGCGCGGCCCTGCCTGCGTGGGTCCAAACGGCTGTTAAATCCTTGCACATGCTCCCTCCATTTAACAAGTTGCCCCCGCACTTCCATTGGTGCCGACTGAGGCCCCGGCTATGAGGCCCATGGACCAGACTGGTGGCCACGCAGGCAGCCTATTTCCGAATCCGCAGTCAGCCAGTGACAGTGCTGAGCAGTCCAAGTGACGCTTTGGCTCCAGTGTGGGGAGGATGAGTGGTGTAATAGTCGGCAGTGGCCAACGCTATACAGGCTGCACAGTGGAGGGATGCTTTTAGCTCCCCGAACAGCAGGGTCTGGTGTTCGTATGTGTGTGTGTGTGTGTGCGTGTGTGTGTGTGTGTGTCCAATATCAGTGATCCAAAAAGTGTCACACGCAAACACACACAAACACAGATACACACACACACACACACACACAGCCCAGCTCAAAACCACACACACACACAGGCTCCTTCTTTGCGGGTGAAAATGGTGCACACTGTTGCGCAGAAAGGATGCATCTGAGAGATAGGTAGAGGCACTAAGGGGGTATAGCCAGGCCGATTTGAATTAGTGGAAAGTTTGGTTAAAGCCGACCAATAGCATTGCTCAGCAACCCCTTTAAGCTGAAGCAACAGCACTATGGCCATGGGCTCTGGAGTGTGAGGAGTGCTATTCCAAGTATTAAACCATAGTGCTTCTTCTGTTGTTTAAAAGAGTGAAATTTGTCTTCACATTATTGTTGTAAAATGTTGTTAATCAGGGTATGTGAGTTTGACCCTTTAAAAAAATAAAAGAAAGTGTTTATTGAGATCAATAAAGCCTGTCTCATAAATGCACCCATTCTGGAGAATTGATTTAGGCCTAGAATGCTTAATCAATTTAATCACCCGAATAGCAGAACACATTTGACACTCGGGTACTGAAACAAATAATGAACAGGTTACATCTTTGCTTAAATGTTAAATGTTTAAGCAGTCAATCTGAGACTCGCTGTGGAGCGACTTGTGGGATGCTGTCACTGCATCTATAAGCCCAGCAGACCCAAAGAGGTGAGTGGAAGCCTGTTTAGCTTAGCATGTGCTGTTTAGCTTAGCATGTGCTGTTTAAATTAGCATGTGCGGTTTAGCTTAGCATGTGCTGTTTAGCTTAGCGTGCTTAGCTTGTGTCATAGGGAGAGAGTGGACATGTACATCTAGAAGCCCAACAGAATCAAAGAAGTGAGTGGAAGCCTGTTTAGCTCAGGTCGTAGCTGTAGCCGTCTATGGGTCTAAGCTGTAGCCGTCTATGGGTCTAAGCTGTAGCCGTCTATGGGTCGTAGCTGTAGCCCTCTATGGGTCTTAGCTGTAGCCGTCTATGGGTCGAAGCTAAAGCAGTCTATGGGCCGTAGCTTCAGACCCTACTTTCATCACCGGTGATGATCCTTGACATGAAGTATTGGTCATCCCAGACTTGTTGACAGAGATCCTTGCGGACTTTGACACGGTGCTGCTTCTGCAGCCTGGTCATGAATTTGCCAGTGATGCGGTGCGAGTTGAAATGGGACACGAGGATTTCCTGAACATTTACAAAACGACACATTGAGGATGTCAGTAATTTCCTGGAGGGTGATCCTGATGAACAATTTGTTCAACTTCTTGTGAAGTTGTGATTGTGGAGGGTGACCCTGACCTCTCGTCATCCTCCAGTGAGGATGCTCTGTAGGCTTAGCCGTAGGCTTTCTGAAGCATTCCATTACCGTTTTGCCGAGTTTAACACAACATTTGACGTTCACTCTCAAATTTCAGGTCCCCTGTAAAATTGCGAACGCGCACGTCCCAGTGGTCACAAAAATGCATGTAACACGGGTTCTGATGTTGCTCAAGCTATGTGACCTTGGCATATATCATCACGAGAGTTATTGCTTGCGCCTGCTACATGCACATTACTGGACTGCACTTCGTTCATTCGTAATAGAAACTCTCCCTCTCACTCTCACTCTCACTCTCACTCTCACTCTCACTCTCACTCTCACTCTCACTCTCACTCTCAGTCTCAGAACTTTTTGATTGCTCCTCACAGGTCGTCTTTTTCCAAGTTTCCTTCAAACTAGGGCCCATCATGGGGTATAATCACAATGAGCTGCACACACAGTGACTGCACTTTACCACACAACTGCAGACAGCTTGACTTGAAAAACAGTTTCCCGTTTCTTACACAGATACAAATACGAACACACATACTCCCTCAAGCACTCCACTGATATGCAAATATAACACAAAGACACATACACACACACACACACACACACACACACACACACACACACACACACACACACGGACACACACACACACACACACACACACACACATACACACACACACACACTCTCACACACACACAAACACACACACACACACACACACACACACACACACACATCCCCGCACACACACACAAACAGGTATCCACCTGGAGCCGCCTTCCCCCACATTAAACTTGGATATTCTAGGCCTTTGGCTTGAGGGCATTTCTGTTAAGACAGCAGGAGATCTCATCAGGTGTGTTGTAAAATTAAACGGGTCTGTGAGAAGGACTGAAACATTCATAGGCTCCAACAATTCTTCTCCACTGGAGTCACGTCCCTGACCACGCACTGCCACACTCACTCACTTTTCAGTCTGCAAACACTGAACAGACACATTTATACCCACACACACACAGTACACACACACACACTGTCACATTGTCATTCACAGACACACACTAACTCATCCTTTTGTTAATTGCACTCTCACCCTCCCTCTCTCTCTGTCTCGCTCTCTCTCTCTCTGTCTCTAAATCTCTCTCACACTCTTTCACCCACACAAAACATACACACATAGAGCCATGCCTGCTTCTGGAGCAGAGATAACAAAGGTTGAGGGAGAGAGAGGGCCCTATTTTTATAGATACCGTGTGTTCTTCTGTGAAACAAACAGTTGCATCGCATGAAGCTATTTTCATAACATGTGCAACAGTGGCGTCTTTGGTATGGAAAGCCTGGTGGGCCAAAATAAAGTCGGTATGTAGACATGGCCCTGATGCACACAGACTGGTAAGAAGGTGATTGGCTGCAATCTGCCATTTCTACAGGACCTTTTCGCCTCTAGGACCCTGAGGCGGGCAGGTAAGATTGTGGCCGATCACTCCCCCCCTGGTCACAAACTCTTTTGAGGTACTTCCCTCCGGCAGGAGGCTGCCTTCCATCAGGACCAAAACCTCACGCCACAAGACCAGCTTCTTCCCGGCTGCAGTTGGCCTTATTAAGAAGGCCCGGGACCCCCACCTGAGTGGGACTTTTATCCCGTCCCAGTGCCTCAAGTCTGTGTTACATTTACACATATTACATTGCACATTCATATTGCACTCCTGTCTTGCATTTTGCATTTTACTGTTTACTTGACTTCTTTATATATATTTTTTAAATGTTTGTATCATACATATTGTGTTTTTTTTCTCCTTTTTTTTCTTATGTGTAGTACTTTTCATATGTGTAGTACTTATTGTGTTTGTATGTTTTATGTTTACTGTATGCACCTATACACCAGAACAAATTCCAGGAAGGTGTAAACCTACTTGGCAATAAATACAATTCTGATTCTGAGACCTAAGCACCATTGAGGGCAGGACATTTTCTGTAAGTCGTCAAATCTATTTCATTAGCCGATATGTTCTGTATAAAACGTTATTGCAAATGTAGAATGCATATGAATTAGAGATGAGCCGAGGGAGACAATAAAATTCCTTCCATGTCATTCACTTTTCACTGTCACACATCTTCTCTTACAGTCCTGCTTGCTGGTTTGCATTGAGTTTGGCAGACGCTGAAACAAGTCATCTGATAGTTTCCTAAGTATATTATTCACTTCATTTTGGATATGAAATATTAGCTGGGTTTCATGGACATCTTTGCTGTTTCCTGAAAGTGACTTTATTCTCACAAGTCACACCATTCAAAGAACTGTCATTGTGTGATTAATACTAGTGCTGTTTTTGGTTTATTGGTTTATTATCCCTAGCGTTCTTTTCTCAACTGCATAAGTGCTAAAGGGACTTTCCCCTCTAAAGAAATGATGCTTCTCAGCCCGTCTGGCCTCCTCACTTACCATTCCACTATATTCTACATAAATCATTTCCCTAATACAAGCTTGCTTTCATGCATGTTTATTACTATGTGTTTGACTATATGTTAAATAATGCGAGATCACGACAATGATTACACTTTGGTGATTTGAACGGTTCTGTGCTTTTATCAATTCAATGTGACATATGCAATCATTTCACAATGGTAATTTAACACTTTATATATTTTATATGCATTGATGTCTGTTGTACTTGAACCAAACAAATGATAAGTGGCTTCTCATCACAGCACATGTCAGAATTCCTGTTGATGTGACTGGCTCAGAGGACACGAATGCAACAGCATATCAAGAAATTAGAATTCCGTATCACCTATCCTATTAAGGTTTCCTCTTACTATAGCATCCTATGAGTGCATACATGCATACACCAATTCTTCCTGCACCTCCCTTTGATGTCACGCTATTTGTGGACTATCATTACGTCACACACATAGCTCACAGCCTGTTGCCCTATGAAATTAGGAACCAGAGAGGTAGAGAGGACAATGAAAAAGTGGAACATTAATCTTTCTAATCCCTCCATACCACCATTTTTTCTCTTCCCCTCTCTCCGCCATCATCACTCCATTCTTCCCTGAGGAAAGAGCCGGGCCAAATGAATAGCGGTGCTTTGCTTTGTAATAGTTTAGCCTGTGATCGAATGGGATGTCAACACCCCCGGCCTGAAAAAGAGGTGGCGTGGATTACAGTGCCAAGCTAGCCACTCTGTTTGTTTTATGGCCTTCCCAGGGAAAAATGCCCCCCTTCTGGCCACAAATTATCCACAGACCCCCTGCCCACCCATCCACACACACACACACACACCAACAGGCACAGGCACATGCACATGCACACATAAACACACACACACACCCACACCCACACAGATATACACTCACACTCACTCACTCACTCACTCACACAGACACCCCTCCCACACACACACACACACAGACATACACTCACACTCATACACTCACACTCACTCACTTGCACAGACACAGACACAGACACACACACACACACACACACACACACACACACACACACACACACACACACACACACACACACACACACACACACACACACACACACACACACACACACACACACACACACACACACACAGACACACAGACACACACACACACACACAAACACACACACACATACACAGAAAGCCTGGCTGGATTTATGGGCAGGAGATGACATTTGACATGCCAAATTTAATACCTGGACTCAGCTCTAAACAGGCGCCATACACCATGACAGTTGAGTGGGCTTGGGGGCTAGGCAGAGGGGGTTGTGGGGATGGGGGGGCGGGGGGCATAATGGTGAACAGTCTGTAATGAAACCCCATGGCAACTGGCCACCTGCCTGAGATGCTGCAGTTAGGGCTGACTTTAGAGTCTGCAGGAGACTATGGATGCTGTCAGAGTTAAACTCTGTTACAGCCAAGGCAGAGATAATATGGTGTTATAGAAGTACAAATGTAGAAGTGATGTTAATGTAGAAATAGTGTTGCTATTTCTAACAAGTAGTTCTGCTGTTTGTAAGACACAATTTTGGTAAAATATTACACAGTATGAAAATATCCAACCCCAAAGGCAACGCAAAACAAGGAAATTCATACATATTGGTAATCCAATGTGATTTAGAAATAAGCAGATTAAAGAGCATACAAAATAAGAGATTAAAAAGGTAAAGTGCATTATAACAGAACATGGAAAAGAACATAGAAAGAAGTAAATAAAGAAAGATAGAGAACAGCTTGGTCTTAAGTCTAGATTTGAAACTGGCTGCAGTTGGAGCACATTTGATGTCATCAAGAAGTTTGTTCCAGAGCTGAGCAGCAGAGCAGCTTAAAGCTGCTTCCCCATTTTTTAGTTCTGACAAGTAGGTATTACCAGCACATTTCTCTCTTGTGATCTGAGAGGTCACGCAGGTGTGTACTGCTGAAACATGTCTAAGAGGAAATTTGGTCCTGTCCCATTTAGTGATTTATAAACAAGCAGCAGTGCTTTAAAGTCAATTTTGTGACTTACTGGGAGCCAGTGTAAGGACTAAGGTATTGACGTAATGTGGTCAATTCTTTTGGTGTCCTCGCCTGGGGACTCCACAGGTCAAGAATGTTGGTGTTAAGGTATAGTTTCCAATGGCAACAGAGAAGCTCCTGTCTTGTAAGCATCAGAACCACATGGTAAGTGTACCTGAAAATTCAACCCAATGTTCCAGTCTGGTAAGACATTATGTGATGGATGGATACCTGTCAGAGTTCAATTTAGTATTATTAAAGCATTTACTAACAATGGACTATTTCACCACGGACCATTTCACAAAAAAAACCCAGCAGATTTTGTTGAACAGATATGCTGATTGACATAAGAACCCAGACAACAGATCTTGTAGCAAATAGCATTTCAGGCCGTGGTTCAGTAACTATTCAGACTCTCCTGTGGGCATAAACTCTGATGTATGAGTCCAAAAGTAACCTGGGCCATTTTAATGTGCAGCCTGTGTTCTAGTATTTTTAGTTTTAGTAATGGTAAACGCTCTAGTCTGACATGGGTAGACAGCAAGTGAACAATTTTAGACTGCTGACCGTTGGAAATGTTTTTTTTTTTTGTCCATCTGGACACCAGCTGTCTGTGAATAGAACAAAAAAAAAGTTACACATACAACCTACACACAGAAACAAACAAACACGCACACACACAGAAACAGATAGATACAAACAAGTACATACACGCACACACACACATTCACACACACATTCACATTCACATTCACAGACACACACACACACACACACACACACACACACACACACACACACACACACACAGGTGGTCAGCTCCATGGTGCCTGTCACACCGCCCTCTCAGTGTGCAATGGACATGTTTCGCTCCATTGGCTCTTGTCACATG
>NC_137919.1:14346066-14351066 GCF_963457725.1 Sprattus sprattus
GTGAATGTGTGTGTGTGTGTGTGTGTGTGTGTGTGTGTGTGTGTGTGTGTGTGTGTGTGTGTGTGTGTGTGTTGTGTGTGTGTGTGTGTGTGTGTGTGTGTGTGTGTGTGAGAGAGAGAGAGAGAGAGAGAGAGAGAGAGAGTGTGTGTGTGTGTGTCTGTGTGTGTGTGTGTGTGTGTGTGTGTGTGAGAGAGATAGAGAGAAAGAGAGAGAGAGAGAGTGTGTGTGTGTGTGTGTGTGCTTACGCAGAGGGGGTAAAAGTGTATAGCTCCCCAGTCATAGGCAGCAGTAGACACACGACACAAATCTCCGCTGAAGTGAATCTCATTTAAAGTTCCGGCGTGTTCCCTCTCCCGAAAGAAACGTGTCCCAGAGGGCATCATCCATCCCTCTCAGCCTGACCTCCATCCCGTGGATCTCGCACCAATTCCCACAAGTCTCTCTCTCTCGGGAGAAAGGAGCGCGCCGAGCAGCCTGTCCCCCCGTGGCCTCCAGGAAATAAGTGAGAGGAAAATGGCAGAAACCTAAACAGCCCCGCTGAAACACTCCCCAAACCCCATTAGCACAGCTAAGGGCCGCATTTCAAATCAACCCCTAGAACAAGCACCCTTTATAGGTTTGTAGGATGTCATGGAAGTGCACATTACTATAAAGAGCACTCTAGGTTGTCACAACGTAAGGCCACAGGTCATATCAACCCCATGGCACCTTTATAGGTTGATAGGATGTTGGGGAAGTGCACACTACTATAAGGAGCTCTGTAGTATGCTGCAGTTGGCAGTTAGGAGGCAAACAGGTCAAATGGGAATGGAGACCCCTGGTAAAAAGCATTTTAGTGTGTGTGTGCGTGTGTGTGTGTGTGTGTGTGTGTGTGTGTGTGTGTGTGTGTGCGCGTGCGTGTGTGTGTGTGTGTGTGTGTGCGTGTGCGTGTGTGTGTGTGTGTGTGTGTGTGTGTGTGTATGTGTGTGTGTGTGTGTTTGTATATAATATTTTATTCTTGAAATATATACTTAAATATCCACATTGTGTCGTATGTACTGTATATTGTATTGTACCTTCTCTTCCACAGTAGAAGTCTGGTCAGGTGGGACCCCTTCATTGTTTTGCCAATGGTTGATGTCCTGGTACAACAGTGTTTCTCAAAATCTTCATGCAACATTGACTGCTAAATTATTCACCAATTACAGCAAATGATTCTTTGTAGTTCTTCTGTCACTTTCTGTTTCCACTCCTAAATCTTTACTGTCCCCACTTCTCTTTTCAGCACTCCATCTTCTCCATCATTTTCCTCTCTCACTCTTTCGCTTTCTCTCTCTTTTTCTTTCCCACTTTCCCCACTCTCTCCCTCCCTCTCTGCCGGTCTGATAGATGAGTGGGCTTTAATTGCAGGTAGATTCGGGGATTGGATTGTTTCCGTTCGGCTTGAAAAGAAAAGGAAATCATTTTGCTAAGAGATCTTTAGCTGTGATAAATTTTGCCTGACCTGACGCCAAAGGTAAGCGCTAAAGATGAGAGCCCTCTCTGATTACAGTTTAATAACCAAAGGATGTCATAATTAAAATCCCATCAATCAACGAGCCCTTCCCTGCTAACGAACGCCGGAGCCATTATGCAAATTAAAAAATCATATTTTCATTATAAATTTAACTATTAACCAGATCAAACTACATTACACCCAGCCTAGGCCTGAAAGACCAAATATACTTATTACATAAAATGTTTTATAGCTGTCTCTATCTAGTTACATGTGCATGAGGAAGGGATGCTTTTTCCCTTAGATTACTGAACACCAGTACTGTGAATTAAAGGTCTGCTAGTGCTTCAGCGCACACGGCACAACTGCTGTGTTGAGTCTGAAAGTGCTTCCTTATTCGAAGGGCTAATCAATGGTATGCGTTAATAATCTATGATTCAAATAATCACCAAACCTTCTCTTACCTATGGCTGGTGAAATCAGATGGGGAGTGAAAAGAAAAACACTGCCCCTTGGCCTTTGAGGTGCAAAGTTATGAAAAACAAAAGATTTGAGGTTTTGTTTTTCTTGGTGTGTGCTGATGTCTGCTCTGTGAGAGTCTACTGGTGGGATGAGGGATAGAAGGCGAAAGAGAAAAAAAGAAGAGAGAGAGAGAGAGAGAGAAGGGGAGAGAGAAAGAGAATATCAATATAAGATATGAACAATGGTGGGGGCTTTTTTCCTTCTTCTTGCTGCTGAACACTGGTAGTGGGTTGCGCTCAATACCCTATCGATTAGCAACGGTGCTCTTCGCGAGCGAGCTGACAGACTTTCGCACACACACACACACACACACACACACACACACACACACACACACACACGCACACACGCACACATACACATACACAAACACACACACACACACATTGACTCAGACACATTGCGCCCTTGTCTCTCCACTCACATCTTTTTGTTTAAAAAGCAATTTATTTTGGAGATAACACCAATGCCTGTTAATCCTACACAGAAATGCTCTCGTCGCCCCTGCCCCTGCCTCTGCCTCGGTGTGGCTTGCGCCTGTTATATATTGTGTGGAGTGCGTAAGAACCTGCCATTTTATAGCCTCAATTCACAGACACCTAACCTAACCTCATGGAGTTCCAGTCTTTTTCAAGCCAATTCAATTCTCTCCAGTAAGACAACATACAGTCCGCCGTGGTACTGGCATGGTGTATAGGGGATTTGAGGTCTATGTACGGAATACCAAATGTTTTCTTTATTTCTTTCAGTCCCTCTCTCTCTCTCTCTCTCTCCCTCTTTCTCTCTCATTATAAGTCTGCCTTCTCCTCCATACTTCCCTTCAAAAGGTTCTGAGAACACCCATCTCCAGTCATCCAAACAGAGTGTTCCAGAACACTATGGTCCCGGAGCCCCAAAACCTCAATTCTGCCTAGCATCACCACATGAAACATCAGTCCTCAAGTGTGTCTGTGTGTGTGTGTGTTTGTGTGTGTGTGTTTAGGCACAGGCTGCATAAAAAACAAACTGTTTAGCCCTACAGACCCCATAAATTAGTATGCTCATACCAGGGACGTGCAGTCATAGGAGGCAGGGGAGGCAAAGTAAAAAAAAATATATATAAAAAAAATATTTAAAAACAAAAATGATAACAATAATATATATTTATGTATTATAAAATAAATATTCAAATTTGTCATTTCTGCATGATTCCGATCATTTCCAGCATTTTTATTATCAAAATCGCTGAATTTGCGCATTTCCGGTTCCCAGTGACAGTGATCAGCCAATGAACATGGACGTGCCGCCAAGGGAGGCAGATGCATTGGTGTCTATGGGCAGGAGAGGCAGTGCCTCCCCTAGGATTGCGCAATCACTCCAAACTGGGTTTTACGCATGCATGCGCAACCGTAGAACCTTTTGAGTTGAGCTCAAAACGCATTGAAAAATATTGTTAGGGAGGCAGGCAGTACCACTGCTTCAGTGAAGGGGGCGAGCGATCGGGTATATAATCTGACGTTGGACTTCTTTTACACTTCTACTGGACCTTGACAGCGAAAATGGAAGATTGTTTTGCTAACCTGAAGCAGTTCTCAAAACTGGACTTTCAGTCCAAACGTGAAATGATTAATAATGGGAGACCAATACCGGAGCTAAAATGTTTGCTTCAAACGACGGGACAGAAGGTATTGACATTTGCATGAGTGTTTCACGTTTCCCAACGGGACTACATATTCATGCGAAACACGAACCTCGCTAAAGGCTGCTGGCGCAGGGAAAATGCCTTGAAGTTTTGAGCAGACTAGGTGCTATTACTGAGCTAAACTACTGACTGCATTCGCTCAAGAAGAGGAGGGAAATCGCGGGTGAAGACAACGTATTTCCACTGAACTATACGGATAGTCGTGAGTGGATTACGTTTGTTTCACCTCTAATTGACGGTTACGAGCTCCAACGAAAGTGCACCAACTTTAAATTATACTGGTCAGTTGAACATTTTGGTATTGTGTGCTATGTCTGCGGTGTTTAACTTTTTGCTTGTTAATATGTTGTGTAAATAAATATGTAACTGTTTTTGTCTAAACTGCGAATTCAAAACTCAGTCCGAGTCATTTAAATTAGCATCCCACAACCGTAGTTATATTGTCCCTAGACAAAATGAAATGAGCCACATCATTGGTGGGAGGGCTACAAACGCTCGCTTGATACTATTAATATCTTATTTGACAGGGTGTAAAAGTTCAATTAGCACACCGGTTGTACGTTTAGCTGTAGGCTTATAGCCTTGTAAAAGTTAGGTTAACAAGTCAGTTGAGTGTTGAGCCGCATAACTTCTTATAATAAAAAAAACCCGATTGTTTAAAAGTAATAGTATTAGACAATAAAACATGAAGTTTTTTCAGTCCTGGTCAGATGACAAATTTTAAACCACATGCATTTATACATGCATGATGTATACATTTCAATTTTTTTTTAAACAACTAGAGATCGGAATGACGTAATCACTTCCGGTTTCTGTGCCTCATCAGCTAGGAACCTCACCGCACGTCACTGGCGCATATCCACACACACACACACCTGGAAATCAGGAGCAGGTATCTTTCTCTAAGGACACGTGAATAAAAATGATGCTTGTGGGAAGCGTTTCCTGCTCCTGATCAAGAGAGCAGAGCTGGAGCACACTGCCATTCATCGCCAACTCACCATTACAGTTAGAACATTTGTGCAGCTGTGTACCAGCCAGTTCAGTGATAATTCATTTAATTGCCAAGCTTTCGCTTCACACACTCCCCAGTTTATAATTTCAGGCTCTGGAGAGGAAACTAAATCAGGAGGACGAAGAATTACCAAATGAAGAAATAACTCAGTAATAGAAGCAGATCTTGGATGCTTTAGTATCACGTCTCTGTTTGGTAGTTGACGCATGTTGTGTTCTTGCGGGTCAATTGGTGAAACAAGGTGTTAGCAATGTGGCGTTTTACAAACAGAGTTCAAGAGGAGCCCCTTGGGATGTTTGACAGCCGTC
>NC_137919.1:14353566-14551066 GCF_963457725.1 Sprattus sprattus
TGTCAGGATTCTCTGTCTATTGCTCTTTCTTTCTCTCCAACACTGTCACGCTGGTTTTGTTTCTTTTTTTTGCAGACTTTCTCCTCTTCCAAACACCCCCCCCCCCTTTCTTCGAAACCTTCCTTTCTTTTGTCATCTGGAAAGCTTGTTTCAGAACTAATACAAATCAAATTGAATTCCTTACAAATTGACTCATCTGTAAAGTAAATATACAAAAAAAAAATTCATAGAAAGAGTGGTGTAGTAAAAAAAGAACAACAAAAAAGAACAACAACCAAGAATCAACTTTGTTAACAAGACCGCCAACTAAAAAAGTCCAGGCGCATCACCCCACCTCCCCTTTTCCACCACCACACCCTCACTCCTCCTGCCATTGCTTCAAATGATCAATACCCGTCCACACGCACGAGGTGTGGGGTATGGCGAACAAGCAAAACAGCAAACAAAAAACTGTGTTTTGTTTGGCCGCCCGGGGTGCTGGTGGGAGACGGCCATGTTTGGATAGTTTGACATAAGCCAATGATCTCTGAAGTTAAATGGGGCGCCTATGGCCT
The DNA here is from genome assembly GCF_963457725.1 of Sprattus sprattus. NCBI lineage: Eukaryota > Metazoa > Chordata > Actinopteri > Clupeiformes > Clupeidae > Sprattus > Sprattus sprattus. Next base: position 14,354,121 of record NC_137919.1, read on the forward strand.
TCCCTGTGGTGTTGGCTGTACCCTGCTGCCCTCCGTGTTATTATTATGGGGGGGGGGTGGGGGTGATTGGCTGTAAGGGTATTGGGGGGGGGGGGGGGGGGGGGGGGGGGGGGATGGGGGGGGGGGGATTGGCTGTAAGGGTGACTGGGCACAACTCAAGGGGAGTCCCAGGCATGGATTGGCCCGTGTTGGCTGCGTGGGGTTAATTAGATCAAACTGGAAAGTTGTTGGAAGTTCAAAACAAACAAAGTTAGAGGACAACTGAAGAGTTTGCTAGTTTGACTTGGAGTTGTGTTAAGCTTGCTGCGAATCCAGTGTGAAGCAAACTGCTGGAACATCAGTCATTTATACTTATTCCCTTATCTGTCTGTGCCATTTGGAAGCCATGCAATGTTGTTTTTCAGCAGACTATGCTTATAAACAAGATTTGTAATATAAACGTCCTCTTTTCAATTTTCATCTCAGAACATTGATATGTGTGTTGTACAAGATATATTATAGGCACATTCCTATATATATTTTATACGGTGTATCCTAAAACATCCTTAAACCTATTTCTTGTTACTACTTCTTGGAAAAGTTTATCTTTCAGTAACAAACAATTCCAGGCCTTGTATCTGGCAGTTGATGAATGATCATGTGCACTGCACACACAGACACACACACACACACACACACACACACACACACACACACACACACACACACACACACACACACACACACACATACACACACACACACACACACACACACACACACACACACACACACACACACACACACACACACTCACACACTGAGGGGAGTTTTCTTAGTCGGTGTGTGTGTTTTGTGTGTTCAGACAGACAGCCCATCAGGGTTGAGGACCAGGGCCATCCGTATCTCCCCTCCCCAGGGGCCTGACCGGGGGGCAAAGAGAGCTGCTCCAGGTGCCTCGTGTCTGCCAGCCTTTAGTCTTCTCAGCACGGCCATATCTCCACTTCTCTCATATTTTCTAGAAAGGAGACTGAAAAAGCAGGTTTGCCTCTTTATTTGTCCTTTGATTTATTTTCAATCGTGTGTGTTTCTTACTGGTTTTTTTTTCCAAACTGAAATCCACTTGAGTATGAGTGTTTTGCACTTTCAACAGCCTACATCAAATGATGTTCCTTCTATAATTTTTCTCTGTATAAATACCAAGGGTGCTTTTCTAGAAAGCATAGTTGTCTAAACACTGTCGCAGTCTCAGTCATTACAACAGTCGCTTGGTGATGTGTTGTTTCTCGAAAGTGCAGTTACAAATAATAAATGAAAAACATGGTTGCAGAGTTGGGTTGGTTGAAGGACTGCTCTAAAACCAGTCATTAGAAGCGTCGTTCCTGGATATTTGCTTTTGTCAGCGTTTAAATTGTGCTAATTTGACAAGACTGTGCCCCTCCCTGCTTACCTGAAAAGCCACCCACTGAGAATTTCACTTAGCGATACATTTATAAATTAATATTCATTCATCTTGAGTGCATCGTTGAACAACTGTGGCTAGACAATGATGCTTTTGAGAAACACTGTGAGCAGGTAGCTGATAAGCCTGCTGTCTTTTCATTCTTGGTGAAGAATCATACTGAAATCTAGGTTGGTGCAATATCAGCAAGAGGGCTACAGTGCAGGTATGTTACCTTAATAATGTTCATTACTTAGTTTTAATATTATAAATTGTTAATAGGTACTTTATAACACTGTAATAACATCATGGCTTATAACCACTGTTTTCTGATACCTGCTTCTTTATTCATCCAGCTCTCCAGCCTTTTTGTTTGATATTTCCCTTCAGAGATTGTCTGACATTGTTACTACTACAGAATAATTTGATGACACTTGACTTGAACCTTCCGTCACCTGTATTGATCATCTTGGTATGGAAATGCCGTTATATTATTGTAGCTGTCCCTTAGCACTAAGGTTAACTAGTCATCAGTCAATAGTCATCAGTGTCTGACCTAACCATCAACTTCATCACTAAGACAGTTAGGAATGCTTTATGTCAAAGGTATTGTCTGTATATGTAAACATGGGATGGCCTCTTCTTTCTATTCATCCACAGGGCTGAACAGTTGCAAGCCCCTACATGTTGGTTTGGATCCTTGGAGAGGGATCTGTACCTTTTCCCATTGCAGTGAAGAAGACTTTAGTATCTAGAATCTTCTTTCAATGTATCATGGGAATGCACGCCTAGGGGGTGTATGCAGTCTATCTCTGAGATAAAGGCATTGTAGGTTTTCTCTGGTTATCCTGTTTTTCTTTGTTTTGTTTTTGTTTGTTTGGAAAAAAAAACAATTGGGGCTGGCCTCCTTTACCCAATCCCCGTCAAAGGCATGTAAGGGCCTGATGAATAATTGCAATGGAAGACACCTGATTATGCTCTCTGTTTGATATTGAATTATTTAGCAAGCACAATCATCTAAAGTAGCTTATAGCATATGGCACAGGTATACATTTTATCACTTGAGCCTTTGGGCTTTGGCGTTTGTAGCACCTTCATCAACCAGTTGAGTTAAAGGACCACAGTGTGTCAGTGGGGAGCCTTCTCATTCTTTGCAATGTGAAGGAAAGGTAGGATTTGCTGTTTGCAGGCACTTTGAATGTAGAGCTTCTGTCCTGGATATTCAATTAAATTCAATTATATTCAATACAACTGTAATCTGACTGAGAACTGTGTGTCCTCTGTTGTGAAAGGCCTTTCGGACTAAATTGAATGTTTTAAAAATGTATTCATAATAAACATATAACATATGTGACGCATACATATACAGCATATAATGAATGTCATAATTAAAAATATGTTTAATTTCTATAACCACAGCAGCTGGGGAGAAACACTGGGAAGTTTCCACTTCAGACAGCTGTTGAGCTTGTGGCAGTTCATGTATTGAGAAAGACTATAGCAACACCTGTGCTCGTATGAATTAAGGCATTGAACAATGCAAAGGTGGCTTATGACTCTAACAATACTGTAATGCAACTCCATCTTCCAGTGTGGGAGGGCACCACCAAATAACATCACCCCTCATTACCAATCAGGCATCCTGAATATTTGGAGAGGTTAAAAGTTCACTCAGAACAGATCCTTCTGGAAGCCAAAAGCACATCCTATGGGCAAAGGCAGAGGTTGCCATAGCTACGTCACTTTATTCATGGTCAGGCATTTGCAAGTGTTAGAGAAAGAATGACCAGGAGGGAGAAAGAGAGAGCGGGGAAAGAATGATTAAGAGAAAAGAAAGAGAGAGAGAGAGAGAGAGAGAGAGAGAGAGAAAGAGAGAGAGGGAAATAAATAGTGAGAGAGCAAGAAAGAGAGGGAAAGAAAGAGTGAGAGAGCGAGAGAGCGAGAGAGAGAGAGAGAGAGAGAGAGAGAGAAAGAGAGAGTGAGAGAGAGTCCCAGGAAAGAGAATCACAATCAGGGAGTGGATGAGGTTTCACTGGAGTGAGGATTTGGGTCATTTGGAGGAATCTGGCTGATTCAGCAGCTCCGACTCCGCTGCCGAGCCAAGCCTAATCTACTGGAGAGACCTGCGGGCGAGGCAGAGAGAGAGAGACAGAGAGAGAAAGAGAGAAAGAGAGAGAGAGAGAGAGAGAGAGAGAGGGAGAGAGAGAGAGGGGGATAGAGAGAGAGAGAGAGATAAAGAGACAGAGCAAGACAGAGGGGATAGAGCAAGAAAGAGAGGGAGAGAGACAGAGAGCCAGAAAGAGAGAAAGAGACAGAGCAAGACAGAGGGGAATGGAGCAAGCAAGAGAGGGAGAGAGAAAGAGAGAGAGAGAGAGAGAAATACAAGATCAGTAAGGTAGGGGTAGTAAAAAAAGGGAAATATTGTGCAATATGGAAATAGATAAGAGACGGAGAAGGGTAATGAGAGAGAGGAGGAAAGAGACAGAGAGAGGGAGAGAGAGAGAGAGGGAGCTGGAGAGTTAGACTGTGATATGCAAGATAGGTTAGGTAAGGATACTCAGAGAAGCAAATACAGTGCAGTGAGGAGAACAAGAGGGGTAAAGAAAGGGGGAACAAGAGGAGAGAGATGAGAACGAAAGGAGAGAGATGAGAACGAGAGGGAGAATATGTGATGTGCAAAAAACAGGAGCATGTGTGTTACACAGAAAAAGAGAAAGAAGAAAGAAAAAAGAGAGAAGGAAAGAAACACTGTAAAAGAAAGACTGTAAAATGTAAGATATTTGAGGGAGGGATAGTCAGATAGTCAGAGGAGGGAATTCAGTGCTGTAAGGAGAGATACAGCAGATGAAGGACTGAGAAAGATGTGCACAACAGAGAAGAGGATGTGTGTAGAAAAGGGAGAGAGAGTGAGACAGAGAGAGAGAGTGAGAGAGAGAGAGAGGGAGGGAAGCAGCAGTGGCGGCGCCAGGGGGGGGCTAGGGGGTGCTAGAGCACCCCCTAGATTGGCCATAGCACCCCCATAGCACCCCCAAGAAAATAATGGTTTATTTAGGCCTATTATTGTTATTTAATTTCATTCTGAGTTCTTAATAAAATGTTTTGTGTGATAATAATATTTTAATCACTAAAGAAAATAACAGATTGAAATAAACAGATTGTTCACGTAGCACGACACAGACACGTTGCGCGTGAACGTGATTGTTCAATGAGTAGTAGGCTAAGTAACAGTAATCCTCGCGATAGGTCAATTCTAAGTCAAGCGTTCACAAAATCACGAAAATGGATCGGTATTTGATCCGCAAATTTCCTCGAGTTGAAAAAGATGTTCAAGAGGAAGAAAAAATGCAAGAGGTATTGGATTCTGATTCTGATGTAGAAGAAGAGGAACGTCCTGGTCCAAGTTAACCCTCACCTCTACTGAGGGCGCTGCTAGCCATGCTGCTAGCACCCTGGGTGACTTAAGCATGAACGCCCAGGATGGTCCGAAAAGACCAATATTACAAAAATGTTGTGGAAAGCTTGCGCTACACTGCTTGTCAGGGGATCTCACAGCGAGGCCACATTGAAGATGAGGATTCAGCAAACAGGGGTAATGTCCGCGAGTTGCTATGTGTAATTGGAAAATTTGATAAAACCGTTCAGAAAAAGTTAGATAACAACCCGTCAAATGCAAAGTATGTGCACCATGACGTGCAGAATGAGATCCTCAATGTAATGGCAGAAATGATTAGGAAACAATTAAGGGATGTTTTAAGCATAGTTTTGTGTGCACTTTTTGATCTCTTATTATTGTGGTTTTGAGTGCCTACTGTTTGGTCTCATTCATGTTTTTTTTTATTGTGACTTAAAATAATATACCCTTTTTGAAAGCATTTCTGACTCTTTGCCTGTTTAAGTTAATTCTATCTGGTATTCTAATCTGCCGTCTTTAGTTAGAAGTGTATTGAACTTGGTATGTTTAGTTTAATTTGTCGCACATGGTAGTGGTGACCTGTTAGTCATCTGGCGCAAACTTTAATCTACACACTGAAGTAAGTGAAGTATTTGGGATTACGTTATAACATGCTGCATCCATTTTGACCGTCGGAGATGAACGCGGCTTTGTGCGCGTCCGTCAGAAGTAGCCTAATGATAATAATAATACGATCGATTTGAATGACGCTTTTTATGTACCCCAAAGACGCGTTAGAGATCAAACGTGTAAACATATGTGACGATATGGTGGGGAGGTGTTATAGTAGAGAAAAATGAGACTCATATGCTATCACCCTAATTTCATAGCACCCTCAGTAAAACGCCGAGCACCCCCATAGCACCACCAGAAAAAAATCTCTGGCGCCGCCACTGGGAAGCAGATGCAGACTCTGATCTAGACAAAGACTCTGACAGACTCCAAGAGTTACAACCTCATCCCTCTCTCCGGACCCCGTCTCTGTCCTCCACCATCCCTCTCTTTGCACTCCGTCTCTTCTCCCTTCATCAATGTGTCCTCCCCCGTTCACTTTTTTCTGTGGCAAAACGACTTTGATTTCACACACACATGAACACTAATTATTCTCCTTTTAATTCAAGGAGGAAGCAGCTGGAAGGGGCGCCTAGCATTGCCTCCACAGCGTCGGGAAGCGCATGTTTTATTTAAACATTATGTGCATATTAATGAATAAATACAATATTTTACCAAAACACTAGGAACAAGGGGCAAGATGAGAGGCAGGGATTGTTAAATAGCATTTGGCAGATAGCATTTGCAATGCACAGGAAATGCTGACGGGTGAGAGAGAGGAGGAGCGAGAGAGAGAGAGAGAGAGAGAGAGAGAGAGAGAGAGAGAGAGAGAGGGCAGTGTTGGTATTTTTGACTAATTTGTGTGTGTGTGTTTCTGTGTGTGTGTGTGTGTGTATGTGTGTCTGTGTACAGGTTGTTGTTGTGTGTGTGCTAGTGCTCTCACATCTTTATATGTCTTCATGTTCACACCGTTCGAGGGCAGAATGACTCGTGAATGATAGTATATAACCATCCTCTCCTCCTTCTGAGAGTCATCTAGACAACCATTCTTCTTTCCTCCCCTTCACACCCACCCACCTCTGCAAAAAAAAACCTTTCCTTCTCTTCCACATCACAGTGCACACTTAATACTTTAATTGCTGCCACCCCCCTATCTCCCCCCATATCACAGACCAAAGCCAACCGTCAGGACGCTCTCTTAGTCCCATTCTCTTATTTTCTCTTCCCAGCCAGCAGGTGTCAGTGTGGCACTGTGTCAGGGCCGTGCTTGCTTGAGTGGAATGGCATGTAAAGACTGAGGCCTGAGAGAAATGCAGCAGGAAAATGCGCTGCATAACCTATTGTTCCTTTTGGTGAGGAGGAGGAAGAGTAGAGGAGGGAGAGAGAGAGGGAGCAAGAAAAAAAGACCACAGCACAGCAGAATGGGGGGATGAGGGGGAGAGGAGGGGTGGAAAAAAGCATAGTGACACACTGACACTGCCAGTGTGTGTGTTTATCTGTGTGTGCGTGCATATTTCTGGGCTTCCGAGTGTGTGAGGTTTGCTTTGTGCTTCTGCGATGAGATTTGAACCACAATAGTCTATGCTTTTTGGTTGCATACTTACGATAGGTTGTGCGTCTTGTTTCTGTTGTCTGTGTATGTGCACAACATTGTGTGTGTGTGTGTGTGTGTGTATGTGTGTGTGTGTGCTACCTTACTGACAAGTCTCTCGCTGTGTGTGTGCGTGTGTGTGTTTGCAGGGCATAATGAAACTTGTATGTGTGTGAGTCTGTGTGATAGTGTGTGTGGTTTTCAGAGCAAATGCTGTATATTATAAAGCTAGACATGCAGTGAGAAGGTGCATGGCTTTAGGTAATTCTTGTATCTTTCATAGTTGGCTTCACCTTGTTTAGGAGCATATGTGACCCGGCGCTCGAAAAGGGGGAACAAGTCGGCCGAGGCGATTTCGTGAAAAACACATTTGAAGTTTTTTTTTTCAAAATTAGTGATTTTCGTTTTTTTGCAGAATGTGCAAGTTGAAGTCATGAAGAAGCCACTCCATGTTTCAGATACCAGTATTGGTTACCTTAAAAGTATACATTTTGTCGTTGAAGTTGATACAGTTTCGGTTAAATTACGCTTCACTCTCGTTTCCTTGGGGGGTGTTACCTAATTTCCATATGAACAGCTGAATCGCGTTTGTTATTTTTTTTCGACCAATCAGTTGCACGTTACAAGCGATACACATGGCTTCTTATACAGCATCATACTCCACTACTCTTATCCAGATGGCAAACTGACTTCTGAATCTGTCGGGAGACATTCGTGTAGCAACAAACTTTCTCCAGAGCTTATGTACAACATACTAAGTGATTCTCTAGCAGCCGAGAGAGAGAGTGGCAGGACATGCGAATCATTGGACATCTTGAGGCAAACAGACGTTCAGTAGTTACTTCGGAGATGACTTCATCCACCAAAAAGCCAGCAGCAGACGTAAAGGAAAGGGAATTAACCCCGAAGTTAAAAACATGTAATCTACTTCGGCAGCGGAGCATTTTACTCCCCTGCAATCTCTACGTTCAGAGACAGACAGCAGGAAAGGTTAATAAACGGAATGAAATAGCTACACATTACACACGCTATGCTTTAATAAAACTCACGTTTTATGATACACCAACAGAGGCTCAACAAACAAGTCTTACCATTGAAGATCTTTTTGCAGCCGACGTTCGTTCTGAAAACTATCTACATCCAACCAGCGAGGTTTATCCATGTTGTTGTGGAGAACGAGTTGCATCAATCATGTCATTAAAACTTCACACTTCTTACATTGGACATATCCACCAGCCTAATTAGAATCTGCATCGTCTACATAGCAGAAATATCTCCATACAGTAGATTTCCCTTCGTTTAGTATCATTTGAAACTTTCCAAATGACTGTATTGCCCCCGCTCGTCAAGTGAAACGTGTCCAGAAACAAGGCTCCTTTGTCTGGATAGCCAGAGCTAGCATAACTGCCATTCAAATCCAATGGTAATGCTACCTACCTAGGTATGCTAACTGTCGGTATCCATCGTTAACTCGTTAATCATTAACCATCATGTCACTGGCTTTAATTTGAGAATGGCATGTTAGTAGTACATTTAGTAGTACATTTAATATCAGCACACTTGATTCATTACTGCTGATGTGTTACTTATATGTTACTTATTAGCAGCTAGCTACCTAGCCACTATGTGTTCCAATGTGTTTTCAGTGCCTGTTAGCATGACCCATGATGTGAAACTTATTTGCTTCCCTTTTCAAAATTGGCAAAAACAACCTGACTGATATTATCAAACACTTTTTAAAATCTTTTTAATAGTATCTTTATTCTTATTGTCTAGTGTATTGGATTCATATTGACTTCCATTTTGCAGTTCTGGTTTATACCTTGGATTATGGGATTGTAACATTTTATCCTGTGTATTAATGCATGCTATTCAATGCCTTTTGTAATAAAAGCATTTCCATTTTAGTACCTTCTAATTCTGAATCAAGTCCAGTTCAAGTCCTAATGAAAATAACACTACATAATTAACAACACTAAAATTCTTGAGTCTTCAGTGACACCTGTAGGGGGAAGGGCTACAGATACCAGATGTCAGTGTGACATCTGTAGAGGAGGGCTAATCTCACTGAGATGCAAATGAGCACAACTGTCTTCCCTTTGTCCCAGGTGAGGTGGCAATTTGGAAAAATTAGAGGTCCTTTTTCTCAGCAAAAGCTTTTCTGAGGGGTATACATTCAAATGATCACAATTTATACAAATATTATCAGATATACATGAGTGAGACATCATTGGATAGCTTTAAACCTACACTTTCAGAATCACTCAAAATGTCTCTGGGGAGACTTGTGGCTGGTTTAGCCATGCCTGGTCACATATGGAGTGTGATGGACTCAGTATGTGTGTGTGTGTGTGTGTGTGTGTTCTGGGGGATCTGAAAGGGAGTCACAAAGAGTTTTCAATGCTATACACACATACACACACACACACACACACACACACACACACACACACACACACACACACGTATAGAAACATAAGGCAAAGGTAAATGGAGATGATTGTTGGTCCCTTTTGAACTTTAAAGTATGACTGGTCCTCTCTCTCTCCATCTGTCTCTCCGTCTGTCTTCCTCTCTCTGTCTCTCTCTCTGCCGGAAGAGAAGCGGACTTTTCATTTGCTTAAAAGGTTGCTGGTGAGTCACGCTGAGCGCTTGATTCTCACACTATCGCTTCTCTCCGGGAACACCAGTCATTCCCAAACACCTGTGAAGCCGACCACAGTCAAATTTGATTTTATTTCCACCTCTCTCTTTTCTTTCTCTTCTTCTTCTTTTCTTCACCCCCCCCCCCCCAACACACACCTCCTCTTCCTCCTCCTCATCTCCTTTCTCTTTTAACGCTCCCCTCGTCCCCAAAATGAAAGCGTCAGATCAGAATGGATGTGACCTTTTCGCTAAGGGGGGACCCGGGGAGGTGTTGATTATGGAGGGTCTTTTTCTCTCCTCTTCAGTGGCACCGCACGCTCTCACATCGAGTGGATCCTGCCGATGGCCCCCATTCAGTCGGCCCCTCAGTTCACACGGTTAGGAGCCATTAATGTCAGAGGCCATCATCCCCCCTTCCTATTCACTCGCTCTCTCTCTCCCTTCTGCTATCTCGCCTGCTATTCTTACATCGCTACAATGATTTTCTTTATCCTGGTGTCAGGGGGTATGTGTGGACAGGCAAATGGAGAGAGAGAGAGAGAGAGAGATCATCTTTTCAGGTTCATGTACCGAACATGAGCATTGCTCAGCTCCATCATAGTAAGTAATGATTTCATAAAGTGGACTGGTGTTTTAGTGTGTGTGTGTGTGTGTGTGTGTGTGTTAGTCCAGCTATTAGGTTGTCTTAACTCTTGTTGTCTGATGCTGCATTTCTTTAAACTGTCTTTCACCTAACAGTAATGGAGGAAACTAAAATGATAGCTCACTCACCTGTCTTTTTCTTTCTATCTATCTATCTATCTATCTATCTATCTATCTATCTATCTATCTATCTATGTGTCTGCCTGTCTGTCTGTCTCTCTCCTTCTCTCTGTCTGTCTCTCTCCTCTCTCTCTTTTTACATTACATCTAGTGTATTAGCTTTTTAAATCAGTTTGGGAGATGCTGTGTGTCACCTGAGTTGAGTCTTAGACAAACAAACAGCATGAAGCCTGTCCCTCTGATCCCCTCTGCCTGTGATGCCAGTATAACTGCAATCTGCCAAGACCCCCCCTGTAAGCTGTTGTATCATTTCTGAGCCAAAATCCTCACACTGAAGGTGGTCTGGTTATTATTATCAAAACACTGGTCCCCTGATGACCACCATGTGTGTGTGTGTGTGTGCGTGTGCGTGTGCGTGTGCGTGTGCGTGTACGTGTGCGTGTGCGTGTGCGTGTGCGTGCGTGTGTGTGTGCGTGTGCGTGTGCGTGTGTGTCTGTGTGTGTGTGTGTGTGTGTGTATGAGAGAGAGAAAAAGAGAGACATAGAGGCAGATTAAGAGATATGGTGTGTGTCATTGTGTACACACGGTGGTTTGTGCGTGTGTGTTAGTGTGTGTGTGTTAGTCCAGCTATTGGGTTTTCTTTACTCTTGTTGCTTGATGCTGCATTTCTTTAAACTGTCTTTCACCTAACAGTAATGGAAAGAGGTACCTAAAATGATAGCTCACTCACCTGTCTTTTTCTATCTATCTATCTATCTATCTATCTATCTATCTATCTATCTATCTATCTATCTATCTATCTATCTATCTATGTATCTATCTATATATATGGCTATCTATCTGTCTGTATGTCTGTCTGTCTGTCTGTCTCTCTCCTTCTCTCTGTCTCTCTCTCTCTCTCTCTCTCTCTCTATTTTTACATTACATCTAGTGTATTAGCTTTTTAAATCAGTTTGGGAGATGCTGTTTGTCACCTGAGTTGAGTCTTAGACAAACAAACAGCATGAAGCCTGTCCCTCTGATCCCCTCTGCCTGTGATGCCAGTATAACTGCAATGTGTGTGTATGAGAGAGAGAAAAAGAGAGACATAGAGGCAGATCTATCTATGTGTCTATCTATCTATCTATCTATCTATCTATCTATACATATGGCTATCTATCTGATGACCACCGTGTGTGTGTGTGTGCGTGTGCGTGTGCGTGTGCGTGTGTGTGTGTGTGTGTGTGTGTGTGTGTGTGTGTGTGTGTGTGTGTTTGAGAGAGAGAAAAAGAGAGACATAGAGGCAGGTTAAGAGATATGGTGTGTGTCGTTGTGTACACACGGTGGTTTGTGCGTGTGTGTTAGTGTGTGCGTGTGTGTGTGTGTGTGTGTGTAAGAAAGAGAAAGACTGTGACATAGAGAGATTGTATGCGTGTGTGTGTATGTATTAGTGTGTGTAGATCAACTAACCCCGCTTGCATACGTCCATGATGCACAGCATACTACATTTATCAGGCAACTCTGGAAATAAGAACCACCTCCAGCGCTGCTCAAACACACAGGGTCTCCTGCTTTGGGCTGCAGGGGTCTGACTGCACCCCTGCCGAGGCAAAGCTCCCCTCTCTCTCTCTCTCCTCTTCTTCCCTCTCTCTCTCGCTCCTCTTCTTTCCTCTCTCTCTTTTCTTCTTCCCTCTCTCTTTCTCTCTCTCTCTCTCTCTCTCTCTCTCTCTCCGCTTCTCATCTCTCCTCTTCAGGTGAGGAAGTCTAAACCCAATTCAGCCCAGCGCCGCTCTGCCCTGCCCAGCTAGTCAGCCACCCAGGCAGGCTCTGCGGGTGCAGGGCAGGGCAAGCTTATTGCTGCAGTTATGTGCTGCAAAGCAGAACCTCTTCTTCCCTTTTACAATACATTAAACATTGATATATCCCGTGTGCCGCACGTTTTAGCAGCGGGCGGCAGGGGTGGGGGTGGTGGGGGGTTGTACGACACACGCTGCATGAAAATAAGTCCCTGGGTGTTGTGGTATGCTCTTACACCCCACCAGTAAATCCTGCCAATTCCACGGCAGGGAAGAGGGCATGGAGGGTATGTGTGTGTGTGTGTGTGTGTGTGTGTGTGTGTGTGTGTGTGTATGAGAGAGTGAGTGTGAGAGAGAGAGAGAGAGAGAGAGAGAGAGAGAGAGAGAGAGAGAGAGAGAGAGAGAGGCAGAGCAGTAGTGAGGGAATGAACTTTTTGATTACACTGCAAGCGTTTATTTTTCGAAGCGGGCTCATAGGTGCAGAAACAAATATTCATAAGTGTGCTCGCTCAGCAGACTAATTTCAGTCATTTCCTGTTTTCAGTGCAGACAGGTTCTTCTGCCCTAGAGGTGGTGGAGACACACACACCCTCTCCGAAACCTGATCTAATATGACATTGCTCCATCAAACAGCTCTTTATGTATTTCCTTTTCATATGTCTGCTGTAGAAAAGCCTAGGGCAGTGGTGGGTTGAGAGACTGTATTAAATTAATGTGCCCTCATACCAGCACACTCATACCACACCTCTCTGCTCTTACCTGGCTGAGCACTCCACCGTGATTGGCTGTGCTGTTACCGGCGGCAATGTCTGAGTTCCTTATCAACGCTTTATTTTTTTTTTGTCAGAACTGGTTTTCATTTGTCAGTTTGAGCTGGGCTGAGGTGCATGTTAACACACTGGATAAGAGTCAGGGCATCATAGACTGAGGTGCATGTTAACACACTGGATAAGAGTCAGGGCATCATAGACTGAGGTGCATGTTAACACACTGGATAAGAGTCAGGGCATCATAGACTGAGGTGCATGTTAACACACTGGAACAGAGTCAGGGCATCATAGACTGTGGTGCATGTTAACACACTGGATCAGAGTCAGGGAGTGATAGACTGTAATTCTGTAAGTCTGAGCGTTGCATGGCTGCTCAAGCAAAAACAAAACCATGGATTTGTGTTGTCACAGATTTTAACTTTTTTTTCAGATGCACAGATCCATTGCTCTCTCTCTCTCTCTCTCCCTCTCTCTCTCTCTCACACACACACACACACACACACACACACACACACACACACACACACACACACACACAGCTCCCTCTTACACACACATAAGCACGCAGTCATACATACATTTACAGGCACACACACAAACACACACACACACACACACACACACACACACACACACACACTCATACACACAGACACACACACAGACACAAACACTGCCTACAGCAGAATATTACACAACCTAGTTCCCCCTGTGCTTCAGGACTTGGGTCTTCCTGCTGGTTTTTCCTTTCTTCCTCTCCTCCCTCTATATCCTTTCTTTTCCTTCCTTCCCCCAACCCCTCCATCTCCTGTGTGTGTGCGCTGGGACGACCCAAGGACTGAAAGTGATAGTGCCACTCCACAGTTAGGAGTTTGCAGAGCTATTTGTTGCTTTTCTTTGTTGTTTGTACACATACAACACTAACGTCACTGTCTAATGTATGTAATGTCACAGAATTACAGGAACTTTATGTGCAATATGTGTTTTTTTTGTGTCAGATTGCTATTTTCACATGTTGTCACACTGATGTAACGTAACCCATACAAAAGTGTTCTGTTTCCTGTTTTCAACATATTGCATGTACAATTTTTTAAAAAATTACATTTGGTAATCAGATGCAATATTAACCCCCAGAAATGTTTTTTTTTTTTTTTAATTATGAAACCACTTAAAGATCATCGCAGACCATCATAACTAATGAACATCAAAAAATCACCATGGCTTTGAGCCTTCAGCGTGCTCTCTTATATCACCACGTCACGGAGAGTCGTTATTATAGACCCAATCAGCCTGTCTAAATATTCAAATATTCCTTTATGCCACTGCTTGGAACAAACAACATAAAACAACATTATACCTCTGGCACATTACAGACGTCTGTTGATGGGTCTTATTGAGAGTGTTTTATTTATTCAAAAAGAGGCGCTGACCTTCCAGCCATGCTCTACGTGATCTACAACTTCGACAGGAAGACTAGGCCTTGTGGCCTTCCAGTCGATGTGCATTAGCTAACAGCGTAGTGGAACTCCCCCTGTGTTTTGCATTGAAAAAAAAAGCATTGTTGTAATTACCGGTCATTATTTGTCTGATCCTAAAATAGTAATTGTATGTATTTGATGACCTACTAGCACAGTTAGAGTTACTGTAAGTAATCTTCTAATTCATCTGATGGTGAAGACATCTCTGGATGTGTAAGTGTATTTTAAGGCTCCTGACCTTTGCTCCCTTGACCCCACGACCTCCTTTCTCCTCTTCTCTTCCTTTTGCCTCCATCTGCTGGAGGAGCGCTGGGTCCAGCAGGGCCTTGTGACTAGAAGTCCACCTGCGGTTTGTAAGCCCCCTCTACGATTGGTCAGCCTGAGGTTTTAAGCCCTTGTGATTGGCTCCCACGTGCCCTCTGGCTTGGGATTTTTTCCACAGTGGATACGCTGACCCCGAGGCTGGAAGCTTCCAGATGGCCTCTCGCTGTGGGCAGGTGCTGACATATACAGAGATCAGAAGGTGGGTATGTATGTGTGTGTGTGTGTGTGTGTGTGTGTGTGTGCGTGTGTGTGTGTGTGTGTGTGTGTGTATGTGTGTGTGTGTGTGTGATGGACCTGATAACCTTGGTCCGGACTGAATTTATTGCTTCCGTCTTCAAATCTCAGATAATTTCTCCCTCTCTCTCTCTTTCCTCCACATCCTCTTACAGGATGACTACCTGGAGAAAGCACATCTGCTGAGTGGGTATATGAAGGTTGCTGTAAGTGAATATGTATTACTGGGCTTAATGGAGCCGGAGGCATTAAGCGCGAGCAGGCATTAGTATGATCGTACATAAACAAACTGCTTTATGATTAAGTTGCATTCGGGAATAAGATGCACATATTATCAACAAAAGCTTGGAGCAGTAAATGGTTACATGTTTATACTAGCATTTGGAGAAAGACAGGAGAGAGAGAGAGACAGAGAGACAAAGTGAGAAAGAAAGAGAGACAGAGAGAGAGAGAGACCACCACTTTTATCTACCCCAACGTGTGAAAAACAGGCCTTTCTGAGCCAAACTCATAAATTCTCCAATAAATCCATGTCATTAAACCCTATAAAAGAACAGGATTATGGCCATTCTGCCATTTAAGAGAACAGAGATGAAAGAAATGAAGGTTTAGGGTAAGAAAGAGAGAGAGAGAGAGCGAGGAAAGAAAGACGGAGGGAGGCAGAATCTTACAGAGATATCCATACACTTATCAGTGTTAAGTGTCACAATGCTGCCACTACCGGAATTCACGTTCCAGTGAATACAAATATAAATCCCCCCGTTAATCGTGCAATGGGACACATGCCGTTAGAAAGGCATTTTATTTTGTGTAAATTACCGAAAGATTAGTTCCCCTATTGGTGCTTTATCTGCAGGTGCAGGGAAAGCAAGCCTTCCTTGAGCATCTTAAATTCCTCAAACCTCGACGTTCTCCAGCCTGGTTTGTTTACTCATTATTTATTTATTTGTTCGTCGTTTCGGGAGATGTCCCACCTGCCTCCCCCCCACTTCTGTTTCTAAATCCACTGATTGTCTCTGGCAGGAGAAGATAGTGATGCGGTTTTTTGAAGGTTGCTTGACAAAATTCCCAGATATCCCTTCCCTTAATCACTGGGTAGACTGAAAGGAAACACCCGATACGCAAAGTATAAGCTTAAAAAAAAAAGTTCTGAACCAGCGCAGGTATCACGTGTCCTGACAAAGGAGACGCTAACTGCGGTGAGGATTAAGACCGCATCGGGGATGTCAGTTGCCAGTGTGAACCAGCTGAAATCATCGGTGGTGTGGTGGTGATATTTGAGGAGAGACCATTGCGGGAGATCTTGTTCTCAGTCATATCCCCTGAGCGCTTTGACTGATTGCTTTGGGCTACTTAAAACTTTATTTTTATTTATTTTTTGTCGGTTGGACGTTAACATGAGACGTGTGAGCTTAAAAAGTTAGCACTCCGCTGAGTGTAGAGTTCTCTAATTCACCTAATTTCTCTCAGAGTGTGTTTTTTTTTGTGTGTGCGGGTGTTGGTGTGTTTAGGTGAGTGGGGCATTTGTTGGGCAAAGCTGCTTTGAAACATCAATTTAGATTATGAAAGAGGAAGCTATGAAGCCATACGTGCTGCTGCAGTGAGTCCATTAAAGGAGGCCTTTGTGAATGTTTAATGGTAAATGCCAGAGCCTGATGGGCGAACGGAAAGGCTGATGGACGTCACTGGGCTGTGAGGATGTTTTCTTTGTGCACGCTGGAGGTTTTAAGCTCTAGCTTAGGCTAAGTGCTGTGAGCTTCATAGCAGCGCTACATAGCGTACACTGGTGAGATCAGTGAGGCAGGCTACCTGCCTTTTCCCATGACTTGAATGTACAGATGCGTAGATAAGCACACATAAACACACATACACAGCCATTATCAAGTCAATATGAATGGGAGTTATACACATACTTAGACATTATTTTTAAATATAAAGCAAGAAAAAATTAACTCTAAACATTGTCTGTACTGGTAGAGGTGTGACCATGTAGTCCTCTCTCAAATGAACGGCTTTGTCTCTCACTATTTCAACTCTCTTGCACTCTTCTGTCTGTCTTGACCCTCAGTCTGTCTGTGTGTTTCCTCCACCACTGGAGTGTCTGTACCAGCAGCCCACAAACTAGCCACGACTTGCTGGCGTTCAATTAAAGGCTTATTGATTGGCCGTTGAGGCGGCCAGGGAGAATGAGGGATGCATAGAGAGATGGAGAGAGAAGAGAAGGAAGGGGAGAGGAGTGGAGGGAGAGATGGAGAGACGCTGAAATGGCTCTCCCATCGGGCGCTCGCCGCTGGGGAAACTGGGCTTGCCGTTTCTGTGGCGCGGCTGGCGGTTCATGCGAGAGGATTATTTAATTACGCCATTACGGGAGCCATTAGGACTTAGGGCGCACGGTCGGTGTTAACCTTGGGTTCTTAGCCTCTGGCTACAGTCTCGAATGCATTATGCCTGTCCAGCGCAGAGTTCCTGATGTCCGGGTGATTGTTGTTGTGATTGATTCACTCCATGGCTTACTCTTTACTTAGTGCTTTTTCTGTATCCTTCCCTGCGTTTGCTTCCGGTGTCGTATCCGTTGTGACCTTTTCTTATTTTGATAAGAGCTTAGGAAGCATACGAATGTGGTGAATGTCAGGAAGTCACGTGATCAGTAGAGAGATCTCCAAAGTGAGAATTTAAAAAAGATGTCAAAACAACAGTAAAGTCTTTCTCCACTCAACTATTTACCAAAGAGTTTTTATTCCAGAGCCAGAACAGTATTACACACATATATGTATCTGCCCTTCTGATCTTCTGGCTTCTCCACCCACCTCCCTTGGCCTCCATCCTCCACGTCCTCTCCTTTCTCCTCCTATCCGCTCCTCTCCTCTCGTCTCACCCCACCTCCCCCTTTCCTTCTCACCACCGGCTCGGATCACTGCACATTTTCGTTAGCGGTTTTAACAAGCACACTTACGTGGCCTGTCATCCGGGTAATTTATGGAGATGGCACCCCGGGCTCAGCTACCAGAGGGTCGCCCCAACGCACCATCACAGAAGATGACACTTCCCATGAACCTGTGCAGCTCAAGACCAAAGGGAGAGAACAGAGGGATGAAGGAGATATGATGGGGGGATGGAATGAGGAAGGGAAGGGAAAGATAAAAGGGGTTAGATTTCAGATGCAGGTACTATAGATTAAGGGAGGTATACTTCTGCCAACACTTGTTGGCCGGAGAATAAAACTTGGTGTTCAGGTGACAATCAATGTGGAGGTGACCTGAAATTACAAGTGAAATGAAAATGTAGAGACATTATTTTCGTAGAGAATTTTTTTTTTATCCAGATATGACTCACCGGCAGACAGGGTTGCACTTGGTGCCACTTGACCCTCTTCTTGACCACAGTAGTCAAGACGTTTCCCGCCCACAGTAAAAAGACAGTCTATGGTGATGTACCTCATCAGGAATCTTGAATTTGTTCTTGACTCATGTAGATTGTTAGGAAGAAAAAGGCATAATGTTATGGAGCTAAAAAAGAGACTTTAAGTCTGGCATTGAAAAAAAAAAAATTCCTGCCGTAGGGGAAAACTAGAAGACTAGAAGAAAGCAAATCCTATGCCATGTAATTCAATTGGACTTCTAAGAAAAAAAAGACGAAAAAAATATGTATATATACGTATATATATTATGGCATGCCGTTCAGGAAATTAACATTTGAATATATATATACAAAAGTCTGAATATATATACAAAAGTCTGAATATATATACAAAACTCTGAATACAAAAGTCTGAATATATATACAAAAGACTGGATATATATATACAAAACTCTGAATATATATACAAAACTCTGAATATATATACAAATGTCTGAATATATATACAAAACTCTGAATATATATATACAAAAGTCTGAATATATATACAAAAGTCTGAATATATATACAAAACCAAGACTGAATATATATACAAAACGAAGTCTGAATATATATACAAAACTCTGAACTCTGAAGCGCTCAATCCGTCTTTGTCCGCCATATTGGATTGAGCGTTTCCTATTAAATCAATGGTGTAGCTGCCAAATGTGAGGACCTGCCTGATGTGAGGCCGCATGCGCAAACTTTGCGACACTATTGTAGTACAACGAGCCAGGTAATGCTGGTGGTGTAGGCTACAGCATGAAGTGGAATGACAAGCGCATTTGTTTACGTTTGAAATCCACCAAGGTTTATGATGTTAAGCTTCATGTTTATTGAATTATTAGTTAAGCAGTGCATTCATTAGCCTACTAGTAACAGTAATACAACATAGCCCCATATGTTGACACTGAGCCTTATGCTGTAAACCGTTGACAAAATTATAAAACACTACGTTAAATAAACCTACATTATGCGTTAAGAGAAGCCAGATACGTTGATATTAAACCATGTATGAGAATGCACGTCTTGGATAGTTTGCTCCTGAGCCTTCTGCCGTAAACCGTTTGTGTTTGCGCATGCGGACTCACATCAGGCAGCGGCGGACTCTAGACATCCTATTGGCGGACTCACATCAGGCAGGGTCCTCACATTTGGCAGCTACAAATGGTACCAAAATGTTTGTAAATACGTATTTTCTGCTTCATGAAATACTGTTTTTCTGTTATATTGTTCAATTTTGACATTGATTTCTCACTAGAAATGCAATAATAACACGTTTATTTTACACCGTTTGACTTCACAAAGGATATTTTTAGAGGCAATTTCTCCATTCACTTGACTGGGGTCTTGTCAAAACCTTCGTACTTCCTTGTTTTCTGCTTCATGAAATACTGCTTTTCTGTTATATGGTAGGGTGACTAGACGTGCTCTCTTTCGGACATGTCCTCTTTTTGAGACCTAAAAAATGCGTCCGGCAGGGATTCCCAAATCCTCCGGGATTTTGCCTCGTCGGGTGCTTCACAAAATGTTGCTTTTGTGAGTAACTAAGGGCAGACAACTTTCTGGAAACACACCCTTGACCAGTCACTAGTTAAAGTAAGATGTAGTACCTTATGTTTTTCTGTTATATTGTAAAATTTAGACATTGATTTCTCACTAGAAATGCAATAATAACACGTTTATTTTACCCCGTTTGACTTCACTAAGGATAGTTTTAGAGGCAAGCTCCCCATTGACTTGACTGGGGTCTCGTCAAAATCTTCGTAATTCCTTGTTTTCTGCTTCATGAAATACAAGATGCCTGTATGTAGCTAAAAACATTTGATTTCACCAAGTCAAAGGATCAGTTTAGCTCCCTATGTCTACCAGAGAGAAAAAAGTATGTAGATGAACTCAATATTAACGGCCGTTCTCAGTGCTCCTTCTTCTGATCCCACGGAATTGCCAGAAGTGAAATACTTTGATATTTATGAACTATTTGATTGAATCACCGGGGAAGATCATCATTCAACCTTACAGTGATCAAAACCAGGCCATGCATAGCTTAGTTAGCTTCAAGTTATTTAATAATAATCAAGCACAGAAATGTTCGAGTTGCTTGTCTATGTGCGCACACACACACACACACGCACACACACACACACACACACACACACACACACACACACACACACACACACACACACACACACACACACACACACACACACACACACACACACACACACACACACACACACACACACACACACACACACACACACACACACACACACACACACACAGTGTTGGTGTCAGGGCCTGTTGTTCCAGCTGATACTCCTCTGTAGTTGGGGTGAGTGTGGGGGTGGCTCAGGAGTGTGACCCAGTCTCTCCAGCGGTATGCCCCTTTGATGTAGGGAAGAGAGGCTGTTTTGTTAATTACCCCAGTGGTCAGCCTTGTTTTGGACTGTGCATTTAGATGTCCTCTCTCCTGCTTTTACCATTCAGTTCTCTTGTTTATGCACTCTCTCTCTTTCTGTCTCTCTCTCTCTCTCTCTCTCTCTCTGTCTCTCTCTCCCAGGCCATATGAAGTAAGTGCATGTGAATTAGTGTCGTGAGCAGCTTGAGATCAATCCCCTAAGCCATTGTTTGTTTGTAAGAGAGTAAGGAAAAAGGAAGGGCTAGATGGATAGATAGATACGTAGATAGATAGATAAATAGATAGATAGATAAGATAGAGAGATAGATAGGTAGATAGATAAGATAGAGAGATAGATAGATAGTTAGTTAAGATAGAGAGATAGATAGGTAGATAGATAAGATAGATAGATAGATACATAGATACATAGATAGATACATAGATAGATAAATACATAGATAGATAGATATATGGATAGATAGATAGATAGCTAGATAGATAGATAGATAAAGGGTTGGATGTGAGTGAGAGATGCTGGATGAAAGTAAACACCCTGTGAGGACAGGCAGCGCTGGACTTCCTGAGGTCGGGTCCCCCTGGGCTTCAGCCGTTGTCAGGGTTCTACGTACTTCACGAAGAACAAGTGCTAAGCCTTTACCAGAACTTCGAAAATACTGGCATGTAATGCCAGAGCCAATCAGGAGACAGTAATAGGTACTGGAGCACAAGATTAGCAAGTGTTCGCTGATCAAAGAAAGGCTGTGTACACTGTCACAACTGTCAAGAGCAACGACATCACTTCCCACTAAAGCACGCGGCGTCGCAAATGATGAGCAACAGAGAGGGAATGCAATAATGTCAAAGCTTAAAATTTGCTTTGTAGCCGTCGAATCAAGCAGCACAATAGAAGAACAGCAAGCGGTCTCGAAGCAGAGACAGGTGTGAGGTAGGGAGGAAAAGAATGAGAGGAGGAATTGAAAAGAGAGAGAGAGAGAGAGAGAGAGAGACAGTCGTCAGACAGGGGGAAAAAAATCACCTTTCAAGGGGACCTAATACTGACAATGGAGCAACAGTTCAAATGAGATCTTTAAAACTCTCTCACACACACACACACACACACACACACACACACACACACACACACACACACACACACACACACACACACACACACACACACACACACACACACACACACACACACACACACTCACACACACCAAGCACAACCATGTGCACAGGAGATTATAAATGAGCTCTCCAACTTAACCAGTGTGCCACTTGCTCTCCATCTCAGACACTGGAGCCCCCGTGGCAGTGGCAGCCTGGGAAAGGTGCCCAGCTCGCCTCCTCTCCTCCGAGAGCCTGCCGCTCTGTGCATTATGGGCTGGCTGGTCCTCCACGCCTCGCTCTCCAACTGCATATTCAACTGAGATTAGTGAGACGAGTGGCTGTGTTTTAAGTCTTCTTTTTAGGCCAGTCTGACTGTAAGCCAAAAATAGGTCTTAGTTCAGGCAAGTGAAATGTAGATGAATGTTATTCATCTTAATATACAGTACATTCATATTTAAGTCAGATTGAAAGGTAGATTTAAAGATTTGTAGATACTGTGCATGTTCAGCAGTGTCAGAACTTCAGATATGATGCAATATGATATGCTGTAAATGTGGCTATTTCTTCTGTTGGCGCATCTACAACCTTTTATCTGGAATTTGAGTGATGTTTGGAAAGAAAATTAGCCTAGATCACGCACACACACACTCACACACACACACACACACACACACACACACACACACACACACACACACACACACACACACACACACACACACACACACACACACACACACACTCTTCCTGATTACTCACAAAGTGTGAGAGGGACCTGTCAGCTATCAGCGCCCTCACCCCCTGTGGCGTTAAGTGTAGTGTACCGACCAGACACACCACTGAGTAGTGCCCCCTCCTCTCTGCTGACTGGCACACTCGCTGGTATTCAGCAGCCATGGGGGGTGGCTTCTCACAGTTTTCAGGTGATCCAGATAGTAATGGAGATCCTGCACTGAGCTCCAGTAAGAATGGGAGAAGGAGTTGTAGACGGACAGAAAAGGTTATAGGTAGCGAAGTCACGAGCAAAACAAAATGCTTGAAGATGTCATTTTTTGTAGGTTTAAGATAAACTACAATGCATAGCGGAGATGGACTAGCTTTTAAGCGTACTACATCTGGGGGTCATGCTGTGAAAAGTTTGTGACTTATAAACCCATAAAGATCCAAAAATCCAAAATCCAAATCAAGTCATTGGACTGAAAAGCCAACCACCTTTGTTCTAAAGCAGGGGTCTTCAACAGGGGGTCCGCGAAATCTTTGGTTGATAAGACAATTTTTTTTCCCATAAATTTAAATGTCTTCCGAATCAGAATTGTATTTATTCCTTTTAAATTTACATTAACATAAATCCAACATATTGTAGCGAACGTATAAATTGATCGAGAAGACGTTATCTTTCAGTCCAATCGACACATTCAGCTACCCACAGGAGCTCTCTCAAGCTGGGCACCGGTTCACTCACAGCACCTTTCATGCAAATACGAAAGCACAGACACTAGCCAATCAGATCGCGTTTCTGCTCAAGTCTAAAGAGCACGAAGATCAAAAATAAAAGGTGGCGGACCAAACTCCATAGATGGTCTTGTTTGTACCTATAAATTGTTAGTTTGACATTTTTTTGCTTGGATTAAAATAAATAAATAAAGAGAAATAGACACTGTACAAGGTCAAAAAACGTTAATTGTAACTGAATAATAAGTCTGAGAGGATTTTTGAGGTGTATGAGCCCCCTAGCTAATGTTAGCATGCTACCACCTACAAGCTTAACAACTTGCTAGCGGTGTGATTGGTTTGTTGACCTGTCAATCTCACTATAACATCTATGTTGTCAACACAACTCCATGCACCAGACTCCTCCTCCGTCATCCGTTGGATCGTGTCAGTCAGGAGTTATTGAAAAGAAGATACATCTCACTAATGTGGGAGGATGTGTGCCATCGTCAGATGTTTGAGGATTCACTGTCCCTTTTTTATGTATGATGAAAGAAAAACATATATCTGTGCATTATTTTAATAAGTTGCTGTTAGCTCAGAATTGTTTGCAAGATGTATGTTTATAAATGGCAGTGGCATGGCCACCCTGTACCTTTCATGTTGTTAAATGTTAAATTAAATTCAATGTTAAAAAATGTTAAGTTACATTTGTTTTTCAAAAATGTTAGGTTAAATTCAATGTTAAAAAATAATAATAACAGGGTAGCTATGTTTATTTGGCACTAGGCCCAGTATATCATAAACAAAATGTTAGGCAATTTATATAGTAGGGGGTCCCTGCTCATCTCACCATCAGTTTGGGGGTCCCTGGCCTGAAAAACGTTGAAGACCCCTGTTCTAAAGTGTAAGATGAGGCTAATTATCCGATCTCTTCAAATGTGTGAATAAATCTGTCCAAAATCATTGTTTTCTGTGTTAGTATGTTCTATCACAAATATTATGATTTTTGCCATTGACAAGTGACTGTGCTCAACTCCATTTTATTCTCTCTACCCCAGCGTAGAATGATTACTTGTAGCACAAGTCTGAAAAAAAACCAGCAATTAATTGTAGATATTAACCTCCGTTCAGTGTTAAGTTTGAGTGATTGGCCTGCAGGCCAGACAACAATTTCTGCTAAAATCAGCCATATTGCATACATGATAATTAGTAGCAGGAGACTAGAGGAGTTTGGGTATGAATTCACCATGCCTTATATGATTAGCATTCTCAAAGCTATGTTCTATGATCACCTTTCTGTCTATGGATACCTGGATAGCTTTCTTCATATCCTGTTTTGTTGTTGTACAGAAACATAGCTAGCCTAGCTGTAGCGTGTGTAGCCATACCTGGGAATGATACATCTCTATCTGATATAGAATCACAACCCACCTTGACAAAAATGCAGAGGATGCCCTGAGAAGTTGCCCCGCCTGCCCCAGCGTTCAGGAAGACAGCCGATTAGCCCTGCCGAGTATAAATCGAGCTGGCAATGGAATATGAAAAAGGCATGCGCTCCAAGAGGTTATATTTGATGAGCACCGTTACGGCACAAATTACCTGGGGTCTGATACCAATTTGCTCTCCCGTCCGCTGGACTGGACAGGAAGTGCGGGGCGAGAGAGAATTAGCAGAAATTTAAATCAATATGGCTGCCTAAAGACAAAGTGAGAACAGGAGTGGAGAGGAGTAGAAATAAGCCTGACTGTGTGAACCGCTCCTCTATATCAATACAGACTGAGAGAAAGCAGAGGGCCCATTTACATAACCTGAGAGGCAGAGTTAGTGAAAGAGAGAGAGAGAGAGAGAGAGAGAGAGAGAGAGAGAGAGAGAAAGAGAGAGGGAGATGAAGGGGGTGGGTAAGAAGGAATTAAGTAATTATCCTTTCAAGTCTAATTTGCAGAGACGTCTGAAATTAACCTATTCATATAAGAGCCCAAATCCCCGCCGAGGAACTGTACCCACCTCCTCTGCCATGACGCGAGCCTGGGCCCATAGTTCCAGGGAGGCCGTCTCAGCATCAAGAGAAACTTGCAAAGTGTACCCTCTCCACTGAAAACCCCTTGTGTGTGGTGAGCCATCTTTCATAACATACTGGAAGCACCAGAGCTCCCGTATGATTTCTTGGATGTCTGCACTCCGGCGTCTTTAATACCATCTGGTGTTCTTGAACATTTTGAACACAAACAGAATGTTGTGGCAAGCATAAACCCCATTAATAAGGACGAGTGTGTTGAATGGCAGCTGTTAAGAAAAGAGTTGTGTCTTGCGTCTGTTTTCCCTTGCCAAGGCAGTTTGCTTTTTGCAAAGAAGTGAAGTGCTCATAGTCTGCAGCTGGGGGCGTTGGGGGGTAGATTGAACTTGAAATAAAGTATGTGGGGAGGGCACTACGTTTCTTTTTTGGCTACAGTAAACTGGACAAAAGTTCTCACACGTGTTTACTTCCTGCAGTACTTCTCATCACCTACTTTTCTTACCTGGGTAAACCCAAAATAAAGTATAACAGCATGGATTGGTTACCTGTGAAACACAGACGCACAACAACTTATAATGATTTCCAGATCCTGTATGTTCCTGTGTGCTTGGTATGTTTCACCATGTGGTCGTTACACACTGAGATGCTGAGAGCTCCAGTAGCAGGAAGAACATGTTTTTAATGAGGCCAGCTTGATTGAACTCCATTATATTACTAAAATAATCCTTTGGTACTACCTGTTCTGACCTCGTATATTGTAGGAAATGTTGACTCTCTTGTTGTGATCCTTCTGTCTGTGTTTCAAGTGGAAGATGACAGGTGTTGGTACCTTGCTCGAGATGTGTTTGAAGGGAAGCAAGTTGAGACGGCGATTTGAACGTTCTTAAGGACTGCATATAAAGTGCACACAGATATCTGGGAAGTGTTTTGTTCAAGGGAGTGGTGTCCTCTCACGGTGACCCTGAAAAACATAATTAAATGTTTTTTTCCTTCTTAAAAAAAAAAAATCATCTCCAAGTGAAGCGTCTGAAATGAAAATGAAAGAAATCGTTATCCGTTTGAAATGCAAATTGCCTGAGCACCTTTGAAGAATTTGTGTCATTAAAATCTCCGTATCGGCACCAAAATGTCCATTGATACAGGTTTTGTAATCTTAAATGGTGGGGTTTTAAACTCTCTGAGAGAACCCTGCCCCCACCCCACACATACCTATCTGCTTCTCTTTTAAGACAGACAGATTTTTGTCCAGACCTTATGAATCACACTATTGTTGGCATTACTGCCAGTTGTCAAAGTGCACACATTTTATTCACACACACACACACACACACACACACACACACACACACACACACACACACACACACACACACACACACACACACACACACACACACACACACACACACACACACACACACACACACACACACACACACACACACACTCACATCTCATTTGAGTCATCTGTCATTCATCAGTGTAGAGAAAGTTTGAAAAGACTGAAAGAGACCTGTGACATTAAATGACACAAAAAGCCTTTATTTTTTTGCTAACTGATTAGAATCTCTTGTCTGTGCCTGTAGATTGCCTTGACTGTAAAACAATGCTTTTGGCAGTTTGTTTGTTTGCCACAGTAAACTTCTAATAATAATAATGTTTATTGTCGGAATTCTCAGAATTAGACCAAAATTAAGAAACCTGATATGTTTTGATTGTGGGTGTTTGAAATTTAACTGCAAGATTCTCTCATCAAGGCACATTGATCCAGGGCTCACTATATGCTAATGACGATTCTCTATCTCATTTCTAGTTTTAATTAACAATGCCGCCAGCTACCTCGAGAAAAGCAAACTAGCAGAATCCATTATTGTGTGTTTTTTTTTTTTATTCCTTCCCTTCGACTGCTTGTTTCACAAACTCCATGGGAGCCAGATGTTGGGGAATGGGACTGGCGTCTCTCATGTTGTGGCTACTGATTTGGTTCGCAGGTTGCAAGCAGGGTGATGAAACCTGGCCTGTATGTGTGTATAAATGTGTGTGTGTGTACGGGTTTGACAGAGTTTGTGTGTGTGTGTGAGAGAGGGAGAGACAGAGAGAGAGTGTGTGTGTGTGCTTACTTGAAAGCATACCCTGGCAGACATGGAATAAATCAGTTGTTTGGTGAAGTTGTTTTGGTCGAATCATTGAAATTTTAGCTGTTAGATTTCCAAAGGTTAATCAAGGGTTTTTTGATTGTCTGCTTGTTCAATATTCAGAGTCAAGTTCTTGCTTTTACATAACATTAGCATCAGCCATTAGCTGCCTTTTTGCTTAGCCGAAGGGCTTAACTCTGGCTTCACACTGTAAATCAATACAGTTGGCCCACACCTTTGAGTCCCAAGTTTGCCCCTCTTAAGAAAGAAAGAAAGTATGACACGAGTACCATGGTGTTGTGTATGCATAGTGCCGGAATGATTTTGTGATTGGAATTTTTAACACTGAACATTGTGAGGCTTTGAAAAGCTTGATATTTTTTGTATTGGTTTGAGAATAGGCCAATTTTCTATATCAGTCAACGCTGAATTGAATGGTAAAGACGAAAGGTCTTTATATATCACAAGAGACCAATTAGTTCTGCACAAGGTAATCACTAAACAACGTGGCATAATTTTTAAATTGAAGCAATGGTACAGACCTTCAAGATTGTTTTTAGTCCATTTTACGGTGTCTTAATGGTAAACTGAGCCAGCAGTATTCAGACTAAGAACTTCTCGGCCAAAGCTAACCCTTTTCAGCAACTACAGGTTGAGAGCCATAAACTGAAGTAAAACTACTTAATAATCAGAGAATGAGAAAACACACCAAAAGAATGACATTTATTTGCTTTCCAAATACTAAAACAGGTCACAGTAACAGACAATTTCACTCACTTTTCTCCGTAAAAGCGCTGTGTTCTTAGAGTGTGTTTCCCCCTCCTGAGTGCTCCTTCCATGCAGTCCATTATTTGTTCCCGGGAGAGCACCGTGATCTCTTCATTCGGTCTGGACAGCAGAGTGGCTGGTCCTGGTTGGGTCCCTGTGCTGGCTAAAACACATGCTGAGGCCCTGTGTTTGAAGGCACAGCACCTGGTAATTAGGAGCTGTTAAAAGCAGAGCTAAGTAAAAGCTACGACTCCCTTCCTCTCTCAGCCTGTCCTTTACTAGATGAGTTCTTTCTGCTCCTACATCCGTCGCTTTGGAAGCCACCCTTTGGATGTATCACAAGCCTGCAAGGCCCAACTCTCTATGTACACACACATGCACGCGCACGCGCACACACACACACGCACACGCACACGCACACACTTGCACGCGCACGCGCACACGCACACGCACACGCACACGCACACGCACACGCACACGCACACGCACACACTCACACACTCACACACAAAGTGTGGCTATCTCCCTAGATATATTGAAGATATCTCCCTTGAAGATGCGATTAAAATGAGATTACATTAAAATTGCAAATGTCCCATACATTTTAAGCACACACACACACGCACACACACACACACGCACACACACACACACACACACACACGCACACACACACACACACACGCATAAGTCCTTAAGGTAGAAAGTGCCATTGCCTTCATCTTTAATGGGACTAAAGTCAGGCAGTTAGATGCAACATGAATGTACCTATACTAAATAATTTATGCCCCCCTGCCTGTGTCTCTTCGAGTATGTTCTTCCGCCCCCACACCAAGCGGAATCTGTCACTCTTAAGTGGAGGAAAGTCATGGCAGTGCAGATTTAAGTGCTCTCTCTCTCTCTCTCTCTCTCTCTCTCTCTCTCTCTCTCTGTCTCTCTCTCTCTCTCTCTCTCTTACACTCTCTTGGTGGAAGAGGGAAATAAAAAATGGAAAGGAGTATAAATAAAAATGACAGCACAACTTTAAAGGAGTTTGAAAGCGATACAGTTTGTTTTGGTTGGTTTCTCTTGTTTTCTAATTCACCTCCAATCTTGTCTGCCTCAGGGCATGGTCACATGTCATTGCCCTCGTCCAGCTCGAAAAGAGAAACATTTGTTGTGATTGTGGCCAGACAAAAACAAACAAACAAACAATTTGACGTGGAATGAGTTGCTACTAATGGAGGGCAGAAATAAGTCTTCTGTATCATTCTTTTTTGTGTGCATGTCCATGACTGTGACAATGGACTAGACATTCTCATACATAAAGACTGATTTTTATGCCCAGCATAGCTGCGTTTGCTCTTTGCTTTTACAGCCTTTTAACATGAGGGCTATTCTGTAAGTTCGGAGCTCTTGAAAGTTTTAAATGACTCTCCTGGCCTGATTGGACTTAGCTGCTCGCACGTAACCCCGACGTGTTGAGGTGAACAAGCGCCATATGAGGGCCACTCGTCACGCAGCCCACGGTGACGTTTTGACAGCGACACGTCCGAGCAGGCAGGAGAGGCAGTCGCCTCCTGTGCCCGAGAGGTCCGGAGACAACCCGTATCAAACCGACAGCTCGGGGCACCGTGGCCTTTGTGTCTCGAAGAGGAGGCGGCGTGGTGCCGGTCAACCAAGACTTGCCGGAGACTCAGGGAACGGGGTGTGTGCTTGACAGGGCTGGGTTGCGCCGGCTTCGGCATCCACGGTTCAGTGATGGCGCTTAAAGTGGTGGCGGCGGCGGTGGCCTCCGAGGGCCGGTCTGGGGGTTGCTATCTCCAGTGGCGAGTAAGACGGGCTGGCAGATGGAGAGAGGGAGGAGAGAGGAAGGAGAGAGGAAGGAGAGGTCAAGATTGTGAGTACACTGGCCTGGACACTGTCACTTTGAGGAGGACATTGTGGGGCTCTGTTAAGAAGCGCTCTGGTAAACTTAGATGCCAAGGGCTCTGTCCACAAAAACGATGCTGTGTCTTACACAAGGTTGGCAGTATCTACTGGCACTACTGTAAGAAGAACGAAAAAGAAGTAAAAATCATGGATCTATTAGGCTTTAAATAGTTAGCCATACAGTTCTCCTTTACTTGATTTGTACATCTAAAGATTGACATAACCTCATTGTGAACATGTCAGGCAGATAACATATCTTGTCACTAATCATCATGACAAATAACCTGATGTGATTTAAAGGTGTTTTTATTACTGGCAATAGAAGAGCTTTGGTTAAGTTAGCTGGCGCCTCCATCTGGTACAGACCCACTCATAGACCCAAGAGGGTGTTACTGGTTAGTTTGCTTAACTACATGGTCCAGTGGATGACCAGATCAAGCATAGGTCAGACACAGCCATAACAATATCATGTATATCAAGTATGTCAAAGTAGACTAAAAAGCAATTGGATTAAATGTCGTAGATATCTAGTTTTTTTGCTACTTTCTAAAGCGGATGTTTTGACATGATCTTGACAATTACCCCGCAGTGAAAGAACAGTGTCATGTCAATATTATCAAGAGCAGTCACGGCACTTGTCCTAATAAGTGTTATCTTCTTCTGCACTTTTCTGTGCGACAAGATTCAGGCATAATTAAGTCAGTCAGTTGAGGAAGAGCTGACATTTTTTTTGGAACAGAGTTAGAAGATCAACACACAAAAAGCAATTGCCCACTTTCTGCTGAGGGGAGACTGGACACCACTTTTCAAACGTGGCAAACTCCTTGCCGTCTAATTACGCGCACAGGATCGGCAGGTGTTTCATCTTTTTGATGTAGGGATTTGTTGTATTAACTGGTAGATTGTATCACCACAGAGCTCATTTCCCTCTGGAGGCTTTTATTTTCTTCAGCTTCTCTCATCCTCCCTCCTCATGGGTTTGATGCTCCATTGTGTTAGTGGGTCTGTATGTGTGTGTGTGTGTGTGTGTTTCTTTTTTTTCTCTCTTCCACCTTCTTTCTTTTCTTCTTCTTCTTTTGAGTCGCTCTGATATTTCCTCTGGAAATAATTACAAAAAAAAAAATATATCCTGCCGTTCAAAACGACGTTATGTCTGACTCAAAACACAAGTAAATTACGATTCAAGTTGATTAACCTCAGATCCGAGCAAATCATTTTGTTGCCCCGTTTCTAAAGGGAGAGTAAATCAGGAGATTGTTTTTAGATCTGAGAGATTGGGTGGTGAGAAGTCTGTGAAATGCTAATTCCATTGAAATGAAAAGGGGGTAGGGAAAAAAATATATTAAAAAAAGCAAGTTGTGCCACCTCGGAGTAGGTACACATCCAAAGAAGCATTTTGAAAGAGAGTAATATAGGATGAAAAAGAGTCAAACGATGCGATGAGAGGAAGAATCGAGTCACATGATTACTGAGTCAGTGTCAACCATGTCTGGGTTTCTCTGAAGACAGAGATAAAAGCAAATATTCACTAGCTTGTGCTCAGGTAAAGCTACAAAACCATCTACAAAAACACTGCAGATAATTGTAATAGCTCTTTAGTGATCAAAATGACAGATTTTGTGGTGAAACCTTGCAACAGTATCTTGTAAAAAGAAATATATTTAGTATTTTTAATTGTTTGCTTTTGTTTGTACTTACTTTCATGCAATAGAAACATAAGGAAACTCATTTTAGATCTGTCCTCTGATTTCCACACATTTCTGAGAACTTTCACTACCATCCTTATATGGTTATTTCATCCATACTAGAATGTTATTGAATTTTGAATTATATTCCAAATTCACAAGTTCATGTTATTATTAAGAACAGTAATCATGATTAATCCGTGTCTATTGCTTAAAGAAAACCGAAACAAAAAACAAAATTATTCAAAATGTGTTCACCATTCCTGGCCTTTCTTCACTGATATTTTTCTCACTCAAATTACCCTTCAATAGGCTTAAGCATGAATTTAGTAACAGGCTTTTATTTTGAAATGCCATCTCCATGTTAGAAGGATGGCTGAATAAATAGCCGTACGCAACACAAATGCCTTAAGTTTTATATCATGTTTGAACATTATTTACAATTTCACTACTGAATACAAGAGAGAATAACATACTGTGTAAGGAGTTATCTTTTAATGAGATATCAGCTGTAGATCCAGCTGTGTTATGAGAGAGCACAAACAACATGTGTATAGTTGGTTATATGTACAGTAATATTATTTGAACTGTGTAGGTGGTTCAGCCTGTGCACCATATAAATAGTGGAAATTACATGGTCGTTAAGGTACTGTAAACAGTGTAGTAATGAGTGCAATGTTGACTTTAGAGTTCAGCAGGGTGATAGCCCAAGGTAGAAACCTGCTCTTGAGCCCACTGGTCTGATAGCGGAGGCTCCTGTAACACCTCCTGTACGGGAGGAAGGTGAAAAGTCCATGGCTAGAACAAGACACATCCTTGATGATGTTTGACACCTTGCATAGGCAGCACTTGGTATAAAGGTTCTCGATGGTGGGTAACCGGGTGCCGGTGATGTGTTGGGCAGTTTTTTTTTTTACCACCCACTGGTAATGAGCTTTGCAGTCTGATGCAGTGCAGTTGCCATACCACACTGAGAAGCCGTTTGTAAGTATGCTGTCAATGGTATAGCGGTAGAAGTCGGCCGGTATCTGGGGACACAGGTGAGCTGTCTTAAGGACACATGTGAGCTGTCTTTAAGCTCTGTAGGAAGTAAAGGGCCTGCTGCTCCTTATTAACCAGGATGAAAGAGTTTAGGGATCAGGTGATATCATCGGAGATGTGGATGCCAAGAAAGTTGAAGCTTGGCACATGCTGTTCATCAGCTCCGTTGTTGTAGATGGGGGTGTGTGCATGGCTCCTAGCCTGCATGAAGTTCACAATGATCTGTTTGGCCTTCTGGCTGTTATATACCAGGTTGTTGTCGGCACACAATGCAGCCAGGTGTACAGAAGAGGGCTCAGCACGCAACCTTGTGGCATGCCAGTGTCCAGGGTGATAGCAGAGGAGGTTGTCAACAGACTGGTCCAGTTGCAGAGGGATGTGTTGATACCAAGCTGACTAAGCTTGTAGATCAGCCTGGGGGGGATAACAGTTAAATGCCATAAATAATAACATATATTTTTGTGTCAAAATCCCCAAAACGATTTTGTTGTGCAACTCACGGAATTGCAAAAAACTGTACGGACTGACCCTGTTAGCATAAGATAGTAGTGAGAAGAGTAGCTAATGACGCCCAGATGATGTAATTTCCTGTAGCACCCCTCCCCCTCTCCTGTTGGCCCTCCATGTGACTCTGTGTGCTCATGTTCTTACTCTAAGCATGTGAATGCGCAACACAAAACTTGACTTTTATAACTAAGGCTCCCCTGTATCATAACCCACACATACTGTGGCCTCTTTAAAGGCTGTAGCATGCTTTAAATAGTTGATTGCACGGGCAAAACAGCTGACGAGTGTTTGCATCACATTTTAGTGCTAGTATTGAGGTACAGTAAAGAAGTCTTCCATTTCTGTCTTTTTTTTTCACTCGTTTAGCTCAAAGATATGATGGCAGACGATTAACTGTAATCAAGCTACTCTCTTTTCCAATCTGAAATATAGAGGGCTATCAACTGCATAGGAAAAAAAATAACACACCCCAATCAACCTCCAGAGACTTCAGCATGAAGCATATCATTCCCAAGTATCTCTCCAACAAATGAGCAAATTGAAATTTGAATTTAATATGGGTTCTTTTTTATCGCTTTGAAGTTTCCCGTTTTTCTCATGGGCAACTTATAATGAAGAAGTCAGGGTTTTTGCTTTCAGGCATGTTGGACATGAATTTCGTTTGATGCATATTTCTGGTGTGGATTATTAAATTAAAGGCGTTCTTTTCCAGCAGCTAGAATGCTAATGTCTCACTCTTTGTGCTGTAAAATGTGACAGAAATAAACCAGTGTTGACGGCACCCTAATTGGCTTTGGACCAGCCTTACACTTAGATTTAGCCATGTCCAAAGGCTAAACAGACAAACCTTTCACGTTCTTCTTTCCCCCCCCCCGTTTTTTGGCGAGAGAGGGAGATTGAGAGGGGGATAGTGAGAGAGAAAAAGAAAGAGAGAAAGAGAGGGTGGGCGCACGGTCATTGTGGAGGAAAGCCAAATGATTGGTTTCCTTTCACAAGAAGCAGGGATAAATCCAGAACTGAATTTCAAAGGTTCTCCCTAATTACAAGTTAATGCGACATGATTTATATGGCTTTGATTCGGGGCGAGGAGAGAAACAGGAAGGGAAATTGGAAGGCACAATGGCCATTTGATTTTCTTTTTGTGTTGAGAGACAAACATTATTCCATACCAGTGTTATTTTCAACACTAAGGGAGAATGAGCCCGGAGGCATGCAATTTGATTGTGAATAGGGACCTGTGTGTGTGTGTGTGTGTGTGTGTGTGTGTGTGTGTGTGTGTGTGTGTGTGTGGGTGTGTAAGTGTGTAAGTGTGTGTGTATATTACACCGGTGTCTAACTAACGCCCTGTGAAAAAGCACACTCTGTGATTAGCCTGGATTTATGAAATTGACTAGGCTGTTATAGCCCATCTACATTTCCAATAGGACTTTGACTGCATGTTGTCATCAGTGTACACAGTCCATAATCAGGTATAGGCTATCATAGATCAGCAAGGCATGTATTTTTTTGTAATCTTTCTCTTTAAGTCAACACTGCACCATACAAATGCATCTGGAAAAAGGCAATCTCCTAAAAGACAGGAGAAGGAGAGAGAGAGGGGGGGGGGGGGGTAAAAAAGAGGGCTGCAATTCATCTGCTGCCACTGTTCCCTTCTCTCGTTCTTTGCACAAATGCAATTTCAATTTGGGATGCAGTCTTTCCTAGGGACTGCCGTTCGTCTGCTGCTGACATTCACGGCTCTATTCAAATAGAACGCGGTGCCTAGATTTATTTGCAGACGGCAATTTTTTTTACCCCGGGGGAGCCATCGTGCACCGTCCGCTGGCTCTAATGACAGACGGAGAGGCTTGTCTTATCGTGCATCCCTTGTGCCCTCTCTGATCCCGTGCCCTGTTGTCACTGAAAGAGAGAGAGGGAGGGAGGTGGAGAGAGAGAAAGAGAGAGTGATCAGAGTCATGGGGTTGAGGGTGTGCTCTGTTTGTTTCACCGCCCTTGACAGCTGATCCCAGATCATTCATCACAACCCTGCCATAGCCTTTGGCACTGTGAGCAGAGCGGCTGGAACTCACCCCCTAACCGGTCACTTAGAAAGCTAGCAAGTCTGAAAGTTGAGCACTCTCCCGAACACGTCAGGCCGTTCCTGCTGTTCTGGAAGCCGTGCTGACTGTCAATCAACTGGCCTGTTTTGCAGACACTTTTCTCGAGTGACTTCACATGGATACACATTTACTTTTTTCCCCGTTATGGTTCCCCTCGAAACTTGAAGAAGAAAACTAGAAGAATGTTTAGGAGCAAACAGAGGTCACAAGCCTTCCCTTCCGCAGCTGTTTCCACCGCCTTGAACCGCCTCTGAGGCCGGTTTGGTTTCCGAAGCAAATAAAGACGCCAAAAAATTGCTTAGACAAATGTTTGTCAGCATTTTCGCTCCTGACGGCAGCGAAGCCGTGGGAAGCTGGAAGATAAACAACAGATAAATAAAACAGAGGCGAGACAGAGAGTGAAGTATCAGCAACGGTTTTGATGTGTGTATTGATTTTGGCAGGTGGGAGCCAAGCACAGCCCTGTGGAACACCCTACAAGACCCCCTCACCCCCCCAGCCTCCTCACCACCACTCGCCCCCCCCCCCCCCCCCACCCTCCATCTCCATTCCCCTGCAGGTCTTCTCTTAGATGCTCTCGGTGTCAGCACTCTCTCATCGCTGCCTCAAATCTATCCCTTTGTCAGTGTCAGCACTGGAGGAGGAGGAGGAACACAGGAGACAGCTGCAGTGTGTGTGTGTGTGTGTGTGTGTGTGTGTGTGTGGTTGCATGTGCTTTCATACAATGTGTGTGTGTGTGTGTGTGAGAGAGATATTGCCTATATGTGGGTAAAATTTGGTTGTG
Organism: Sprattus sprattus; assembly: GCF_963457725.1. Classification (NCBI taxonomy): domain Eukaryota; kingdom Metazoa; phylum Chordata; class Actinopteri; order Clupeiformes; family Clupeidae; genus Sprattus; species Sprattus sprattus. The sequence continues at coordinate 14,390,415 of NC_137919.1, forward strand.
TGTGTGTGGACGTTCATGGGAGAGTGTGTCCTTCCTGTCCGTTTATTGGTGTGTGTGTGTGTGTGTGTGTGTGTGTGTGTGTGTGTGTGTGTGTGTGTGTGTGTGTGTGTGTGGTGTTTGTGTGAGAGGGTCTGTGTTCGTGCATGAGCATGAGGAAGTGTTTGTGTGTATGTCCTTGATTTTGTATACATGAAAGTGACTGTATGTTTGTATGTGCTTGTGTGTGTGTATGAATGCATGTGGGTAAGTGTGAGTGTTTATGCATGAAAGTGCATGGAGCCCATCGATCAACTGTGACACAGCAAAGCCTCACAGGGGAGTGTGTGTGTGTGTGTGTGTGTGTGTGTGTGTGTGTGTGTGTATGTGTGTGTGTGTGTGTGTGTGTGTGTGTGTGTGTGTACACTGAGAGGTACAGTCATAACTGAACTCCTCTTTCCGCAGTGTGTGTGTGTGCCCTAGGCTTGCCACAAGCGGCTCCCCCGCAATCCACTCGGCTGAGGGTGAGCTACTGTGGAACCTAACGCAGACTGGCACTGGGTCACTGGTGAGTCCTCCACCAGCTGCTTCTCATGCTCTGCACCTTGCTCTCCAATTAAACCAGTCCCTCACAGCCACTCATGTCACCCAGAGTCATCAGTGAGTTGCAACCCCCGCCCTCCAAGTCCAGTTTAACAGAAACACACAAAGTGGTTCCAGACATTGGGACTGGATGTTCAGTCTGAGACAGAAATGGTACAACCTGCACGTATTTGTGATTCAATTGACACAAGCCTTGGGTCCAGGATACACTGTGCGACTCTGGGTAAGAGTGAAGGTGAGGAGCCTGTCACCAGGACATCATAACAGGGACTGTGCGTATGGAGTTGAAGTGGAGGATGAGGGGAATATCTGGAAAAGGTGTACTGAAGGCAGCAAAGGGGTATTATTACAAGTCTATTTCAAACGCGAAAGCAAGCTCACTATTGGGTAGGGGTGATGAATGGTGTTGAATATCTGAGTCTTTCTGAGTGAACTTCCACAGAGGCAACCATTTATGTCTGAAAACAACCACTACTTAGAATACCATACGTATAAATCATTTTGCCACCCGTGGTTTTTCATCTGTCAGAAGCCTAACTCAGACTAGTGGACACTGAAAAGTTAGTCATGACTAGATCATCCCTGACATCTCCATCTTGATGTTAGCAGTTCATGCTAATGGCCAACCTGTAACACTACCAGCCTAAAGCTAACCGCTGGCATTTTATGTTCTTTCCTCCTCAGAACATTGAGTCATCCTAGGTGCAATGAGAATATCCACTGCTTTTTTCCTGTGTTGAATCTCATATCCAGTGAAATGTCTGTTTATACCACAACTACATCCGTCGCCATCTGGTCCAACACATCCCCAGAAATGCGGTTCTCAGCGTCTCTCGCAAAGTGACACGTGCACTATGTTGAACAATGGTGCGGGTTCTGTGCAGGTCTACAGAACAGCACTTGGTGCAGCCTACAAAATCGCAGATTAGTAAAATGTGCTAATGTGCCATATCTAGGCTGGCACAACACAGACAATAAGAGGGTTAATATCACCCACTCCCTGCTGATTTGCTTTCTAAATGTATTTCCATCAGTCCCTAATCACAGGATTCATTTTCTTAACATTACAATTAACATTTCTGAGACAGGCACACACAAAGTTTGTCCATTTTTATTATGGGTATGTTTTTCACTTTAGAATTAAAAGCACAACCCTTTCATTAAAATGTGAATGCTAATTGTTTAACAACCACGGTGATAGCACTTTCCATGGATTTTAAATTGTTAGGAGAAAATGCACAGAATATTTCTGGCTGGTAAGTCTTTGCTATATATGTTCATAGAGCATCATTGCCAACAGCATCAGTGCAACAACACTAATTGTATAATTTGCCATAATATATCTTGCATTTTTTGGCGGGGATTGAATTTGTAGAGGGGTCCAAGGAACTAAGATGTGCTTGAGAGGGTAGACTTGGCCATTCATCACTACTGGTGAGTCACACAAAAGAAGCACTTTATCAACAACATTCTAATGGCATTTTGTGAATGATGGTTATGATGTGTAACATTGCCATATTTAACACTTCATATGATGAAAAAGGCCTTTAAGCATAAGCATTTACAAAATAAATATAAAATTCATAATTCTTTTCAGTTAATATTATCCAAAAGAGGACAGATTTTCATACATATCTGCAAAGACTGAAAGACCCATGTCATAAACATATTATGGGAGATGCCATACACGCCATTGTACAATGTCATATCATCATTGTCGGTAATCGTTAAGACAGCTCAAAAACATGACCCTAGTTACTGGGCACTGACTGTTATAACTATTTATCACAGCACATTACATCTGCCATGACATGGTAATTTTCTTTTGAAGTAGGTTTGAAGTAAGTGTTTAAGTAAGGATGTAAGTAATTGAGACACAATATTCCATTCTTAGTGCTAAAGGCAGTGAACGGCACCTTACACCTAGCTTTCCCTGCCATGGCTCTGTGTAATTAGAGCAAGCTACACAGATGGCCTGTTTGCACAAGAATGTGCAGCCTTGGGTCGTTTAATTACTTGATCGACAAGTCATCACGGCGGCTCTAAAATCGCAAATGTTTTCCCGCTTGTGTGTGTGTTCATCTAGGAGGGGTGAGTGTCTTGATTTACTTTCGAGGCTTGGACTGCGGTCAGAGGCCCAATCTCCCTTTCAACCTTTTGGCATTGATTTCCATCCTCCTTCATCCGCCATCCTCGGCCTATTACCGTAACTCCACTCTATGGCGTTTTGAAGCCCAGGTGAGACAAGTGGGATCTGAGAAATGCATCCCCAACACGACAGAAGTCTCATGTCTTAGGGCAGGAGGAGCTGCACTGATTAAAAAAAAAAAAAAAGTCTGTCCAGCAGATGTTGTGGATTAATTTGAGACAAATAGGGAGAGAGAGAGAGAGTGAAAGACTGAGTGGGGGAGAGAAAGAGAGAGAGATAGGGAGAAAGAGAGAGAGGGAGAGAGAGAGAGCTAGAGAGAGGCAGAGAGAACAGGAGGAGAAGGTGCATGAGAGGTCTGTGATGCTCCAGAGGGGAGTGTAAAAAATGGTCATTAGCCATGAAATCAAAGTCTGGAGGTGCAAAATTGAATCTCTTAATGTAAATTGATTTTGAGATCAAACATTTCCTCTCATCAAGACAGCAACTCATGCGATCTCTCTTCCCCTAATGCTTAGAGGGATTTTTTGGGATACATGGTCCTCGGCATGTTTGGGTAAAAAACAAAACTGATGAGAAATGAGAAAATCATTACTTTCTCTTATCATAAAGTTATACAGATACAAAAAATGCATTTATATTTGGATGGCAAATTTGTATTTCTTGCTGCCTATCACACAGCTGCCTCTTGCTGCCTATCGAGGAGGTGTGTGCGATGATGTGAATATAATACATCCAGTCTCAAAATCAGAAAGAGAATGTGATCCTGTGTCTCAGCAGGGAGCAGAGGACAAGGGTTCAGTTTCCCTTGGGAGCACTTACCACACATTGGAAAACAAATATATCAATTCAACGCAATGTAAATGACACCAGTTCCCCTCCTCAATAAATAGATGCAGAGTACAGTGGTGTGCATCAGGGAAGACGACACTGGAGACCCATCTCGCTCCTCATTACCCTTGTAATCTGTTGAGCTGCTTCTCCAACCCCTTTTCACTGATCCTCAAAGGAACATGGAGCTTCATCTCCATCTTTTATTCCTATCCAGGACATTTGTAGATCAGTGCTCCTGGGAGGAAGGACAGCCTGCTCAGTGTGAGCGCTGGTGTTGCTGCCAGATCCTCTGTGAAGTGTACGAGACTCTGACAGGTTGGGAAGACGCCCACTAGAATCTTATCTGGGGCAGTTTATTTGCAGCCATAGCAATGCACCTCTTTCAGCTAAACAAGAGGATGTTGGTTACACAAGTATTTGGAATACTTGATGAAGGTGTTGGCAGGTTGAGCTGTGAATGCTGCCCTTTCTTTTGCTCTGAGATCCGCGTACCCAGCAGTTTTTTTAAACCCATAATAAATATGTCTGATAAGGCAATCCACCGCCTCTGCGGTTGAGTTGTCCTCTCTTACATGACATTTGAATCAGCTAATGGGTCTGACATCTCCTAGGTCTGTCATGCAGCCATACCCGTAGAACGCCCTCACTAACCTACTCATGGACTGTTTTGATGCCAAAAAGTTTGTTTTGCCGAGGCTGGTTTTAATCATGCACATGCTTGTCATCAGTGGTGGGTAGAGTACTGAAAATTGGTACTCAAGTAAAAGTACAATTACCTCCTTCAAAATCGACTTGAGTAAAAGTAAATATTCCAATTGGAAAAGTTACTCGAGTAAGAGTAAAAAAGTACTCTGTTTAAAAGTTACTCAAATTACAAGTTACTTTTTTGTGTTGGAGTGTTTGGATCAATGCAAAACATAACATGAGTATTCAGGAAGAAATGCACTCTTGAAACATTTCTTCACAAGTTGCTTCATTGTATCATGTATTTTTTTTTTCATTACACGTCTCATAGATCACACATACATTACTTTTATTTTCATTAAACCTTATTACACGCACACTTAAAGCTGAGCCAACCAGACAAGACTAGACTACATACTGTAGATCTGATATCAGATCAACTCCAGAGATGTATACGGGCCATTCTACCGAATTCGTGTAATATGCAGTCCCTCAACAATAAAAACTATTTACAAAACAATTAGGTATTTAGGCATAGATATTAAATTAGACAATGTTATGGTCTATATAAACCCAATGCATTACATGAGATAGTGATAAGCTAAATATATACAAAATCATCATTTATAGGGTACTTTCTATTGGGAAGTAGCTGTCCCCAACCCTGACATCTAAATTTCAATGCCTTTAAATAACACTTTTCAATTTTTTTCAATGATTTAATTTCAAAGATCTTTATGATTGGGTTGAAACAGAACTTGGAATATTTAGATTTATTGTGGGTTTGATTTTTAAATCAATTTACTATACTCAAAAAATCATGTCCCTAGTTTTCATGTCACTACCGAAACACAAGAGTTTTAGTCCATTGGCTGAGCTTGTGTTTTAGCCACGACTCTGCATTTTTGACCATGCAGTGACACTGCATCTCTGTCCCTCATGGTTGAATGGTAAGTAGCTAAATCCCATAGTTTTTATATAAATGTGTTCCAAAGTCTGAAAATCGACGTGGTGACCAGATGATTTCGGTAGTGACAAAATGAAATGGTAAGTAGTTCAATCCCATCATTTTTAAATAAATGTGTTGTGTGGACTAAAGGGCGGCCCAGAGCACCTTTTGGATGATTTTGGGAGATAAATGAACATCCACCCAACAGTGCAGTCACTACCGAAACAGTGCAGTCACTACCGAAACAGATGAATTGAACTTGAAAATTTGGTAAAAAATTCATTTTTATGGATTTCATTGTGAAAACCTTCAAGAAATATTTGTAAAAATACTCTTCAGAGAAGGGATGGAAACACAATCTGAACAGGTCAATAATAATACTTTTTTACTATAGTAAATGTGATGTTTCGGTAGTGACAATTTTTGGAAGAGGAAAAACATTCCAACACATTCTGAAAATACAATATAAAACTTGACTGTTCTTTTACTAGATATGTGTACTTTAGATATGGTACAATATACATACGGACAAAGTTTTGGGAATAAACCATAAAAAAATTCAAAATATATCCGACATGACTTTGCATCAATTCAGTAGAATGGCCCATACACACACACGCAGACCGTTTTTTATTAACCATACCAGCGCTATTGATGAGATAAATAATTTTAACATACTGTAGCCTAGGTATAGCCTACTTGTTTGTGCCCTTGCATATTATAGCAAACGTGCATTCGGACGTTAGCTGGCAACTATGTCAGTCAGTCAAACAAACTGCTAACTTTAACGGTGGCCATCTAGTCGTTACGCTAGCTGCTAACATTCTAACTACTGCAGCCAATGTAGCCTAACGTTAAATGGAAACGTCTTAGCAGTATAGAGTTTTATCAAAGAGTATAGAAGTACCTCTATACTCTTTGGTTTTATGTGCAAGAGTTTGCACTGCGCCTTGTGCATAGGATGTGAGTTTGTAAAATGGTAAAGGATGTAACATTTATCTCCAGGACTAGCTGCAGTACAGATAAAACGAATGCAACTTACCTGAACATGTTTGCGAAGGTTCGATGTGGAGTTTTTGAACGCTATGAAATGACAACAATGCTGCGACCTGTGGAGGGCGCGTCGATAACGCATAGCTAACTGACCTCTCCGTTTTTACCCTCTGGCTGCAGTGCGCTTGTATTCCAGTAAACAAAGATATGTGTACTTTTATCACAATACTCATTTTAATGAAAGCACAATGGAAATGTAACGGAGTAAAGAGTAGAATTCTAGTTCAAATATTTACTCGAGTAAGAGTAAAAGTGCAGACTTTATAAAGGAACGCGAAAAGTCCTCGTTACCCGAAAAATTTACTTTTTTACTCATTTGCGTTCCTTGTAACGTGTTACTACCCACCACTGCTTGTCATGCCAGTTAGTGCAGGGGTCTTGTTATTGTGATCACCGGCCATGTGTCGTTTACATCTAGCATCATTGCACCATTGTCCATTGAAATTAATGAAGTAGCTAGCATAACATTTGCCATTGAAATTAATAAAGTAGCTTACATGGCATTAGCCATTGAAATGAACGGGATTAAAGAATCCGTCACTCTCTCATGGTCTTTATAACACCCACCAGGCTTTGCCCCCTTTAGTAGCCTAATTAGCAAGGCATGTGCATACAATCTTCCAATTGGTTGTGGTGTTTCCACACCTGTGCATTATTCATTAATGACATAATATACACATGCTAGTTCGAATCAGTCTTTGAGCAGCATGATGGTGAAAAGCAGCTATATTTTTGTGCCTTTGTGTTTTTTCTCTGTAGCATCTGCCCCTTGTGGAAGGTCTGTGACCTGTGGGAAATAAAGAAACCAACAAGTGCATCCTGCTTTATGGACCAGTTCTAAATGTGGCTTTCTTTTGGACCATGAGCACTTTGGAGAATGGTGTCCCAGATTATGGTAGCAACTCAATTGTCCTAGATCCCCAGGAGAAGGAATTCATAAGGAGTTTTTGAGTAACATCCTGCTTCACGTATTTATCACATATCTTAAAGGGCCCTATTTTGAGGTCTTTTTAGCTCCAAATTTTCACTAGGGACAATCAGTCCTGTATTGAGTTAGAATTGTGGCAAATGGGCGTTAGTATTAGTTTCGTCTCAGGTATCGGTGGAATTTGATGTTAATTATATTTTCCTTTTCATGTCTTTTTGTGCTTCAAATTGTTCTGGGAACCATCTTCTATTTGATGCTGTCACTGCATCTAGAACCCCAGCAGAACCAAAGAGGTGAGTGGAAGCCTGTTTAGCTGATCACTGGGTCATCGGGAGAGCACATGGATGGCACTTGTTTACCACTGACTGGGCATTCAATTTAAAGTTGGACAAATTGGACTTCATCTACATCGTCTTGAAGGGGGTTAAACTTTTAAAAGAAACATTGTACTCATTTCATAAGCCTTCCAGAATATGAGTTAACCTCGAGAATATCAGAGACCAGAATATTAGATCATATCAGATCTTTACTAATACAAAAATATGTTAGCCAAGATGCAACACACAATAAAGGCAGCGTGATATTAATTTGGCAGATAGATTAATCAGAATTGGGCAGGGATGGTTTGCGATTGGCACATGCAAATTCTGCCAATCCTGTCAGAGAAGAACATGTCGCCATGGCTGTATTCGAAATCCACGCCTTTGCGAAATCTTTAATTTATCACTGGAGTTTAAGACAACCTGCCCAGGCGGAATAGGCCGTTTCCGCCATGTTACCGCTGCTAAACTAGGGCCTTGGGAGAAATAAGACTATGGCTTTGTGTAAGTAGGCTAATTGTCAGCATTCACCTCTGTGCCCTCAGTCTCATCCCTTTCTCTGTCATCCTATCTCCTCTTTTCTACTTTCTTCTCTCCGTATCTCTCTCTCTCTTTTGTTTAATCTCCTTCCCTGCTTCACTCCCTCACATTCTCTCTCTGTCTTTGGCTGCTAATTATAAGTGGCTCTCCAGAAGAAGTATGAGGAGCTGAAGGTGTGATGGGCTGTTTCCGACCCCCCCACCTTGCCCCCCCCCCACCTCGCCTAGGCGCTGGTCTGGTAATTAGCCGCCGAGGCTTGCGCAGGTATTTTTGCTGAAGAGCACACGGAGCATGTGGGACTGACCTGCCCCAGATTTTACGCTGCATTGAACTCTTAACAAATTAGAGGAGGGTTATCCATGGACAGCTTAATTGCAAGGAGCATATGGTGTATTAACTCATAATCAAGACAGAATCATGGGTTGCTGGCCGAGATCTGTTCTGCTTTCCTCCTGTTTCCGGGCCATTGGCTCAACTTCTTTCATTGTATATCGTGCTCCCTCATGATCACAGCCTGACCCACAGATACACTCTCACACACACACACACACACACACACACACACACACACACACACACACACACACACACACACACACACACACACACACACACACACACACACACACACACACACACACACACACACACACACTCTCATCCACATACAGAAACACACACACACACACACACACACACACACACACACACACACACACACACACACACACACACACACACACACACACACACACACTTACACATACACACACTCATCCACATACAGAAAACACACACACACACACACACACACACACACACACACACACACACACACACTTACACATACACACACTCATCCACATACAGAAAACACACACACACACACACACACTCATCCGCATACAGAATACACACACACACACACAAACTCACCCATCTAGAGAATACACACACACACATACACACACACACACACACACTCTATTTCACATAGAGAATACACACACAAACACACTTAGCCACATACAAAATACACACACACTCAGTCATCCATATACAAAGCACACACACACACACACACTCATCCATACAAAGAATACATACATATGCTTGCACACATGCATACACGTACAGACATGTAAAGCACGTATACAAACACATGCAGTACATACACACATGCTGTCCACATGCATAATGTATAGTTGTTTGCAAAAGTTAGGGCACTTTTCTTTTCTTTAAAGTGAAAGCAGTTAATAGTTAGGGAAGTGCGAAAAGACAGTAACAGGTAATTGTGAAAAATAAACAGTAAGGGCCTGATTTACTAGAATGAGAGCGCTGCTTAATCTGGGTTCGCAAATTAACGCACGGTGTTTTTGCACAATTTTCTTGGTATTTATCAAACCAGATCGCGCTGGGCAATCTGTGTTTACTCCGCCCTATATAGGGCCTGATTTAATAACACTGCGACCGCTGCTTAAACTGCTGTCGCACATTAACGCACGGTGTTTTTGCGCATTTTCCGTGGTATTTATTTAGGAAGAGAAAATAAAGGTTCAGCGAGGTGGAGATATATATTGGTTCACGTTCGCTCAATCACTGAACCTGATTCAATGTGTGCGCTGCTATATTGTTGTTCTGCCCGCCATCACCTACAGCGAGATGTTTAAAAGAACACGATTATAAAGAATATGCTATTGGTGACATTAATGTATAAACTGTCTATTATAACAATATAGATGTGTACATGGCGAGATTAATACTTTCTACAAGGGACATGGGTTCACTACAATATATATGGACGTGGGTGGGTGCAATCAATGGTTCCGATTACGTTCGGAAAGTTTGCGATTTCAAAGTCCACAATTGCGTTCAGAGCCGAACTTGCGGCATTGTATGGGCGATAGTCATGGCTCTGTGTGTGTGTGGGTGTGTGTGTGTGTGTGTGCGCGAGTTCAATGCCTCTCTCTCTCTCTCGCTCCTGCGGGCAACGAGAGTGAAGTGTCTTTCTCCCGTGTCTGCGGGGCAACGCGAGTTATAAGTCAATGTTAATGTTGACGGTGAAAAGGGGAATTCACTTATCCACAAACTGGTTGAAATTATCCGGAGGCCAATATTTGCAAATTAGTTTTAACAGCTGATTGAATGGAATGTGATCTCCGGTTGGAGTGTTAGATGTCGTCTCTGATCTGGTTCAGTAATTGAAGTATTGCGTGGCTTTTAACCTGTACCGTCTAATGATTTGTGGTTCATTTAACTGAAAATGTGTTATACGAGTTGAAAAAAATATTTCTGTGCGCTGTCTATGTCTTCTTTCTTCGCCTTGCTGTTATCACTGCTGCCATATCAACGTTTTCAGACTCAATGGAAATGCGCTTGCTGGTTAAGACGTGCTTTTATGAGGCGGATAATTTAGCCCGCAAATCAGGGACATGCGCTCGCCAGGCGGTTTAGTAAATACCACGCAATACATCATTAGGCGCACTTACCTTCTCTCCTCCCATTAAATTGCGCTCCATGCCCACGTTCCACCCAGGTTTCCACCCACGTTTCCGTGCCCTCCCCTGTTCACACCCACAGGCGTTAATATGCGCTGCGGCCCTTTAGTAAATACCGTTTAATGTTTACGACCGCTATTTTACGCCATAAATCAGGCCCTAAGTGTGGCATGTTTGGGCACCCTACTAAGGGGCCGATCACACAGGACGCGACTTTTAAAAGCGCGTCGCTAGCAAAACCATTGTTTTCCTATGGTACGGCGCGCCTAGCCTGGCCGTTACCAGACTGTGACTCCATTTAATTCCGTCAGTCAGTCTGGGCCAACCCAATGCATTTTGGTTTCCGAGATGGGCGGGTGCTTATCTTGAGGTTTAAAATCATTGGAGTTCCCTTAACCAATCAGCAACGTTTAGTAAGCATTCGGTAGATTAAACTCTTCCCAAAGCCAGTTGGGAGAAGAGCTACGACGTCCTTTCCAATCATAAAACTTACAAGAAAATACTCTTGTTCTCCTTTTAATTTTCTGATGTTCTCGAGAGTTGAGACAACTTCTCCGATAGCTTTTCGTGTCTCTTCCTCCGTAGCCATTTTTGCTATACTGTTAAACTACAAACTCGGCTGGACTACATGCAACTCGGCAAGGCGAGTTTTGCGTCACAGCTCTGAACTGTTCGCTGATTGGTCCGGCAAAATTTTGAGTTCTGGAAACGATTGTCAATGGGGCTGGGCCAGACTGAGTATGAGCTTGAAATCAATTCAGGCGGAAATACGTAGGCTGGTGTCACCAGGCTGCGGCGCGCCTTTCATGTGCGCCTTTTAAACGCCGCGCCTCGCGCCTTTCTGGCGGTTTAAAGGCGCGCCTAAAAGTTAAAATATTCTCAACTTTAAGCGCAAGGCACAGAGTCGCACAGCTCATCAATGTCACACTAGGCCAATTGTACAACTCCAGATGTAAGAATTATTCGAATTCTATGCGGCGGACACATGCGTGGACCTGCGTGAGCAACCAATTGGCCGTCTCTGGTGAATGCCTTTAAAACAAATAGGCTAGCTGGCTAGCGAACTCCACAGGCGCATAGGCGCTTTTCCCCAGGCGCATCTTGCCAACGCGCTTTCGATGCGACTGCGCTTATAAAAGTCGCGTCCTGTGTGATCGGCCCCTAAGGCAGTACTTAGTAACACTCCTTTGGCAGAGATCACAGTTTGCACACACACACACACACACACACACACACACACACACACACACACACACACACATAAACCACAAATACTTAATGATAATCACAAAAATACTATACCAGCAACATGCTTTTTTAAAAAAAAAAAAGGCCTTTGGTAGGAGTTTGCTGTAAGAAGCATTACAAATCACCAGAGAGAATTTATGATATTACTGCGCTTCTGTCACAAACAACAAAACCATCATTAGCTACGCATAAAATCTCCAGGAAAGATATGAGCATGGCAGGCGAATGAGTCATGAATTTGTGTTTCCGAGTGCACTCGGGTGACTGTGGGCTTGCTGAAACCATGCCTAATGATGGTGTCGCCGTACCGCAACACAGTGGGAGACTTTAGGCTAAATGACAGGGGTGGCAATCACATGGTTTCTGGGGAGTTACAGCTGTTGCCTCAAACCTGTTCATGCAGTAACTAAGTGTAAGAAACACTTCACTGAGACAAGTGAAGGGGTATTCAGGTAAATGTGTGCATTTGGTGCCACTAAATATGTTTAATTGATGTACTCTTGAGTTCAGTTACCGAATAAAGCTTCATGCATTCGACTTGAATGCCCAGGAGTACGTTGAATACTCATGTTTTGTAGGGAGTTTTGTATTGATATGTATGTAGAAGATAGTTCACTTTTATCTCTCATGAAGGGTACTTTGAAAGTAAATATACCAGATCTACTTATGAGAGAAGGCCTAGGGCATCCATATGTGTTTTTTAAGAGTTGAGAAGAAATTAATAGCCACCTGTTGTGAACTTTCACAACTCTCAAGCTCTTAAACTGTCACTTCAAAGAAGGTAACCTCACACATGCTGAAAAACAGGACTATTTTTTTTTTTTTTTTTTACCATTGTTTGTTTTCTTGGCTGGTCCGTTCCATTTCTGCACAATAAAAACAGTTTGAAAAAGCACAAGCACAAGTTCCCCTTCCCCACGAGCACTCCGTTGTGCTAGGTGTTAATTTGTGAGCACCTGCGAAATTCGGCATGTGTGGCGCTGCAAATAAAAAACAGATGGCGCTTACCTTCACTTAGAGCTTGGAGCGGCAATGCAGAGTGACACTCCGTAAACAATTTACCTACTTAAGGACCCAGGAGACTGCGCAGAACAAGGTCACATTTAAGCAAGTTTCACTCCTCATTCTGTTCTGTGTGGCCATGATGAGATAAAAAGACCTGTTCATTGGCTGGTGCTCCCACAGCTGCTGGGTGTGCATAATTACTGATTTTGATTGGCTGAAATTAAGGCAGAGGAGAGGTCACAGAGATTGTGTAACTGTGCTCCAGTAAGTGTTAGCAATGGAACAATCCTTGGCGGAGAGACCATGCTTCGGTATCTGCTGTTGTCATTTATAGAATAAAAAGAATACATACATGTACATAAATAGAATACAAATTTAATTTGAACTTTAAGGCAATATATTGCTATTATTATGCAAATAAAAAGTAAAATATGCATATGCTATCAATCTCTGCATCTCTCTCTCTCTCGCCAGGATGAATAGGCCCACTTATAGTCCCTGAGAATGAAAGATAAATGGAAAACAACATTCTTGCCATTACTGTGATCTCAGAGATAATTTATAATCATTAATGATATTCCTTGCATACGCAGGAAGTAGGGCAGAAGTTATTTCTATTGTGGCATATTCCATCATTGACTGTGGTTGTTTGTGAATAAATGTCTAAATGCTTTCACTGCTATTTCAGATAGGATGTCTGCCCAGCCAGCCACCTTGACAGTTGGCTGTTGACTATATTCTGTTCTGTTCTGTTCTGTTCTGTTCTGTTCTGTTCTGTTCTGTTCTGTTCTAGTAACATGATTTACATTATCTGTGTGCATTAAACAACTTGTTTTGCAAACCCCCTTTTGTGCTGCCCTTCATGTCAGAGTTTGTTGTGCCAGTGGGGAAAACCTCTGTTTTGCTTGGGCCTTATTGATTAAATTATACACGCGCAGAATTCATTACCTGTTACTATTAGGGCCATCATGGCATCTCACAGACCGAATTACAACTCTAATTTGTGCATAATTTACGTGGCTGCTTTGGAATTGCTCGTCAGTGCCAAACACAGTGTTTGCGTTGGTGAACAAAAACACATTCAGATGTCATTATGTGATTTTTAATCATCTCCTGTTTCACGTTCTTGCTTTCGAGCTCAATGGGACCAAGTTTGCAGAGGAGGTTGAGAGCGAGCCAAACCAAGGTGTGATTTGACACGTTATTCAATGGCTGAATCTGTTAAACCCGGCACATTTATACTGTTACCTAATGAAGAACGCTATTCGTTGTTAGACATGGTTGCTTGGTTACACATAGTCACAGAAAAGGGCCACATCCAGGCCATACCTGGGCCAGAGTTAAGTGTTTTCTGGGAAAGCACAACCTAAGATGCAATTTTCGTCCAAATGTGTTATGTATGCTGTGTGTATATATATATATATGTGTATGGATATTATATATATGTGTTATAAATATATATATGATATACATATATATCCATACATATATATACACACACAGCATATGCATCCAAAGAAATTAAGTCACATTAAATCCCTTTGAGCCTTAGGTAGTCTAGGAGTGGTGCGTACAGGAGTGGTGACCCAGGGCAATCAGAGCCTTCACAGCCTCACAAAGGAGTAATTTCAACTCAGGCATTCATCCAAGTACTTTGCGAAAGTGCCAAGGGACTCCGGAGAGTTCACAAGCAAGCGTGCAGAAATCACGCAAGAATCACTCGAAACCTGGTGAGGTCAAGATGGGCCCCTTTTTGACTCATTTATGAACTGAACGTTGAATGTAAAGGCTGATATCATTTTCCTTTCAGGTCTCTTCAGTGCTCTTCTTCTAGCTGAGTGCTTGGGTGAACGAGAGAGAAGGCTAGGGAGAAGGAATGACTGAATAAGAAAGAGTGAGTGAAGGAGAAAGAGAGAATAAATGTACAACTGGGAGAAGGAGAGAGCAAGAGTAAGGGCTATAATTAGAGTGAAGAAGAGGAACTTGACCCTTCTATATGAAAGTAGCCACCTCTACATGACTTCAGCAGTCTAGATACACTACCACGCTCTTGCGAACCAATCAAATGGTTTACGGTGGCGACTTTGGGTAATTCCTCCCCCCCAGCCACGTTCTGTGGGACAGGGTCTCAAAGACTGTAAACTTTTTTGGAGGGGGGAGGTCTGGTGGATGGGAGGATTGATTCTCTTAACCGCCTCACAGACTTACCAAAGTAGTCCCCAAAGAAGATTAAGAAAAGAAACCCATTTTCTAACAAAAAGGGAGGAAACGGAGAGCGAGAGAGAGAAATTGAAATTGAGAAATTTCCAGAAAAGGTCACTGAGTCCCTCAGCTATCTCCAATAAACTCTAATAAACACCCCTCCCTTATTCTAGTTGCTAATTAGGCTAGAGTAGAGTAGGTTTCACCCCCCTCCTGTTCATTTAAGCACAAGCTTTGCTTATGACAAAGGCCATTCTATTCCAATACATTCAGATAAAGCTCACATGCATGATCATAAAGCTCACAGATAATCTCCATTTGACTTCACAGAACAAGCATGTGCTGAGTTGTGGAGGCTTGTGGAATGTGATGGTGTTGTTACACTGCTTATATTTATTCCTTGGGTCATTGATGTAACATAAGGATAGCTAGAATTAGGACCTGGACGTGCACTTGGCCGCTCAACCGGGCAGTCTGTCGCGCATGAAGTTAAGATATCGTGTGGCGTGTGGGAGCACTGCGCTGACCCACCCACTTGTGCACTTAGGATCGTGCTCGTGGTATGAAAGTAGCAAAATGACATTGCGAAGTGATAAAATTAGCTTGTATAGTTGACATTTCTCATTGCCAGTTGCCTGTCAATGACATTAAGGCCCAGTGTGTTTACGTACACAAATTGTTTGTTGTGTTTCACCTTCATGACCCCACAAAAGACACACATCCCCATAACCCCTCACCACCATTTCCCATGGTGCATTGCACCAGGGTCTGTGGACCTTGTCTGGCTGTGCTGATTGCAGCATCCCCGTGGTTTTTTCACAACTCTAATGGCGGTTTAGGGCCTGGCTCTCGCTGGGATTTTGGCTGTGGTTTGAAGTGGCTTCACTGGGGCCAATTAACCCCCTGTTAATTACTAAAGCTTCCTTCTGTGCTCAGGGGACCGACTGACTGCTGCAAAAACATACGTGTGTGTGTGTGTGTGTGTGTGTGTGAGAAAGAAAGAGAGAGAGAGAGAGAGGGAGAGAGAGAGAAACAATGAATTACCTCACGAATGTACCTCACAAACAAACTACTGATATATATACCATTTTGGAAGGCATTGTACCATGGAGAATCAGACAGAAACAGTTTCTAACGCTATTTACTTCATAAAGTCAATTCTCCCAGGAAGAATGCCAACAACATTATTCAAGTTTTATTATTTTCCTCAGGTATTCCCAAGTAGCTTCACTTGCAAACAAACAAATACTGTTGCATGCAGACTTCAGAAAACCAGTGTCCAAAAACATTAGGAAGTGTTCAAAGGTTGAGGCGATGTGTGTTAGGCCTCATGAGCACAACTAGTTTGGAGAGAGGAGATGTTTCCCTGCCAGCCTAAAAGTCTTTCTCCTCCATGCATCTTATATCTCCACATTAGCAATTAGCTTATAATTGTTTGTGTAATTATGATTAAACATTTGGTGCTATGCCAGAGAAGCACTCTCCTGTGCAAGTTTTACGTCTTCATTTTCCAAACCTGTCGAGAGCGATGGATTGAGAGAAAGAGAGAGAGAGAGAGAGAGAGAGAGAGAGAGAGAGCTGGAGAGAGAGCGGGAGAGAGAGGGAGAAATAAAAGCTAGTGAGTGACTCAGACAGTGTCAGACAGAGTTCTGATAAGGTATCATAAGTATCTTTTTTTCCCCTACTTTAATCTTCCTGCCTGGTCACAGCAACTGTCTGATGGGTTTTTATTTTAAGTAGGTGTTCTTATCCTACTCCTGGATTTTGCTCTCCCACATACCCACACACCCACTCACTCACTCAATCAATTCACACACGCACACACGCACACACACACACACACACACACACACACACACACACACACACACACACACACACACACACACACACACACACACACACACACACAAACACACACACACACACACACATACACACACACCTTGGCTATGTTATGACCTCAATTTAAAAGTGTGTCTGTAGTTTTGATTTGGCTTCCAGCCTTTGCTTATCAAACACACCTGAGTGAGAAGGGTGAGCGCTCATGTGGATAAAGACAAGCAGTGGGAGTACACACTCACACACACACACACACTCACACACCCACACCCACACACACACACACACACACACACACACACACACACACACACACACACACACACTCACACACCCACACACACACACACACACACACACACACACACACACACACACACACACACACACACACACACACACACACCTGCACAATGCAGCTCTGAATTACACGGCAAAACCATTGTAAAAGTACAGTGTTGCTGTAACACATTCATCTGTTTGGCAAGTCGCATTCCAGTCTATATTGTATGGCAGTTGTTTAAACAAAACCTGCTCTCTCCACTTGAAAACCAAAGTGATGAAATCATTCAACTGTTTTAGATCTGATGAAAAATACAATTGGAAACATCTGGATTACTGTGAGGAGTTTTATGTAAATGGCTGATATTTATACAGTTTTTTCCCCCACAGGTAATTGGACACCAAAAGAGCCAACGACAGACACAGCAACTCCAGGTAGAGAGGGTATTTACAGTTTGTTTCCAAGCTCTCTCTCCTCCTTTGCGGATTCCCATGCGCTAGTCACAGTTTGTCTTGGGGCCTTGTTTTATTACCTTCAGAACTCTACTGGGAGGTTCGTAAGACACAGTTGCCTAGCAACAGGGACCTGACGATCAGCCAGTGGAGTTCAGTGTGGAGAGAAAGGTAAAGAGAAAGAGAAGAAGAGAGCAGGAGTGTGCAAGAGAGAGAGAAAGAGAGAGAGAGAGAGAGAGAGAGAGAGAGAGAGAGAGAGAGAGAGAGAGACGGGGAGCAGGAGTGGATGGGGTAGGGACAAGCACACACTTACACACACACACAAACACACACAAAACAGCAGGAATGCATCACACCTGAAAACTGAGAGAGAGGAGATGTGTGAGGTGCATAGAAGAGCTTGCACCTTCCCCATCCAACCTTCTGTGAATCCTTCAGATTGTTTCAGAAGTCTTCAGAAGTCTTTCTAGAACATCTGTCTTTAGTTTCACATCACCAATTACCCGTCATCTTTTGGATTGATGTGATAATGAAGTCGAGACATAAGATTGCTTATCTGTTTGCCTGAAGGTATACAAACACCCTACCCTACACTTATTCTGCTAAACCAGTACTGATCCATTGCAAAAAGGTTTGACTGACAGTTGCGGAAGTGTCAGAGGCTAAAGGTGACCACTCCAAGGGTCAGGATTGAGCTGGCGGAGCACTCTAGCACAGTTGCTTTAAAGCTAGGGTAAAACCCTTATAGCCCTCTAGTTTATTGCAGTCAGAAAAAGGCACTGAATGCAGACACACACACACACACACACAAACACACACATACACACACACACACACACTCACACACACACACACACATACACACACACACACACACACACACACATACACACACACACACACACACACACACACACACACACACACACACACACACACACACACACACACACACACACACACACACACACACACACACACACACACAACATTCACTCGAGAGACAGACACGGTATCCCAAATCCTTACCATGTCAATCAGAGGCAACCGCAACCTCCCAGAAACAGATAAACAAATAGAA
Organism: Sprattus sprattus; assembly: GCF_963457725.1. Classification (NCBI taxonomy): domain Eukaryota; kingdom Metazoa; phylum Chordata; class Actinopteri; order Clupeiformes; family Clupeidae; genus Sprattus; species Sprattus sprattus. The sequence goes on from NC_137919.1 coordinate 14,409,059, forward strand.
GAGAAACAAATGGGATGTTTGCCCACATAGGCACTGCTTCCTCTACATGAACGCAGAGCAAACAGTTGATTTGGAAAACACGGCAAAACACGGCGCACATGCACAAACAACTGGGTGCAACCGCAGGCTCTGTAAATGGTGACGAGGCACAAGGGAGACAACTCCTTTTTTTTGTTTGCTTTCTTTTTCTTGCTCCCTTTTTCTTTCTCTCATTGTCTCTCTCTTTCTCTCTCTCTCTCTCTTTGTCGTTTTCCTCTCCCCTACTGTCTTGTTGCTGTAGATGGAACTTCAAAGAGAGAAATGTTACTAAAATAAAGTTGTAAATGCCTCCCACTTGGACTCCTTGTAGTTGGACCACCCCCACACCCCACCTCCTTTCTAATAGCTTTTTTTTTGTGGGTGATTGACACAATCTGTGAAGAGAATGTTCCATTAAGCTTCTTCCTGCTCAGTGAAAGCCACTGCCAGAAGTGTGGCACTGAATCAGGTGAGGCCAGAGAGAAGAGACTAGACACAGCAAAAGGGAGAAGACCCTTGCATTGCACAGATATAGAGTAGTGGCCAAGGGTGCCTATGAGAGTGACATGCAACTGATGTGTCATAAACCACACCCTCAAGTGTTGTGTGTGTTTATATTTATCTTTCTTTTCCTTATTCTCTCTCTCTCTCCCTTTCTTTCTCCGGTGCTTGTTTCCTATGTTTGTTCGCTCAAATATTGCCATGTTGTTTTTCTCATTAATATTTACATGCTGCCTACAGCTACTCATGTTGACGTGAAGCTATATAGTCTACGGTCTAAAAAAGTTTGAGAAACACTGGTCTACGCGGTACTACCCATCTCAGCAATGTATGAGACGAAGGTAATGTGGACGAGAGAGGTCATGACAGATTACATGGTGTCAAGAGAGAAATATATAGGTAAAGAAGTAGTTACAACATAGGTAGTTACATTATCCATGACATATGAACCCTTAAAGGAGAGGATTTCGATTGGATAAAGAATAGGAAGATGTCAACAGAACAAATGCAGAGCTGCCTTTAAAAGACAAAATCAACGTAATGTGCAACCAAGCTTCAACTGTAGGTCATCACTGGGTATATGATGAACACAGAGCTAGTTTGGCAAGAACAAGGCAGTATGGTGCATGGAACATTTAGCCATATGAAATGTGTAGAAGCGTAGAAAAACATCAGAAGAGGGGAGAGAGACGTGGAAATGTGGCTGTTGATTTAACGTGTTTCAAAGTTAGAAGGTGTGTGTGTGTGTTTGTGTGTGTGTGTGGGTGGTTGACAGAAGGTGGGGGGGAGGGGGTCAGAGCAGTGTGTGATGAGATGGGATTCGTGCTGAGCTGAAACTCAGGGAGGGGTGGGGGTGGGGGTGGGGGGTTGGGTGGTGTCGTCAATTGCAGCACATCATGCGGAACGTGTTGGTGCTGTCCTTTGACTGAAGCTGTCAGATAGTGTGTGTGTGTGTGTGTGTGTCTGTGTGTGAGAGTTTGTCTGTGTGTGTGTGTGTGTGTGTGTGTGTGAGAGAGTGTGTGTTGGAGGGGGGTCTTGTATCCTTGGGGAAAACTATGTGCTAGGAATGTCAGAACGTCTGTATGTAAGTGTGTATGTGTCTGTGTGTATGGGTGTGTGCGTGCCTGTGTGTGATGTGTTGTGAGAGTCCTCGTCAAAACAAAAGTGACCGATCTGCCTCGCCTCAGAAACGCGCGTGCGTGTGTGTGTGTGTGTGTGTGTGTGTGTGTGTGTGTGTGTGTGTGTGTGTGTGTGTGTGTGTGTGTGTGTGTGTGATTGTGTGATTGTGCACACGCTGCCAAGCCGGGCAGCAATGACTCGAGAGGTTGAAATGACAGAGATCGATTTGGGGAGCATGGCCTGCAGATGACAAGAAGAACTGAGGAGGCAAATGAATGAACACAGGAAATAGTGCAGATGCACACACACACAGACTCCTACACCACCCACACACTCACACACACCGACACACACACACAGACACAGAGTCTCATACCCCCCCTCCCCCCACACACACACACAGACTCCTACACCACCCACACACTCACACACACCGACACACACACACAGACACAGAGACTCATACCCCGCCCCCACACACACACAGACTCGTATACCCGCCCACAGTCTGGAGTTTTGCTCCACTCAATCTGACACAATACCAGGGGATTCTGCATTGTGACTTGTTAATGTTTAGTGTGTGGGTGCACTGTAAACCCAGACAGTTCTACTAACTCATTGACATTATGTATTCAGTACTTTAAACCGGGTATTTAGTTGACCCAACTTAAAATGTAGCCTATTAGTTTTCTGAGCAAGTGAAGACGTTTTAATTGTACTGGAATGTATTTGTTTGAGTAAACATTGCCTGATAACTCAATGTTTTTCAGTATCTGACATAATCCACGTCGTTGAGAACACCATTGCAAAGCTCTTGTGATGAGAGACGGAGACAGCAGACTTAAGGTTTACAGTGTGTAGATGCATCAGTCTTTGTGTATGAGTGCATCTGTCTGTATTTGCACCTGTGAGGGAATGTATATGTATTTGTGCATGTGTGTGTGTGTGTGTATGTGTGTTAGAGAGCGTGTATGCTTTATTTATTGGTGACAGTACATGTATATTTTAATTGATGTGACTGTACATGACTTCATGTGTGAACACCTGCATGTGTGTATGTGTGTGTGTGTGTGTGTGTGTGAGTGTGTGTGTGTGTATGTGCATATGGTCTGTGTATATATATAGGGGCGTGTTGTAGTGTGTGGTGTTGGCAGTGTAACAGAATACATTAGGACTCCCCTCTGTCAACATTCTCCTCCGGCTCTTTCAGAGTAGACGATTCCGCCGTGCTCCGTATCATGGCGGGATCAGCGCTCTCCTCCTCCTCCTCCATCGGCTCTGCGCTTGTCATCTGATTTTCTTTTTTCTTTTTTTGGTGGTGGTAGGTGATGTTGTTGGTGGGGGTTCCCAAAACAAAGCTCTCCTCCAGCCCCAGTCACCAGGACTTCCGGCAGGATCCTCACCCTCATCTCACAACTAAACAGGTGAGTCACTGTCAGTGCGGTGGCTTTCAAAGACTTCAGAGGTGGGCTGCACCTCTTCCCTCCACCGACAGCCCCACGATGCATTGCGTATTCTACTTGATGCGAGCATGAAGGCAGGGGCTCAGACTTTGGGCTAAAGTTGTGTTGAAGTTTTGTGTGTGCGCGCATGTGTTCAAAGAGTGCGAAAGTGTTTTATTTCAAAAGCCTGTCTGTTTTTTTTTGTTTAGGTTTTCTGATGTGTGGATCTCAAGTGTGAATTTGTGTGTCTGCGAGGGAAAAATTAGACAATTTCTGCCAGTTTTACATAAATTTCCATACTAATAATAAAAAAGAAATTGTTTCCTTTCATTTTTTTTCACTTGGGTTGTCACGCCAGTTCCTGTTTCAGAGGATCAACAAACCAAAAATAAAAAAGCACAAAATCTCTTTTGTTGCTAACATTACGTCATTGCACGTTACCATAACTATACGAGATGCTTGTAAGCTTGTAAGCTTTGACATCTTGCTGCTTTGCAATCAGGAATACATTAAGCACTGTTAGCCAAAAAAACAAAAACATTTCCAATACACATTCAGAGTGATGTGCTTCTGTTATTTCTTTCTGTTTTCAAGGTGCTTTCCAATCACAGCGACAGGTTCATCAGCTTCTCAGAGCTATATATATATATCCAGCCGCGGAAAAAATTAAGAGACCACTTCAAAATTATCAGTTTCTCTGGTTTTACTATTTATTGGTATGTGTTAAAGTAAAATGTACATTTTAGTTTTATTCTATAACCTACTGGCAACATTCCTACCAAATTTCAAATAAAAATATTGTCATTTAGATCATTTATTTGCAGAAAAATGACAATTGGTCAAAATAGCAAAAAAGATGCAGTGTCTTCAGATCTCGAATAATGCAAAGAAAACAAGCTCATATTCATTTTTAAACTACACAATACTAATGCTTTAACTTAGGAAGAGTTCAGAAATCAATATTTGGTGGAATAACCTTGATTTAAAATCACAACTTTCATGTGTCTTGGCATGCTCTCCACCAGTCTTTCACATTGCCGTTGGGTGACTTTATGCTACTCCTGGCGCAAGAATTCAAGCAGCTCGGCTTCTTTTCATGGCTTGTGACCATCCATCTTCCTCTTGATCACATTTCAGAGTTTTTTTTATGGGATTCAGGTCTCGAAATTGGGCTGGCCATGACAGGGTCCTGATCTGGTGATACTCCATCCACACCTTTACTGGCCTGGCTGTGTGGCATGGAGCATTGCCCTGCTGGAAAAAACACTTCTCAGAGTTGGGGAACATTGTCAGAGCAAAAGGAAGCAAGTTTTTCTTCCGGGACAACGTTGTACTTTGCCTGGCTGAGGTTTGTAAAAGACCATAAGGATTGAACCAAAGCGGACTGGAAGGTCTCCTAGTTCGTCTTCTCTGCTATTATACTCCCCAATGGACTCCCCATTCATTTTCCCCTTAGTGATTCGTCTCCTCCTATAATGTGTCTGCTGTTAGTGAGTCCAGAGAAATAATTAGCATTCACAAAACGCAGCGAATGACTATGTAATATTGCATTAACAGACATTCTTTTGGAATCTAAACATGTCTTTAAGAAAATGACACTCAGTTTCTCAGTAAAGGCGTCTGTTTGATAATACACACTTATCTGAATAAAAAGGCCAAATTTGCCATGATCAGCATCAAGTGGGGGGTATTTGAGCGAAATCAAGATGAAAGGGGACTTGTGAATAGTGAAGTGGTTTCAAGTAGCTGCGATGAGACCTTTTCAGATATATCTTCTTAACTGGCACAGATTGTTATAATGGGAAGTATTGGCTCAAGCAAAGAAAAGAAATATTCTGGCACAGTTCATAGTCATAGTTCTGAATGAAACTACAAGAAAAAGGAGAACCTTCTGAACTTTCTTATACATGCAGGCCTAAATGTGTCTGTGTGGTAACGGTCATGTAGATAGTTTATATCTGGAACATCTGATGTGGACTGTTGATTCGACCACTTTGGGTGTTAATAAAAGGTGATATATGAAACTTTTTGTAGTATATAGTAATACTGAGAACAGGACCGATCAAGACTCCTTGATTCCTTAAAGGCACCCAGTGCAACATTAGAGGCTTGAGACACGAAAAATAAACATTCAATTTCTAGTCTTTTTTACACGTAGTAAGTTTCAATAACTCCATACCATTACATATCGACATTCAAGGAGCAAGGATGAGACGTCGTTGTGTGGTGAGAACTGATAGAAAATCGCGCTGCCAGCGCCGCCGGTGGGGAGAGGCCATTTTTTTTTCAAATCTTTATTTATTGGTGACACCAATATTTTATAAAGGCTGGTTAATCTATAAATCTTGTGTGTGTGTGTGTGTGTGTGTGTGTGTGTGTGCTGTGTAAAGCTCTTGACCTTATGTAACAATAAAAAAATCATACCAATACCAACAGAGAACTAGTGAAGTTGTGCTCTCATTTCTGTGCACTCAATGCTGTCTATTAAGAAAATGGAGAAAAGTACATGTCGTACCTTTTAGATGTTTTCCCTCTCTCTCTTTCTTTCTGCTTCTCATCCATTTCCCCCATTCCCTTTCATCAAGGTGCAATTTGACCACCGTTCCCTTCCGGTGGGTTTTGAGGCCAAAGTACGATGAATATGATGTGTCTTTGACCACTCTAATTAACGCCACCACTTTTTCTATCCTTCCGCAATTCAGCCATATCTCCCTTGTCGAAGGTCCCATTTCACTACTCTCAGGATATTTCATTTATTCACTCTTTTTTAAGTTCAGGGGCCTCTCTGTCTTTGGAGAAAAGCAGGCCCCTGGACTGTGATACTGGTATGCCAAGTGCCTCTCCTGAAATGTCATTCAGGGGGCTTTAATAAAGGAGAGTGTGCAAGTGTATCTATGTGTGTGTAGGTGGGGGTGGGGAGGGTGTAGGTAGAGGCTCGTTCAAGCCTGCATCCTTGTTTCCACATGGACTGCTTTTTCCCTCTCTCTTCATTCCTCCACTCATGTAGGGTTCTATCTGATGGGGTACGCTATTACGCCCCCTCCCATAATTACTCTTTCATCTTCCCACCCCCTCAACCCCCCTTTTCATCTTAATGCAACTGGGCTCCATAGAGCTTGTCCGTGTTTAATAGCTTCTCCGTTCGCCACACCGACAGGCCTCTCACCTTTGGCCCCTTTGTCGCCAGCCCAGGCCAGTAAATGCAATCTGTCCCACGTGATGGCAAGAGCATTGGAAGGACACAGGGACAATTGCGTCCAGAAATTGCAATGGGGAAAGTGACTAAATCTCACACCTCACACCTAATTACACAGAGGAGAGTTATGGAGGCAGAGAAAGGGGCAAGGACCCTCACTTTGAAAGCAGGTCCTGATTCTCTACGGAATCATTTCACTGACTGTGGACACCTGATATTTTGGCTGACCATAAACATTTTGAACGTTTAACAATTGACCGATCGCCAGGGCTCCGCCCCCTAGTTATTGTTGCTACGTCCGACACAATTCACGGAACTGTCAACCTTAAAGCCATGGCAAGTACGGGTACGATCGCTATAACGGTCAGTATGAGTGATGATTTTTGGAGTAATACCTCCGCGGTATCCTCCAGATCAAGCCAAAAGGGACTGCAATATGTAGTGGAAGGATATATCCAAAATATTAAGATCAACAACGAAGTGGACACAACAATAATTTAAGCCAAGGCATACAGGTCTCAATAATAAAAAAAAAATAGAAACCCTACGACCTCTTCATTGAAATGCAACCAGCACAACCTTGTAGACTAGTCATGTTATTTCACCACTGGGTAAGATCTGAATACAATATTTCAAGCTAGCTAATATCCTCCAAAGATTATTCTTATTATTTATTCCGTCTCTGGCGAGAGACTCTGGAGGTATGTATGGTGACTATCCTAGCTAGCAATGCTGATGTTACCGTCAGTAACCTTTTGTAAATGTGCACGCTGAGCTATCAAAGCTGGCGATTGCGAACGCCAGCAGTATACATACAAAGTGTTCGTTAAAAGTTCTGTTCAATGTTGTATTAAGCATAAATACAAACTACAAAGTGTTCGTTAAAAGTTTTGTTCAATGCTGGCGTTTGCTGTCGATAGCTTCAACAGCTCTGCGAGTAATCATACAGACAGTAACAGTGACATTTAGACAGGCACATACATTAACATTTTTTTTTTTTTAACATGAACACTTTGGTTGGATAGACTAGTTATGTTATTCTAGTGGTAATAATACAAGTATTCATGGACCATAACTGTTGGGGGATTTTCTCTCTCAACTAGATAGTTAGCCATCATGCCTAGCGATAGCTAGCTGACAGCAAGCAGCTTGATTTACTTTGGAGCAGACTATGTGTGTTTTGCGATATATTTAGTTGGGTGTGGGGTGACCACACTGTTTAATACACGGCTGGCATTTTTGCGCCTGTGTTTTGGGCTTTGGGGAAGCGGGAAAAAAACGACGTATCCCTCTAATCTCTCAGGGTACCTCATGTCATACCTACAAGTCCCATAGGCACACTGTTTAACCACGCTGCTCAGACCTCAAACTTGTCGGACCTTCTTCTCTTAGTAGCCGTTGCTAAGGTATGATTGGACAAGGGCCGTTCTAGGGAGGAGTTTCGTGATCGGTCAATTGTTTACTCAGAAATTATTTTCACTTTGCAAAAAACACTAGGTTTTACCCTTTACAGGGCCTTTGAAGGTAAGAAGTTTTGGTCTAAAACTACATAAGATGCAATCGGGATAGACAGGTGTTTTTGACGGTCCACCACATCATCATATACAATATGAATTTTAAGATGATACCAAAACTAGTTGTCTATACAAATGAGCTTCAATAATGGCACATTTTTGCAAAGTGTTGCTTTGGCATAAAAATATTAAAAGATTTCTACAAATTTTTCTCCAATGACATTTTCCACAGTATATGTGGTGGCCTTAGAACACTTCCATTTATCACCTTAAACATGAGACTCAACACTCCACTGGTAGGAGCGGACGTGCTCCAGATGAAGGCTAACTAATTTGTGAAGGGAGAGTGAAACAGCTGCCGGCGTATTTTGGTCCAACGTGCAAGAACGAAAGATCTCCTGCACCTCCAGACCTTACCAAAAGCTTGGCTTACAGAGTCCCATTTCTCAGCTGTCTCCAGAGGTGACAGTCACAGAGAGCCTCTTTGGCACGCCGGCTTTAGAGAGGACTTCATCTGTCTGAAAGAGAGAGAGAAAAAGTGATGACTCTCTCTCTCTCCTTCTGAGCCAATGAAACAAGAAAGATAGACAGAAAAAGAGAGGGCGGGTGTGTGAACAAGAGAGGGGTGGAGAGAATGAGTTAACAAATAGAGGGAAGAGAGAGCTAGAGAAAGAGATGTAAAGAGGGAGAGAAAAATGGAATGAAAGGATACAAAAGGGGTAAATATACTAGATATATTACACTCTGGAAGAGCAAGAACACAGATACTCAAGGCTGCCCCTTGTGAAAAAGGCATTTAAAGCTTTTGTCACTGGGTTTGGATTTCTACTCCAAGCCCCCGACTCCAACTCAAGACTCCAAAATGAAACAGAGACGCTGAGCCTTCCTAGGATGATGGGCTCACCTCCAAACACTTTCTCTGGGCTCTGATCCTCTGATACCTGTGGACTGTAGCTCCTCAACACTGTGTATGTCTGTGTCAGAATGGTTGATATTCCCTCCCTCCATAAATACCAACAGTATGTACACATTATATTGAGTTTGTGTAGCTCAACTGGTAGAGCAAGGCAGACCTGGGTTCCATTCCCAGGGAACACATATACCAAAATGAAAATGTATTTTGGATTTGTATTTTTGGATGGTAATGGTATTTCCTAGAAGTATAGAAAACTAAATATAATTAAATGTATTTGATTCAATCAAAAATGTTCTGGTTTCCAAGACGCTATATTTACTACATTGGAATTTTCCATACATCCTTTTTTCCTCTTTCCTTTGAGGACCATACCAAATACTGAATGGGTGGGGGTAATTCATATTTGTTTGCTTTTCCATTCGTCCCCCTCACCCACACACTGTCTCAGTGTTTCATCTTCAATGTCGTGGCCGATATCGCAGATCTTTGGATGTCTGCGCTTGTTTTATTTACTGCCACAAAAGCGAGGAGGTTTTCTCTCTCTCTCTCTCTCTTTCTTTTTCTTTTTCTCTCTCTCTCTCTAGCTGTCCAACTCCCTGAGAACCTTCGCCTTTCATCCCCCCCTCCGTAACCATAAAGCACAAGACAGCGACGTGATTCTTGCCATGAACTCTTACAGCGCTTGCATTGCAAAAGTAGAACATCCAAAATAAACTTGCTTGTGTGCGCGCCTTTGTGTGTGTGTTTGCATGCGTGCCTCTGTGTGTGTGTGTGTGCAGGCAATCCTGTGTGTGTGTGTGTATGTGTGCACGCTTTTGTGTGTGTATGCATGCGTGTGTGTGTGCATCTGTGCCTCAGTGTGTTTTATGCATGCCTCTATATGTGTGTATGTGTGTGTGTGTTACAGTGTTGAACGACACCGCAGCCCTTTACTCAGCTATTTCGGTCGGCGCCGCAAACTGCTTAATTACACAACCGGCTTGGGTTATGAGTTTGGATTTCGTACACGCTATGCCAGACAATTTGCCGGAGATGAATCCTACAGTGAGAGACGGGGGGGGTGGCGGAGAGAGGCAGATGCTGCCGTAGAATAGTATCAGGGTTCAACGCGATCTGGGCTCAGAGGAAAAACACAACAACATCTGGTATTTGTCTGCCCCCTATTCCGCAAACTGTGTAGATGGGTGTGTCTGTATTTGTGTGTGTGTCTGTGTCAGAGTTTGTGTATGTGTGTGTGTGTCACATAAATACTGAGGGGGACCGAGAGGCTGAGAGGAGGACAAAAACACCATACTGTGATACACTGCGGGGTGGTGAGAGATGCGGGTGTTCATTTATTTATCTGTTTATATTGGGTTTTATCTTTGGATGTGTGTGCACTTCCATTGCACTCTGCTATCCTTAGGTTTTGTTTCGGCTAATTAAATCAATTGGAAAAAAAACCCACAACATTTAATCAGCACTGGGAGAGCTAACTACAGAACTTCTGGCTGGATGCTGAAGGAAACGGCATTGTTTCGAAACAAAAACACGTACAACTAACATCCACACACTAATGCCTCACTCACTCTTTCTCTCCCCCTCACACACACACACACACACACACACACACACACACACACACACAGACACACACACACACACACACACACACACACACACACACACACACACACACAGACTCACACACACACACACACACACACACTCACACACAGTAAAAGTCCTCCTTTGAGCTCTCTCGCCTGCTCGCTCGCTCCCGAGGCAATGACCTCGGCGCGGCCAAGGACTACGGTCCACCAGCGGGGGGAAAGATGGATTCGGCTGCCCGGAATGGGGCTGGATTATCTCTGCTGAGCAGAAGTTGGAAGAAAGGAGGCAGCGGAGCATCTCCGCACAGCTGAAAAATGAGCAGCCACGATAGTATTTCTCCTTTAATTCACAAGGGGTGGCCTGGCTTCGGCCGCGATAAGCCGCTAGTGATCAACATCCTCCGAGTTGGATGTGACCGCCTCCCTCTCTCACTTTCTCTCTCTCTCTCTCTCACACTCGGTCTCTCTCTATCACTCTCTCTCCCCGACTCTCTCTCTCTTTCACTCTCTCCAGGCACACAGCTCCAAATCCACTGTTTGGAAGTGCTGGCCGGCGATTTTTCTCTTTCTTTGCAGCGCACTGTGGGGCGGAGGAGAGAGTGATGGAAAGTGGCGAGAGAGAAAGAGAGAGAGGAGTCTACCCCACACATGGTCTGTGCATATGGTCAGCTGGCTGATTTATGGATATGGACCCCTTTCAGCTGGACCCAACAGCCCTCTCTCTCTCTCCTCTTCAATCTATTACCCTCATCTCTCCAAAAGAGAAAGAATCCAAACACCTTTCTTTCCTGTTTCCCCCTACCCCCATCACCCCCCTGTTCTGTCCAGCTGACGGCCAAATTACTCCTCAAGCAATCAAGATGATCTCCAGAGGCCTCTATAGGTGAACACTCTGATGGCTTGGTAGACACTACAAAATAATATAAACCTTAATACAGAGGAACGCTGTAAGGTTATTTAATACAAAAACAATAAAACACATACTCGTGCAAACATCTAACACATTTCACCACCCATGTTTTTTAAGTAAACGTGTATGAGGTCACAACCTGGCTCGTAAGGCCACGACAACAATGGGAGACACGGTCAAAGACAAAGTCACTTAATTAAACAAAACAAAAATAGATGAATCAAATACATTGCTATATCACAGAAGCACAAAGAGTGGGAATATCAGTAAAATTAGCAGTGTATGGTTTGCCTGATAGTGGCAACAGTTAGTCAAAGAACCAAAAACCCAGAAGGCGCCAGCCTCCTAGAGAGGAAAGCAAAGATGCCAGTGCACCAGAGAGGAGCAAGAGTGGGAATCTTTTTCAGGCAAGCGGGCTGAGATGGCCTCCAACACGGGTGAGGCCAATCCCTCTATTGAATCGGAGGGACCAAGCCAACCGGACCGACCAGGAAACAAAAGAAACACACTGAGAGAGAGAGAGAGAGAGAGAGCGAGAGAGAGAGAAAAGGCTGTTAGCAGCAGCCGAAGCAAATTAACCCCTGCCCCAAAACAGGTAGACACAAGACAAGGTAGGCAGAGAAGGGTAGGGGTCGTCCCAGTTACGTCTGATTATAGTCAGTCAGGAAAGGGTGGAGCGTAACAGGGTTGACTAAGGAGGCATAGCCGTGTTTGACATGCAGGATGTCGCATGTGAGCCCTCAGCTGACATGATGGAGGGCGGTGCGTGCGGTGTGGTGTAGTGCGGTGCGGCACGGCACGTCTCTGGGCCTGCGGTGTTGCTTGCCTTGGCGCAGGGGTTACTCTTAAGCCCCTCTTTGAACAGAGTTATTGAACCTGGCTTAGGACAGGCATGAATGATTGCAGTCTAAACTATTTTTGGATCAGGGAACAGCGGGCGGTGATGGTGGTGTATGTGTGTGTATGTGTGTTTGTGTGTGCGTGTCAGTATGTTTAAATCTCCCAGACTCCCCTTCTCCGCAGCACCCCACAACATCCCCTCCCACACACACACCTCCATCCCCACCATCCCTGAGTATCTGCCTCCACTGTTGTCACAAACAATGAGTCTTGCAGTCTCTCACACTCTCCGCCATGATTAGATCTTCACCCCTAAAATGCTAGAGCCTATGCCTTCTTCCTGGCTTTGCCTGCCCCGCTTAATTACAGTTTGCTAATTTATTCATTTCGAAGTGATAATTGCTCACCTTGACATAATTCAACTATGTCTGATTCGCTATGGCAGATTAGGCTAATTGTGTTATCAGCCTTCTCAAAGAGAGATAAGTGCAAATTCCGTCCTCCATTTAAAAAAATTAACAATAACATCTACAAAAAGCAAAAAAAAAAAACATAAACAAAAAAAACAAAGCCGCTGTCTGAATCTCTCTGGCTTTCTTATGCTCTCCTGTATTCACTACCATGGACGACAAGTTGTTTTGTATTTCACTTGGTTCCATTAACCTCACATTAAAGTCCTCTTACAGCAACCAACGCAAACCTCTGCTCTGTCGAATGCAGCGCTCCTTTTATGCGGTAGGTGGGCCAATGTCTCAGATGACTGAAGCGTTCTCTAATCCTTAGTAATTGCTTTTCGAGTTCTGTCCTGGAGAACGCCTCACTGCAAAAATGGGAAAAAGGAGAATTAAACCCTTTTAATATAGCCAAGAGAAGTAACGTATCAGCTTTACTGATGTTGTGGATGAGCTCAAACTATGCAATTGGATGTGTCCACATACACACACTTTATTGATTCAGGGGGATCCAAAGCTAGTAGGGAAAAGCAAGTTATAATGCAGTACTGATATACAGCATACAATGTCCCTTAGAATTTAACCTATGTGCTTGGTGTTGTTAGGCCCAAACCCCTACCACGCCTTCAGTATTCCAAGGCACTACCGGTTACCAGTTGAGTTGTGGCAACAAAGACTGCAACATCTGCTGCAGACGTCATCACCACTGAGCCGCTGCCTTGCTCTTCACCGCTCCTCAAAAGTCACCCCTCAGCTCCTTAACAGGATTACTATGGAGGAGGTACTGTGACATTTAAAAACTTATTTTCCAATTGGGGAACAATTTACATACTTTGGTCATCCTCCCTGCTCTCTGTCCTAACCCCCTCAACCACCGTACGGCCACTTCCCGTTATTAGCCAACAAAACAAAAGAGGGCCCAGATTTTGGAGGACGACACCCATCACAGTCCATTTGGCGATAATGAAGCGGATGATTCACGGGACAGACTTTAATCTCTGGAGAATTACGGAAAGGCTACGCCGCGTTACTCTTTCTTCGGGGGCTCCGTCTCCTGTGGTCGCCTGACATTTCCCAACGTTTATTTGTTTTGCGCTCTCCTCACGCCTTGAAGGTCAGTGTTAAATTGTTTTAGAATGGGCAAATGAAGCACATTGTCCTTTTTTATTTCTGTAAAAAAAAAAAAAAAATGGTCTAAGGACCTTGCTCTCAGACACTTTGCCTTCTTCCTCTTTTTAAACTTGATGTGGGTTTGTTTCAGCAGGACCTTTGAATAAATCCAGTAAAATGAACTGGATCCATGCAATCTGGTTGCAACTCTTCTACACTGACCGAACAATGGATGGAGCCGCATCTATTATGATCTACAATCCTTGGCTTCTGATAAATAAATCGATGCATCATATGCATAGGCCTTTATTCAGCTTCACAATATAGAGGAGAGGCTTTCGAAATTCAAAAGCTAATACATTATTGAGCTAGGGAGCTCTCTGATCTGTGCGTTTCCATCGATTATCTAACTCAAATCCCCCAGCCACCACCTTCCATAGGGACAGACACAACAATCGCTTTATTTCGAATGCTATTTTTGGCACTTCCCTCGGGCCTCCGAGCCAGGAGCTATCCCGAGAAGGCTCAACGACGGAGCCCATTTCTGGGTCAAAAGAACTCCTTATTGTTTCATCTAAATCAGGCGTGCACCATTCGTTCTGTAATTCCCCGGCTTGGCACTGTGTATTTGAATATTTCATTGAAGACGGATGGATACCTAATCTTAGCTCTGAGCTGTGGCATTTTGTCACCAGTTCATTTTCAAATCACTCAAGCACTACCCCACTCTCCTTTCTCTGCTCGCTTTCTCTGCAATATGTGAGAACGTGTTCGGAGAAGCTGTCAAACAGGGAAATAGGATTACATCTGGAAATCATTATTAATGAACATGCATTATTATCAAAGATATTGGGGAGGCTTTTCCATTTTTGCTAATTACTATCCAATACTGTGGCTTTCTATTCATCCATTATAGATCCATACAAAGACTCCACAGGTCACATTAATGAATGATGTGCATGCTTATATCTTGATATCCCCTCTAAAAGCAAGAATGTGTAAGACTTCTTTTCTTTTCTTTTTATTACCAGAAAGCTATGTCTGTTTGTAAATTCTCCTTTCAGAAATGCCATGCATACCACAACACCTTTGCCAAAATGACTTTCAATGCATCAATATTCACTTTGGCCTCATGTCGGTGAATTTGATATGCACCCAGTTCCACTCAAACATGAGTCCGCAGACAGAGGGGGGAGACAGAAGGGGGGGGGGGGGGGGGGGGTGACCTAAAAGCCTGGCAGTCTTCTTCCGAGTTCTGGAGTCACTGACACTAATACCTCTGTGTGACTGAAAATTAGATTAAGATTGCACCATGATGAAGCGTACTTTTGCAATTAGGAACTTGATAAGTTAATTCAGATGTAAATGAATCTTACGTGCAATCACTCTCAGCAGTCACTTAAGTTTTTGATTTTCAGAGAGAGTGAGTATGAGAGAGAGAGAGAGAGAGAGAGAACGCTTCTTGTTGAAAAAAAAAAACAAAAAAAGTAATGATTCATTAATCAGACAAAATGATTTTTATTACTGCGGTGAGATGACATTTAAGTCAAACTTAATACGTAACCACTTCAGAGGAAATTGAATTCATTGCAAGCATATCAAATCAATGCAAGATCGCACACATGAAATATTCAAAACATTTAAATGTAACCTCTTTTCCCCCTGAACAACAGAGAACCGAGGTTCAGCGAGTCGTGATTTATTCCTTTGTAGTGTTCTCCTCATTAAATAATTGATCATTACAACCTAATTAATATCATTAGAAAGTGCCCTTAAACACAAATATGCTACACACAATGACTAACTGTAACCACAACTGAGCAAAAGCATGATTTATGCATTACATTAATCAAATATGAGGCCAAGGGATCGCAATTAAAACCATTAGATCTGGATATTTACAGCGTTGCTCTGCCGTGACCTTCACCTTCTGTCCAGGAAAAACAGCAGGAGCTTTGGGGCGTAACTCGTTCACTTTTTATATATTTTCTTTTTTGCGAAACGTAGAGAGTGTGTGTTTTTTCTTTCTTTTTTGTTTTGGCACAGAGGAGACGTCCTTGTTTTCAAACCTCCGCAACCGCGCCGTGTCCGGTATCTGTGGGATCAGCAGGAAATAGAGGTCAAAACCATGCGGGGGGGGGGGGTGTGGGGGGGTCACTCCAGATCCAGCCTCTGCTGTGTGGTGTGTGCCGCTGTCCGAGTTCAAGAAGCAGGCTGCGTGGCCAATTTCCATGATCTCAATAATTCAAGTCTTCAAGCACCCGGCGGTTCCAATTACTTTGCATGATAGGAGGTAGTGTAATGTTTTGGGACGACAAGACTTGACTTTTCTGTTTATTTTTTTGACAACTTATCTTTTAGTTTTTTAAAGTTTCTCCTTGACATAGAAGGGTTTTCAACAGACTTAATAAAAGCATGAAAGAAACCATTTGGGAAGGCAAATGGCAGGTTGCATAGCACACACACAAACACACGCATACATCAGTCAGATTCCAGTAAAGTTTATAAGTGAGCTTATTCAGATATGTATGTGAAACAAACAGTGACACAGAGACTGCTGTTTGTGGGGTTTGGCAGACTAGTTAGCACACAACAAAAGCACAATTCAAACCGTTTCCCATTTTCCCTGGTAGACTACTTGAGTCGAAAACATCTTATTTGCTCAACTTTCACTACTTAGGATACTGACATTGATTACAGAAACTTTAAGAACTTGGCAAGCTCTTCAGCCACTCACATTGTGCTCTGTACTTGTCAACAGTAATGTACAGAAACACCCTAGTATTATTCGAACTTCAACAGGTGTTAGGACCTGATGGATGTCTTACTGTATTTCATAACTGTATAACTGTATTTGTTTTTAATGATTTTATCTTTTTTTGGTTTGCTGTCAAGAGTCTCATTGAGTTTCTAGGCATCACTTCTATGTTGCATAAACCCGAAAACACCTCAGAAAAGGTAAAAGATGACAAAATAAATAAAGAAGAAAAATGAGAACTAATGAGAAACAAATGGTTCACTGGTGCTTTATGAGTGTTGGCTGAACTGAACTCTTCTAATTTTCTCTTGCGTTTCTAGCTGATGAAGTTCGAGCTGGAACACCTTGTGTGAAGCCATCCATATCAGACTTACAGGTTAAAAAAAACAACAGAAAAAAAACAAAGTGACACTTTTTTTATTTCCATGCTTCAAAGCAGCAGTGACATGCTAGCAATTAAAAACTGAAGTGAGGTGTGTGTGTGTGTGTGTGTGTGTGTGTGTGTGTATGTGCATTTGTGCGTGTGTGTGCACGGCACGTTGTCAAATCCTGTTAATTGCTCTCTTCCCGCTGGTTTAAAGTTTTGACTCCCCCACCCACCCCCTCGGCCGCCCCCTCCAAGCTGTCACCACAAGTACGTTATTTACTGATCCAAATGAGAGAAGAATGTTCCGCCGACATTAATGACATCAGTTACCGGGAGGAAGGGAGACTGCTTGAAAGAGGGAGAGAGAGAGAGTGAGAGAAAAAAAAAAAAAAAATCTTCTAAACTAATTAATGTTGAAGTCACTTCTGTGTTGTGTGGAACTTATTTGGGATATTATGAGCCTCCCCACCCCCCTTATTCCATTGCTGCCTTTAATTATGATGATACTCTCAGTGAGTCCTCGGCCACCGGAACCAGTGCCAGGCTGGTGAGGGAGTCACGTCGAGAGGAAGCCTTCTGCACTCTTCCTTCTAGAGCTGGAAGGCTTGCTCTGTTCCTTCCTCTCACTCATTCACTCTCTCTGTTTTACTGCTGCTGTTGCAGTAGGGGGAGCTGGATTCTGGATGAAAAGGGCTTTTGGCCGTTGCACATACTGGCAAAATGTATATAAAAAACTAACACATGGGTCTTTTTGAAAGATATCCTCCGCCTGTTTACCAAAGAAAATGTGTGTGTGTGTGTGTGTGTGTGTGTGTGTGTGTGTGTGTGTGTGTGTGTGTGTGTGTGTGTGTGTGTGTGTGTGTGTACGTGTCAGGGAGTATTTGAGAGAGCAAGACACAGTGTTTAGATGATCCGTGGCATCAGTCTCTCTTGAGTGATGTCTTCCTTCAGCTATGGCAACTTGCACAGAAGCACCTGCTAAGCAGTTTATTTCAAAAATGGTTTAAATACCTTTCTAACTTGCCTTTTTTAAAAAAGCCCAGAGACAGCACTTTCTCTCTCTTTCTCTCCCTCTCTCTTAAACTCTTAAATCACATAACTTGATTTGCAAGCCTTTTTCTCAAAGAAAGCACTTAAGAAGTAAATCTTGGCATTAAAAACCGGTACATTTTTATCTCGCACAGACAGTAAGCCTCCTCGTTCCCTATTCAGTCAATGGTAAATTGCCAATTAAGGTGGTGATTCTTTGCCACATGGCACACTGAGGTATGTGAGGAAGTCGTGATCTGTTGCAGGGCTGGTTGCCTGTCGGATATGACCTAAGGGCGAGCATGTATTTCTTTAGCACTTAATTAATAGGCAGAGGCAATGCCTTCCACTGCAGATGCTCAGGGATGTATTCCACTGCAGAGACTTAGGGATGTATTCCCCCTTCTTTTGAATTGATATAATGCCCCACAACTCTGTAGAGAGCCTGGAGGCTTGGGATCCTGAGACAAAAGCCTATTATTGTTAACCCACAGAAGTAATATCAAATTTGATGAGTCCACAGTTACAGTAAGAGGAGAATTTATGCTGATGTAGATGGTTGGTAAAGTAACATATATTGTATGAGTTTATGAGTATTTGTGTTGACTTATTCCGTCATTGTTCACTTCAAATTGAAACCAGATTTGGTTGTTGATGGAGATTTCCATAGCCACGTTGCTCTCCAAATGGGAATATGAGGTATGTGTGTGTTTGTGTGTGTGTGTGTGTGTGTGTGTGTGTGTGTGTGTGTGTGTGTGTGTGTGTGTGTGTGTGTGTGTGTGTGTGTGTGTGTGCGTGCGTGTATGTGTGTGTGTGTTTGTATGTGTGTGTGTGTGTGTGTCTGTGTGTCTGTGTTTCTGTGTGTGCGTGTGTGTGTGTGTGCGCATGCATGTGTGTTTGTGTGTGTGCGGCAGGGCACACATGTGCCACTGCCGACGGGGGTGTCTGACCAGAGGCCTGATCTTTCTTCCAGTAGCAGTCTGGTATGGAAATAATTTAATTTCTTCCCATTTGGCCCTCAGCACGATGGATATTGTTGTGTTATTATGACAATGCAGCTATTTTCATTTATTCATTTATTCTGCTATAACTTAACCATTTTTGAACCACATGCTAATTTGTTCATGGCTGGTAAAACAGCCAGGGAAATCCTTGCTCCGGGACATTGTGTAAGTTGGGACAAGAAGGCGCTGTGTTGTGAATTGATTTAAATCATAACAGAAAAGACAACCATTCGTTACCGGCACGTATGCACGTTTAGGTGTTCCACCTAAATCTCAAAGTGGCATTTACAGGGCAAATCTGATAATCCTGACTCCACAAAGGTCAAGGTATGGGGTGATTTAGGAGATCCTGGACCCCTTATCTGTTTGGAGTGATTCACATTTGCACCCTCCTGCTTGGTACACACAGAGGGAATTGGAATACATGGGAATGGCAAACAATGGATCAACCAGTCGCAAGCCCATTGATCCCAACAGCTCAGAAAATGCTGGGAATATCGAACACTTCATTCTTGTTGTTCCCCTGTAAAAGACTCTTTTCATGTGTCCTTCGATTCTCCTATTTTGCTAAGCAGTTGTTCTCATGGGACCTACTTTCTCTGTTGTCAACAAGACTCCTCAATGGCATCGCGGGTCCTGCCGCACGTTGAACATCCACCGCCGTAAACAATCATTTTCGCTGCACTCAGCCATGGAGATTGATTAAGTAAGAGACAAACAGAACATTAATGACAGGCTCTTCAATTACAAATGATGGCTCAAGACGCTCAGTATGTGGCAACAAACACATCAGGGTTAAATCAAATCAAAACTGCGACGACCACCAAATACTGATACCACAGACTGGTACTACACTTGGCGGCTCCGCAAAGGTTTGGTTCCTGAGGTTCAGGCTTGCAAGAGGACAGTAAACATTCTGACAGAAACCTGGTGACTTACTGGTCAAATATATGGTTTGGAAAAAGGCTTACTCTTTATCTTCACTATTACACTCTAATTTCATTGATCTGTTTATTATTATTTTTCTGACAGTATGGTGTTTTCCAATCTAAACACCTGCTAGAGCTTTTTGAGGCTTACTTATCTTGGGCTAGCACTGCCGTAATTGCAGTCTATTTTCAGCTGCGAAACCTTAATGCCAAGATATTACGTCCTTTCATCCCTATCTCTATTACGCCTGATACTCCTTCATGATGCTTCTTTCATTTCTTCCTAACCACCTCTTTCCAACTCCATTCCCATCATCTCCCTGTCTCTCGCTCCCTCCCTCCCCTGTCTCTGAACGGTGTGTAGTGCAATGTAGTGTTGTGATATGGGCGTTTGCCCTTTTTTCCTTTCTTCAGGGATCAAAGGCGCTATGGCTTCAGGGATCACCAAACCCTGTTTATTCCACCCTGTGCAGCCAAAGCCATCCGCACTTGCATGTGTACAATCTCTAATCTCTTCTACTTCCTCATGAGGCTCGGCGAGCTAATGAAAATGTTTATATTGTTTCTTTAGATTCCATATGGCTTAGCTGTACAGACACACCTGGACTGCAAATGATATAAATCACTGTGCGAAATTATAAACATAACACTTTTCCTCATATCCTTAGCCAGGCACGTGCACAGACATTTTGGGGGGCAGGTGCTCAAAAAAAAAAAAGGGCACCCATCGCCAAAATTATTTATGAAATTAAAAATGATAATAATAAATAAAAAAACACAGAAGGAGGTTTTCAACTTATATATTTATTTGTGTTAACAAACTAGATAAAATGATCAAATTGAATAAATAAATGAATAACAGGCATAAACAGACAAAACAAGGCCATATTGTATAAGCAAATAGTATTATGTAGTATAGTTAAATAATCAAACAATATTCTAACTTAGAACTTCTCAAAACTCTGCTCTGGATAAATTAAAGGATCTTCACAGGAGCATCCTCCTTGGTGCCATTTCTTGGAAGATTTGTATCACTTCACTGTGATTTATTTCAATGTCTTGCACTGTAAAAAAAAAATCTGTAAAAAAACAGTAAATTACTGGCAGCTACGGCTGCCAAACAAAAACCGCAAAATTAAAGTAAAACATCCTAATTCAAATAAAGTGCAAAAACCCTATATTTACAGATATTTCCATTTAAGGATTTGCAGAGAAAAACTGTTTTTTTTATAGATTTTTCCTCAATTAATACAATCAAACACCATTAATAAAGTTACATCCCTAACAGTTTAGCAGAGAAAAACTGTTATTGTACAGATTCTTCCTAATTTATTACGAGCAAACACCTTTTATTAAGTTAGGGTACTAAAAGTATAGCAGAGAAACACTGTTATTTTACAATGTTTTCCTCGATATTTAAGATTAAAAACCTTCAATAAAGTGGCAGCCCTAACAGTTCAGCAGAGAAAAACTGTTATTTTACAGATTTTTGTATCTATTATTAATATCGAACACTTTCAATAAGGTGACAGTACTACAAGTTTAGCAAAAAATGCTGTTATTTTACAGATTCTTCCTAATTTATTACGAACAAACACCATTCATTAAGTCAGGCTTCTTTAATTAAGATTAAAAATCTTCAATAAAGTGGCAGCCCTAACAGTTCAGCAGAGAAAAACTGTTATTTTACAGATTTTTTTATTATTAATATCGAACACTTTCAATAAAGTGACAGTACTACAAGTTCAGCAAAAAATACTGTTATTTTACAGATTCTTCCTAATTTATAACGAGCAAACACCATTCATTAAGTCAGGCTTCTTTAATTAAGATTAAACACCTTCAATAAAGTGGCAGCCCTAACAGTTTTGCAGAGAAACACTGGTATTTTACAGATTTTCCCTCATTTATTACAATGAAACACCTTCAATTAAGTGACGGCAATTCACATTTAGCAGAGAAACTGTAATTTTCCAGATTGCTCCTACATTTTTATGATCAAACACATTCAATAAAGTGCTGACACATGCTCAAGATTGTAAAATGATGGTTTTATTTTGGAGGACAATTATTTCAAACATTGACTTGCAGGGTTTGTGATTGAAGAGTTTCAGGTGATGCAGAGTTTATTGATGGAGTACAGACGGGGAACAGGACACAAACAGAGTATACAAATCAACGAAAGGGTTAACAGACAGAGTTCTACAAGGATCAAGGATCACAAGGATCTAGGAACATGAACTAAAGATCGCACAGAGTCTCACTCTGGCTACTGTGCGCAAGGGCAAAGAACAGAGGTACATGGCTACAGGCCGGACAAGACAGTCACATTACTCCCGGTGCCGTATGCACGGCACTCTGGATAATGCAGTCCTAGAAGTCTGCCGGCACCGAAATGGCTGACTCGGAAGCCAGCAGACAGGGAGCTTGCGGGGCTGGACGCCCACGGACAGAGAGCTTGCTGGGCTGGAAGCCAGCTGACAATGGGGTTGTAGTTGCCGGTGGCCGGAAGGCGGAATCCCAGGGACGTAGAGTGGGCCACAGATTTAGAAGACTTGGGCAAAGGTTTCACCCTTGTAGCGACGAAACCAAACACGGAGTGAGGGGAGTGCAGGTTATATATAGGAGTGAATCAGGTGTGTGTGATCATGTGATTTGGGACCTGAATGCAGTGCAGCTGGGATGGTGAATGATACTGATGACATGCAGCTGAGAGCATGAGTGAGAGTGAAACAGGTGTATGTGCTTGTGTGATTGAAGGGGGCGTGGCCGGAGCGGAGCTCAGCAGGAACATCACAATAGCCTCTACCCACAAAAGTTAAAACATTTGACTTCAGACTCATATTAAACTACATGGAGTGAGTCAGTCCATTGCAAAGTAATTTCCCCCTTGTCTCGTCTTTATTGTTCTGCATTGCTCTGGGCCAGCCAGATCCAAGGTTAGGTCAGGTCAAAAGTATTGGGACACCTGATCATCACACATATATGAGTTTCACGCACATCTCATTCCAAAACTACTCTATAACAGTTGCCTCTCTTATAGGAAGTCTTTCCACAAGATTTTGGAGTGGGTCTGTTGGATTTAGTGCCCATTCAGCATTAGGGAATTTGGACAATGCTCTTGTGTGACTAGACCAGGCTTGCCGATGCCGTTAGAATGGGTCCCAAATATGTATAGTGGTGTTTAGTTCAGGGGTGGCTTGATTTTAACCGAATGAACAAAGTGAGTCTGTGACGGGGCACCTGTGTGACCCACCACTGCAGCCTGTAGGCTGCTGCTTTTGTGGACTGGGTGAAGGTGTTTTGGTGTGTGTGTGTGTTACATGTTTGATGTTCATGTCTTTGTTCAGTTAAAATCAGCACACATTCAATGTCTTGTCTCTGAAATGTTCTGTTTATTTAGTTTAACAATCATACATCATATTGTCATATTTCATACCGTTTGTCAACCGGTGTTTAGTGTCTAAGTTTGTGTTGTGAAGATGGCGCGATATATGGAGTTTATGTTTAATGAGATTTGGCTGCTTTATTATGTGTCGGCTATGCCGGCACCAAGCCTAATTGCTACCATGTGTAGTCTGTGTTTCCTAGTTGATTGGGAGTTTGATTGTTTAGGTATGGCTGCTGTGAGCCACAGGTGTTGGTGCCTTGCTGATTGACACACCTGAAATCAATGATTGGTATGAGCCAATTCAAGGTGCTTGTCAAGGCTACTTAAACTTACCTTTGTTCTTTGTTCAGGAAAGTTGCCAGTTTAATAGGACGTAAGTCCTTGGAGCTCTCACGATGGGCTACTTACCTTGGTCCTTTTATTTGCTTTTGTTTTGTTTCGTAGTGAGAGTGATCGTGTTTAATAAGGACTCTCACTGACCAGTTAATGGTCCTTTTTATACATGTGGTCTTATGTGAATTGCTTATTTGTTGGTGGCTTCATGCATTTGTCCTTAGTGAAAACTGTATTTTTTATATTGATTTAGTATTGTCAGTGTTTTAACTGCCTTTGTGCCTTATTTGGGTTAATAAAAATACCCATCTTTCTAACATCTTCAACCTCCTGAGTCCTCTTATGAGTAACATCTTGCTCTAAGCGTGAAGGCTATCCCGACCTTTTACAGAGTCTTATCTTATCAGGATAACCCAATCAGCCAGCAAGATACGGGAACCTGTAACTAATATCATAGGTTGACTGACCTGTCAGTCTGACACAATGCGCGCACCCAAGACTATTTTGTTGCTATCATATGTCCATGGTTGCTATGGTAAACTCTGCTAAGTCTGTGCGTGAAAAACATAAACTAATACTTTCCTTGACTGGTCCACACATGTGTCAATCATGACTGTAGACCAATGAGATGCAAAGATATCCGAGTGCACAACAGAGAAGGTGGGATGTAATCAGTAATTCACGTGCATTTGTTTTGCCGTTTAGCCACGCAAGTTTTGACAGTTCTATAACGTAATGCAGGTGCACAACAAAACACATTTATTCTACATCATCATGGCTTCTAAAAATAAAACAGAGAGCCAGCCCCCAAAAAGATTGTTTTTATGGGGTAACAGTAGTATTGGAAGAGCTTCAACGGTTGGATGACGAGAAGATTGAAATAGAGTCTGATATAATCAAAAAGCAGCAAAAGTCACGGAAGTGTATGGAGGGCTCACCGATTATTTATATTCTAACTTTTGATTGGGATGAGATATCAGTTCCAAATTTGTTCAAGTGATGGCATACCCTTGGGGGCACACAATTATATGACAAAACTGGGCATTTCTATTCATTTTCCTACTTACATCCACAGTAATCTAGATGTAAATGAAAAAAAATAGGGAGCGCCTACATTTTGGGAAGGTTATCGACATCTTTCTAAAATTTCAGATATCATATATGGTACTCATAGCTTGACGGGTACTCTGTAACATCAAATTGAAATTTTCCACCATACTGTGCCTAAAACTCAAAAGTAAGCCTTTACATTTGGGCATGGAATTTTTAGGTCATTTAGGAAAAAACATCAAGGTTCTAACAGGTTAAATGAAAATGGGTTTGCAAAAATGTTTATGCTGAATTAGTGAAGAATTCACTGTAAATTTACATAGAATCATGCTAAATTGTTAGTATGTACATAAACCATAATATAATGAGCTACATATTAAATTACAGATTATCAGTGTAATTTTATTTACATATGCATGTATTTCAGAAAAATGGAAAATGTATGTATAAATAATACAGTTATTTTCTGTAAAAAAAATTGAAATCCATGTAATTTGTCATTATTGGCATTATCCTTAAAATAGGAGTCGTGTTTTTAATTTATAGTTAACCTCCATTATTATATGTAGTTTTGTATACAATTTCAAAAAACAGAAAACCACTGTAAAAATGTAGAGTTATTAACTGTAAAATTAGGTTGTTTTTTTACAGTGTGCTCAATGGCAAGCAGGAGAAGGTCAGAGAGTCTTTCTTCCCCACAGAGACTCCTGAGCCTGTTCTTTATAATCTTCAGTTTTGAAAAGGATCTTTCCACTGAAGCTGTTGTCACTGGCAGTGTTGCATAGATCCTTACCATCTTCACAAATGTTGGAAAGATGAGCCGGCCAGAGTTCTCCTCCACAATGGCAAGGATTTCTTGCAGGTTCTTCGAAGGAAAGCTGGAGTGGAACACCTTTACCTCTGTCTTCAGCTGGTCCTCATTTTCCTCATAGAAGTCACAAAGAACATGGACAGCTTCCTCTGCCTCTGGGTTTAGGGTGCTTGTCCAGTTGGCACACACTGTTAGAGAGTGGAAGGACCGTATGATTGAGCCAGTTGGACTTCCAGTGATGCTCCTATGGAATCTCCTGTTGAGCTCTGCAGTCAAGGTATCAATAAATGTGTAGTACACATTCTTCCTGTAGTATGACTCCAAAGAGTCAATCTCATCACTAACTTGTGATGCAGTTGTGCTTTGGTTGAAACGCACTAGCACTTTCCGTTTCCTCTCCTGGCCAGGCACAACGGTAGGTAAAGGAATGTTGAGAGCCTCTGCCTTCTCTGACGCACCTTGAAATATCTCGGCAAACTTCTCCTCAGACCTCAATGCTTGTATTGTGTGAATTACACCATCGATTAGCTTGTAGGCTGTGGAGTGGTCCAGGCTTTCTTCTTGCAGAGCGTTTGATGCAAGAGCAGTGACTGCAAATGCTGGGGTGGTGATTTCCATGCAGAGGATGAATGCGAAGTTAATCGCATTACTGTACATTTTTGCATCCCCTAGGGCCAGGTCAGGTGGAATTCTTTCACAGATCTCATTGAGGAGCATCATAATAGCCTCAAGATTTTTTTTCAGTGCTTGTTCCCTGCAAGCCCAACGGGTATCTGAAAGCCTCTTGAGCTCCACAATAGGTCCCTTTGGATGCAGGGACTGCTGCAATCTGACTAAAGCAGCATGGCGCTTTGAGGAGCCACTGCAAAAGGCATACAGCTTCTCAACCAGGTTGAAGAAGGTCACAAAGTGCTTGTTTGACTTTGAGGCTTCCACCAGGACCAAGTTCAGGCAGTGTGCTTTGCAGTGCACATAGAGCGCCTTCTCATTAAGTGTGCGTATTCTGGCTTGAAGGCCATTGTACATGCCACTCATGTTGGCTGCTCCATCATAGCCCTGGCCATACATATTTTTCACCTCCAGACCATTCTTCTGTAGAAGGGAGACTACAGTTTTCTCCAGCTCCTGCCCTGTTGTCGTGTCAATGTTGCAAACTTCAATGAATCTCTCTTTAATTTGCTTTTGATGTAGGTATCGCACTACAAATGACACCTGTTCTTTGTGTGAAACATCTGTGGTTTCATCCAAGAGAATGGAGTACATTTGAGCTTCTTTGATTTCTCTTTGGATCTCCCTACTGATGTAAGTAACCAGTGCTGTGATCAGGTCATTTTGGCTTCTGTTTGACAGCAGTGACACCTGGGGCCTTTTCTTGGTGACTTTCACTTTTGCAATGTTTTCTGTATGCATCTTCAGCACACTGTCATAGCGGGAAAACAGATCAACAAGTTCCAGAAAGTTCCCACGGTTGCTACTCGAGTGACTCTCATTATCCCCTCGAAAGGCTAGTCCCTGCCTTGCGAGATACACTGTGAGATCTACTAACCTGGTCAGTATCTCTCTGTTTGTCTGCCTCTCTCGCTCTCTGGCTTCCACTCCCTTAACATCTGATACATCAAACGATGTCTGGAGTGCCTTTTTTCTATAATTGGTCCACCTCACCATGCTTGTCATACGGACCTCTGTGACAGAGTGCTGCTGGATTTTTTCAAGAGCAGTATTCCACTTTCTGATACCATTTCTCCACTCCTTTCTGCTTTTATACTTATCTTCAGGTAGAAAAAGCCGACAACTGAAACAGTGCATTGAATCTGAACTTGGGGAATACTCCAGCCACCCATTTCCAGAAAACCATTGCTTTTGGAATGACCGCCCTTCATCATTTTTAGGGAAAACTAATTCTGCTTGACAGGGCCCTACACAGCAGCACATAGCTTTGTAGCTCTCATTGCACCTGATCTTAAATGCTTCAACGTGGGACGGATCAGTAGGGTATGGCATGGTGGCTATTTTGGAAATTGCATCCTCATTTTCAGATCTTTCCTCCACATGCCCTAGCTGTGATGTAGAGGGGGCTGCTGTTACTTCACCCTCTCCTTCACTCATTTCCTCAGGCATCACTATTTCTGTTGCTGCCCCTGAACATAACAGAGTCTGTCCTTCCTCATCTGTGATGGGCTCCCCTGGACTAGGTAGGGTAACTGATTCTCCTTCATTAAATTGGCTTGTTGATGGCTTGATCCAAGTCAAAAGGGAGCGGCTACTCTGAGCTGCTTGCTGCAGTTCCCTGTCCTTCTGCTTTTTGACTCTGTCTTTTTTTGGCATTATGCTGCAAATTTTGTAAAAGAGATAAATGAATGTTGTGGATAATAATTGTACTGTTTTCTGAAGGTAAAAGCATAAGCAGCATTACACTAATTATGCTCTTCTCAACCTGTGTTTCCTCTTGGCAGTATTAGACAGCTAGCTTACATTTCCCTTATTTTACTCTTTTTCACCCTCTGCAATTACTCATACAAGTTTGATCGTTGTAAAACAGGCAAAACGAAGAGATACATAAATATCACGTTAAACAATGTTGGACAAGGATAGCATGACACCGAGAGCTAGCATAGTTTACCTGCTATTTTCTAGCTGTGAATTTTCGTGACATTTATAAACATAAATTCAACATACTTTCGAAATTGTCTAAACGGCCTTTATACAACACAAACTATGCACTTTCAGACAAATAATGTCATTTAACATGACAAACGTCAGTAAACAGCTGGGCAATGCTTTGAAATCAAGTTAGTTGTTTGTTTATTTTTTTTAGGAAACGTCGGACCAGTTATGTTTTCAGACGTAATGTTTTTAGCGGCACTAATGTTGTTGTTAATTTATAACACACAAAGTCGGGGGGTTGCACAATCACTGTCATTACCTGTTAGTCTGATGCTGCAGGTCAGTGAAGACGTAGTCTGCACCGGTGTGGCCTTGCGCTCAGAACTGATGTGGGGGATGAGGAGGGAGAGGCACGGCGGGGGCTTGTGAGCATAGGCATAGAATACGTATTCTACGTCTATGCCGCGGAGCATGTCGGGGCGAAATTCTCACAAGATCTCAAATAAATAACCCCTCAGATATCAAAACACATTTGGGGAAATTGATGACAGAGAAACTAATTTGTATTCTAAAAATATTGATGAATGAAAATAAAATTGGGCTCGAGAAAAAAAGGGCACTTTTTCTCAACCAGGGCACAAGGGCTGGTGCTTGAGCACCACTTGGGGTCTATCTGTGCACGTGCCTGTCCTTAGCAGTTATTGTTGTGGCTTTAGAATTAACTGCTTGTCTCTCAAACTCCCCCAAATTCTCTTCTGTCTAGGTGATGCCTCTGGTTTTCCAGTGGTATATGATGAGTCGTTCCTGTTCTGTCTAGGTGATGCCTCTGGTTTTCCAGTGGTATATGATGAATCGTTCCTCTTCGGTCTGAACTGTTTCCAGAGCAGTGGCATAAGATTTTAAATGTGCTAACTTAAGGTGCCACGACTCCTTCTGGCTGTTTTCAGAGAAGTTCAGTTGTTCCTGCGTTTTTTTCTCTTTATTCGAATACAAACACAGCAAGAATGTTTTTCAATGGCTAGAAAGGGTGGTCAATCTCATTCAGTTTAAAGACACAGTTCTTTCAAATCCGTTCAGCCAACTGATTTGATCCTTTTGTTCATTTTCGTTTGGTAAAAGTTGTGTTACATGCTCCAAGAGATCCAAATATCAAATGAGCTTATTACACACAAAGTTGCAACTCCTGTATTAACTACATTAACTTGCATTAGCATGCAGTCTGATACGTTTATTAAAAGGGGGCTATGGAATGAGTGCAGTGGATTCAGACCTGAGCAGTGGATTCAGGCGTGAGCAGTGGATTCAGACCTGAGCAGTGGATTCAGGCGTGAGCAGTGGATTCAGACCTGAGCAGTGGATTCAGGCCTGAGCAGTGGATTCAGGCCTGAGCAGTGGATTCAGACCTGAGCAGTGGATTCAGGCCTGAGCAGTGGATTCAGACCTGAGCAGTGGATTCAGGCCTGAGCAGTGGATTCAGGCCTGAGCAGTGGATTCAGACCTGATCAGTGGATTCAGACCTGAGCAGTGGATTCAGGCCTAGGCAGTGAGGATGAGAACATTATTGACCCTCATGGAGGAAGGATTGCTTGGCAATTTGTTCCTTCAACACTTCAGAAGTCATCGTTCATCTGTAGGGGTGACAAACAAGAGTGACCAATGAGAGCGGAGGACTCAGATCTTGTCAGTGAGATTTCATGTCTTGAGTCATCGTTCACTGATGAACCAGGACCTTGTGATTGTTTTGAGCTATGTGCAGCCTGTCCACACTATCTTCACTGAAACGGAAATGCTGGCGCTGATAGAAGGTGATGCTAACAGTGGAAATAAGCACACATATCAAACACAAACCCAGCTGATAAAAAACACCACTTACTTTACTTTCATCAATCAATTAAACTGTATTAACAAATCAAATCAAATTAAAACAATTTAAACATAACTTATCATCTAGTTATTAACCTGAACTACAAGTCATGTCAAAGTTTCACCCTAGTGGGTTGCATGTCGCTCTTTCATTACCTGTTCTGACAAATATGCCATCTACCGATGACCCATTCCAGTGCTTCAGTCACACTGAAAGGAACAGTGCAAAGTAATCCCACTTCCTCAATGAGGCTAAACTCAACCAATAAGATTAATCTCATGTATTTCACTCCTTTAGGCTACAGCCTGAACCTATGCTGCTCCTCAGTCTAATCAGGGAGCAAGTTCCTGCAAGCGAGGCACTTTAACAATTCTGCTGTAAACTAAAATAAAGAAAACGCCAACTGACCGAAAGGAGCAAATTGGAAATTGGGCATGAACTCATCTTTCCCCCAAAAAAAACATTTAGCTAAGGAAGACAAAATTGTTCGCCACATCACTGAAGGGTAGACAGAAGAGGCACTAGACATAGGTGTAGCAGGTAGGAGGCACTCGTGGGAGTGAGGTATTTCACTCTTTCATGCTCAACGATATAAACGGCTCAATGACCGTGCTGTCACCTACCCGTGAAAACAAGTGAAGTAGGGGGTTCCATTTGAACAGTTTATTTTCTGGTATATACTGTACATGTCCTTCAGTTATTTTAGCCCACTCGGGACCAGCTCAGATGATATTCAGTGAGTGTGATGGCAGTGTCTTTGTCCAGTGCCATGGTCCAGGTACATTAGCGCCCTTCACCCTGAACCCCCTCCCCCGATCCCACATTTTGTTGAAATTAATCACCAGACTTGCTAAGCAATTAAAATATGCCAAGTAAACACCAATGGCGAAAGCTTGGCTAATTCTTCAAAAGTAACCTTTTCTGACCTTTCACGTGCACAACTGTGTCCAACAAGCCATGTGGGGGGAAAGCCAAGGAAGGAGAACAGGAGGGGGAGAGCCACCGAAGACTTGCATTCAAAACACTGGTAGCTGGCCGGCCCCTTCGGAGGTAATTGAAGGTGATGTGTTTCATGCGTAAATGCTCTAGACACCCTCCAATTCATCAGACGGGTGTGTGTATGCATGGGAGTATGCGACCCAGATAAATTAGGAAGTCGCAGGGATGAAATATGGCTCCCAGTGGGGGCTAAAGGCAGCGCTGTTCTGGGGAGGAGTGGTGCGGAGCCGGGGCCTTAAAGGGGCCTGCGGCTGATCCATCTCTGTCAACTAACACCGCCGGCGCAGAGCCACCGCGAGACGCTTGCGCAGTCTCCCGACTCGACGGAGTACCGTGGCTCACAAGCAAGCCATAGACAGGCCAACACGGACCAATGCGTGGAGGGTCCCCCCTTTTGGTTTGTCGTGGGAGACGGAGAGAGAGAGAGAGAGACGGAGCAAGAGCAGATCTTCGGGGAGTAGAGTACAAGTAGGCCAGCTGATGTGCGTGTGTGAAGGTTGTGACAAGGTCTCTCCCTCTCTGCTTTCTCCCTCACACAGTGTTCTCTCCGGAGTTGAAGGAGGTGTTGTCATATTTATAATAATAACTGCAGTCTCCACGGATATGGCAGGGGTTTGTGAAGGATGAAGCCATGCAAGGCTGTTTGCTATAATTGTACAATTTAAGAAAACATTCATAGAAATGCCTTTCTACAAATTCATTTTTTTCCTGTGAGATGTAAGTATTTATATTAGTCCTGGCATGTTTGGGTTTTCTGTGACAGTATGGTCTTTTCGTTTGGGGAAAAAAGGCAGCTTATTCAGAGGCTTTGTTGCATTTACTGAAAAAAAAAATCTTCTTTTTTTTGCTCATAGATGAAAGCCCAGTGAAAAAGGAGCTTCCATTGTATGTACTGTATTTTGGAAATCAGCTTGCCCCAGTTGCAAGCTGCAAGGGGTAATTGTAGCTCAAGGTTTTTGCAAGATCCTTTATACAAAGTCGATGTGTGTGTGTGTGTGTGTGTGTGAGTGTGTGTGTGTGTGTGTGTGTGTGTGTGTGAGAGTGTGTGTGTATACATATGACACAAAGAGTGGCTGAAAGAACCTATGTGGATTTACTTCTGTTACATTCAGGAAGTAAAAACATATGGTGGTGGCATGTATCAAATATGGACAAACTTTCCTTAACCTCTCTTCTCTCATCCACACGCAGACTGCCGCAAACAATGGGTCACAAACAGCGAGCTGCTAACGACGATTTTAAAAATGCATGCCAAATGCACTCGTTATTGTGTGGTCACAGGCTCAAGGGGTAATTGTAGCTCAAGGTTTTTTGCAGCATATGCTTCACTGAAAGCCAGAGCTGGCGGGCGATTAGCATAGCTTTATTTATGTATTTATTCATGTTGAAAATCGGGCTAGCATACAAGTGATCCTTCCGCTGGCGCTCGGCTAGCCTGGCCTTTCTAATCATGTTGGGCTGTTTGCTCTGTGTGTTTTAAACGTCTTTCTCGGATCTCTTTACAGCTCTCCTCACCCATCAAACCTCACAGCCACCTCCCTTCGCCCCCATGACAACAGGAGCAGTCGTCATGGCGACGCTTATTACCTCTTAATTTCGAGGAACGATCTTGAGTGCTCTGTGTAATTTTCATGTTTTTCGCTCCCTCCCTCCTTGTTCTCTCTCGGCTTGTCTGCCTCTCAACATCCATTTCTCTCTCTCACTATAACACTTCCCTTATTATTCATCACTTCACTAAACTGTTAGCCAAAGTACTTTCTTGTATGCTGGCATGTACACTGTATACTACCACACCACACGTGTATGTGTGCGTGTGTGTATGTGTCGTGTATGTTTGTGTGTGCGTGGGGTAATATGAGTGGCTATACTCAGTGACCATGATGGAGTACAGTAGCTGAAGAGTAGAGAAATGGGGATAATAGTCTGCTCCCTTCTTTTCTCTGCTCCTTTTAAAACAAGCTACATTTAAGATATTGAGGGTCAACCTGACCGACTAGTGAAAGTGACATGGTTTTAATTATGGCTTTAGGTTTCCAAATGGATTCATAACCGTTTATCCTCGACAACCTGCAATGTCTGTCAAGGAACCTAATATACTGTATTACCTAATGATAGGATTCACAGGGATGAGATTGGGACTTTAGGATTCATCTGATTACCTTGTCCCCATTCAGCTCAGCCGTACAGTCCATAGGATACATCTTCCTGGAGAGATAGACATGACTATGACTTGACACAGTGCACAGAAACACAATCAGCCTCGCTGTCAAACTGTACCTCAGTGTTTCATTAGTGTTCTTTGGCGGCCTGGGTGGATCTAATTCAACTCTGGTGAGAGGTGTCTGGAGTGACTCCCTGTTTGAGAGTTAGTTGTAGTCATTTCCCTAACTCCGTCTCAAGGAGAGCGCCCAGGTGGCAGACTGGCAGAGTGGCAGAGTGGCCTTGTCTTCATCAAATCACTGAGGCAGCTGTTCACAAAGGGAAGGAACGAGCGATGTTCACCTGTGTTGTAACGAAGCCAGGAAAATAATGACTTTTTTTTTAGACAATAATTTAAAAAGACAGAAAGCATGAAGGTTGCTCCACCTTCTTTTTCATCTGCCTGCATTATTTAGTCGTAACATGTCAAATGGATGGCACGATTTAAAAGAGACACAAAACAAAACCATGAAAAAAATTCAGCTATATTTGAAGATGAATTAGTGACTGACATCAATTTATTTTCTATCTTGACGAGTAACTTTGTCAGTTTTTTTTTCCTTTTCTTGTTTTAAGCGTGAGAGGTGCCTGTTGTTTGGGATAATTGGCAGAATAGCCGAGTTTTTGGGTGTTTTTTTTTTTTACAGGACCTGAAGACACATTGGATAAGGCTGAGGCAGGAAGAAAAAAAAAACTTCCTTGAGTAAAAAAATAATGACAGAACTGCCATGAGATGGAAGACAGGGAATCTACGTAGGCAGAATGAAATACGACTTCAAAGTGGTGACACTGACAAGGAAAAACAAAGCAAAACAAATCGAGGTGGTATTCACCCAGGCTGAGTGGTAGTCTACATTACTGAAATGAAAGTGAGCGCTTTAACAGACAGGAAATAAAACAACATTTTCTCGCCGTCCCTGGATGGCCACAACTGCCGCCGACACTGACATTTCTTTCCCCCACACAACATGAATGATGTGACCATCGCACGAAAGCGGCAGCAGAACTAAACACTGGCTTTTCTCTGTCTGCAGACGTGGCACTTCCAATCACGGCTTCTGCAAGTTAACTGTTTAATGAGTCAATATTTGCAACCTCTCTGATTTAATGATGTGAATATTCTCCTGTTAATAGTTGAGGTGGCTTCAAAATATGTTTTATCCATGCTTGTTCAATCCTGACGCCCATTGCCAGTGGACTGTGAGTGTCTTATCCTCTACAGCGAGGATAATGGACCCCTGAAGATAGAAGAGACACATTTAAAATTCATACTGACTGTTGTCTCACTTGAAACTGCACAGGCAAGCATTCACAAACATACACAGACAGACACACAAACACACATGCACACACATACACACACACACACATATGCGCGCATGCACTGTGCCGTGCTTCAAGTTAGCTGATCCTGAAAGGAGCTGTCACTTCCTGAAGTGTGTGCTCTTGTTTAATTAGGCACATTTCCAATCAGCCACCTCCTTCAAAAACACCCGCTAATCTCACATACACACACAAAGAGTTTATGACCATGCTTTTTTTTTTTTCGTCATCTGTAACAGACCTGTCACTCACACCCTGCTGGGTCCATTGTGGATCTGTGGCAGATGCAGAGGAGGGGCACTGCGGGAGCCCTGTGATGACACGAAGCGGCGCGGTCGATACCCACGACAGAAAGCCCACCTTTTCTTTTTCTCCTCCGACGACGGGCAAAGGCTTCCAGCTGTTTTCCTGCTCGCCTGCCTGTGTACGAGCTAAGAGAGGCCCAAAACACTGCAGCCAACTGGGCACCGCTCCCAGTGTGGGTTAGGTATCGGAGAATGTCATCTGTCTCTCTGTGCCGCGGCATCTGCTCTCAATGAAATATTAAACAGTGATGTCTTTCTTTTCTCTGTTTTTCTTCTTTTGTTTTTTTATATCACTTGTATCGTCTTCATTTTCCTTCCCTTAACCACAGCATGTTTCTGGCCTAATGTCTGTGTAGAGAATGGAGGGAAAGGACAGGGGAGCAACTTAGCCACCTGGGGCCGTATTCACAAAGAATCTTAGGGCTAAAAGTAGCTCATAAGTGGCGAATTTAGGAGAAACTCCTAAAAATAATGGGCGTGTCAGTCTTAAATGTAGGACTCCTAATTTTTTTTACCAAGAGCAATTCACAAAATATTTTATCCCTAAAAGTAGCACCTAAGTCTAGGACAGCTTAAAACTCCTCATGAGGACTCCTAAGTCACTAAGACCTATTCACAAAAAATCGTAAGATGGCTGCAGCCGACTTGGAATTGATAAAAGACATTGCTTAAACCGTGAAGGTATTAATATTGTCGTAGAATTAGCGCGGGATGCAATGACGCCTTTAAACAACGATGTGTCCCGAAGTGAAATGTTTGGAAACATAAAGATAGGCTATTTGGCTTCACGGAAAACGCAAATGACGACACTGGGGATCATCATTCAGCCGTTTAATTCATCAAACTATCAACGCACTGTAGACCCCACATCATACAACAGTTGGATGTATATGACTTGTGCATTTCAACGCAGAGCGGTCTGCAGCAGGTTTTTGAGAACTTACCAGCTGGATGCCGCTGGGGTGACAGTGGCTATTGGTCCTGGGACCAGTAGGCTTTCGCTGAGGCTATACGTTTCACGTTCGTTTCGCTTTGATCAATTAAGATTGGAGGGCTTAAAGGGCCGCATGTGCTGATATTTGAAGTGGTCAAGGGCTGGAAATATAATAGCCTTACAGTTTGCTGGGTGCTTTAATTATTACTGCCTTGATTACATGCAATTGCCATATTTTATATTGATCGCTTTATATTTCTCTTAACGTGCAAAGTGTCATTCCCGTTGGATGCACAAACTTGTCATCATGCGTGTGCATTCTGCTAACTGCACTGTCCATAACTATTTAATATGTCTTAATT
Organism: Sprattus sprattus; assembly: GCF_963457725.1. Lineage (NCBI taxonomy): Eukaryota > Metazoa > Chordata > Actinopteri > Clupeiformes > Clupeidae > Sprattus > Sprattus sprattus. The sequence continues at coordinate 14,444,931 of NC_137919.1, forward strand.
TGAAGCCTAGGTTATTCTCTTATTTTCAGTCGATATAGTGGGATTGTTAGAGAGACGTCACGAATGAGTTTTTAATGAGAGAGCCTGTCAACAACCAATCACCGTCCTCACCCCTTCTAAACTCGTGCATGAGAAGCGACGTCATCCATAGCAACGGAGTTTTTATCTTAAGCTTAGGAGTTGGTATTATCCTTAGTATGAGTAGGTCTCAGAGCCGTTGTGAATCACTTTTAAGAAATTACTCCTACGTAAAAGGTTTTAGCGCGAGTTAGGAGCACTCCTAGTGGTAAGATAAAAGGCTTTGTGAATACGGCCCCAGTTCTACTCGTTCAGAAGCTGACAGCAATGTCAACAGAGCGAAACAACCAGCCACTGGAGTTGTGCCGTCGCTTTGTAGTCAACCACAGCATGAAGAGGTTATTCTAAGTAAATAGGGGAGTCAAATGGGGTTGTCCCACTGGACAACAGAACAGGGATATTGAATAACCTACTACATTTATCCTACTTCAGCCAACTACATTCTGATATTAACAAATGGTGGACAAATGCCTTGGTTTTGTCCTTCATACATTTCTCATATGACTATAACTGGACTGCGTGGACCTTGCCACCGGTTCATGGGTGGACTGAAAATTAGATCCTTCTGAGTGTTCGATGTAGAAAATCAGATTCAGATTTAAATCACTGCCAACTATTATTAATGTATTCTTGTCCACAACATGGGCAGTATGTATCATGTCATTTGTTAAAGTTTCCTATATTCAGGTTATAAATTTAAGTAAGTTAGGGGGACAAGAGTCAAAAGTTAATGGGCAAAAGGGTCAGAGGCTTGTAACTCCCATATTGATTTATAATGAGAAAAACTTAAGATAGTTAGTAAAAGTCACATAACTCAATCTCACTAATATGATTAACATGTAAAAAATTCATATGGATTTGCTTAATAATAAATGCCTCGGTTAAAATTTAAAATAACTAATTTTTCTCTCTATCCCCCCCACTAGACCACCCCTCCCACCTCACCCCTCTCGGCAAAAAAATGAAAATGCGTTTTCATTCAGAAGACATCCCACAGCAGTAAGGAGACGTTGTGACCAAAAGGGAAGTCACATTTTACGCCACAAAGTATGCCTCCCGGCTCTTTCTTGTGGGGCATTAATGGAATGTAAGCGAGCTCATCTAGGCCCAGTGAACGGGTGGACTTCATTCCCTTTTTCTTTTGGTCCTCTGTCCCCCTGTTTAAACTGATCGCGTTGGGAGCGCAGAAACCGTGACAGGGTCAATAATTTAAGGAATGGAGGCTAATTTTAATCTATCATCTTGAAATGTGCATACAAAGTGTCAAAGGTAGGGCCAGCCGAGGATCCGTCATGTGATTCATGCACCCCTGGGAGAATGAGTTTTATGACACATCGTAATTTAATAGATCTTAAAGAAGTCGGTTGGACTTCTAAAACACTGAGAGAGAGGGAGAGAGAGAGAGAGAGAGAGGGAGAGGGAGAGACAGAGAGAGAGAAAGAGAGAGAGAAAGAGGGATGGGGGATGAGGGAAAGGAAGAGGAGGCATGGTGGAAGAATAGGATATTAAATTATAGAACACCTTAACAGAGCAATCTGTCTTGTGGAGACATGATTGCTTTAGCATTGTGAAGTGATGATCGTCTGTTTGTCAGGGCTCTTCTTTTTTTCTTTCTTTTTTTTCCAATGCTGGCAGAATGGGGGATGTGTGTGTGTGTGTGTGTGTGTGTGTCTGTGTGTGTCTGTGTGTGTCTGTGTGTGTGTGTGTGTGTGTGTGTGTGGGGCGGGACGAAATATGTCCGTTCAGCAAAGCAGGGCCCAGGTTGATGAGCTAAATGACCAGATGGGCCAAGAGTCAGGCTACTGCAGTGGCAGGCATCAATAGACTGCTGATGTAGACCTACAGTACTCTCCAATGAAAAATATGAGAGAGGGAGAGAGAGAGAGAGAGAGAGAGAGAAAGAGGGAGAGAAAGAGAGAGGGAGTGTGTGTGTGTGTGTGTCATGAGCATGTGAGTAGATTTATGTCAGCTGATTAAGTTGTGAGACCCGCAAAGGTAATTATATGCTTTTGTTTTGGACGGTACATCCACTGCGTCACTTTAAGAACCCTCTTTTTTGGAGGAGATGATTGAAATGAATAAGCAATGTGTGTTGGAGCAAACACTGCAATTATGTTGCCAGTTTAGAAACGCTGGTGGGTGGAGGGGTTGTTTGCCTAATGGTTGAAGTTGATATCAAAGCTGACATGCTTGTGTATTGGCGATCACTGTGCCACTGCAACCCATCGTTCACAGATGGTGCCAAGCGATGACTTCAATGTCTGATGAAATTTGTCCTCCTCCTTGCCCACTATTCCTCGTGTTAAAGTCTTTTCCAGTATTCCTGGTGTTACATAATGCTATTCTCAATTGCAACTGACACACTGTTTGAAACTGACGTGAACTGTAAACATCCATGGCTAATATTTATCAAAATGATTCATCATTCCTGTGCGCTAGAGCAATGCTACTGAACATTTTGTGGCATCTTTCATACTATCTGTGGCAACCTCTATGGTGCTGCTCTGGGTTTTAAAGTGTATACATTGCATTCCAGTTCAGTCCATGAAACAGAGAAATAAATACCCTTCTTCTAATCATAGCAGTATATCACTAACTGCTGGCATCTCTTTGTGCATTACTGAGCGACTATAGACAAAATCAGAAAGGATTTCAACCAGCCATAGGCTACATACCTCAGGAGGAGTTGAGCTTCCATACTCATCTGTAGTGAGCAGCATATGGGAGGGGGGATTGCACAAAGAAACACGGCTCAGGTTAACTAAAATAATTTGTCTAAAAAAAAAAAGAGAGAAAAAAAAGTCATCTTCTAAAGTCATAGATGGAAATCTACTGCAGTCCCGCTGGAACGCTTTTAGTGACTCGCTCTCATTTCATGACTCAGAATATGAGGATGATTGTTTCCTGCCCACCCATTTCATTACCGACTGCCTGCGGGTAAATTAGTTCTCACTGCTGCTAGGAAATTTTAGAGTTCTTTTAGAAATAAAAAAGAACACAGGGGCCACAGTGCTTGTGTAGGAGCTACGGCACTGACTCCATCTAACTTGTAAATAGCAGGGGCTTTCGTGGGCTTGAATATTTTACAGTGCATTGCCGGGGAGGTGAACAGTGTGGTGACACCTTTTTATTAAACCGCAGCAACACAAGAAATAACGAATGGTTTTCAAAAATCTGTTAATCTTTTCAAAACCTTCTGAGTAGCATCCAACAGGTCTGACACAACACAATAAATAGACGTTCCAGATGGAAAAGAATAATACTAAACAACAAAAATAAATGAATAAATAATAAGAAGGAAAAGGCTGATGTGCCAGCGCACATATCCTTGGGTCTGGGGTACTTTAATTAACTGGCGAAATCTGCAAGCTCAAAGGCTTAGTGATTTTTGAACACATCGCTCAGCCGGCTAACACCCTGTTAGCTCCCTGTTCCCTGTGGCAGCAGCCTCTCCTGGGCGTGATGGATATAGGTCTGAGCTGTTGGGGGGGGGGGGGGGAGAGATTGGGAGAGAGAGAGACAGAGACAGAGAAAAAGGGAGCGTGAGAGAGAGAAAGATTAGGAGTAAGGTGGGGAAGGAGAGGGAAGGGAGCACGAGAGAGAAGGTAAGAAAGAAGAAAAGGGAGGGAGAATGGGAGACAGGCAGAGAGAAGGATAGAACTAGAGGGAAAGTCAGGCAGCCAGTTAGACTGGGAAAGGGAGTAAGGGAGGGAGAGACAGAGGGTTAGAGAGACAAGAGGACATTGTGTGAGGTTAGTTAGAGAGACAGATTTGGGGAGGGAGAAAAATAGAGACGTGTAGAATGAACAGTGGAGAGTGAAAGAGTGAGTGAGACGGACGCCTGTCCCACCACCTTTACTGGCCGCCGGAGCGCAGACGGCATCCATTGTGCCGACTGGCAGGCACACTGCGAGTGGCGGACGTTCCTGCTCCAGGCTCCGTGGCACCGACCTTCGGTGGCACCGGCGCTTGGTCCCAGGCACACACGGGCAATCCTTCAGTTAGCTGGGGCTGGAAAGGCTCCATCACAGAGCTTTAGCAGGGGAGGAGTGAGAGAGACTGCCAGAGAGCGAGAGAGTGAAAGAGAGGTGGTAAGAGAGAGAGAGAGAGAGAAATGGAAGGAGGGAACAGGAGTTGAGGGATGAGGGAGACGAGAGGAGAGGATGTCACGTCAGCGAAGCGATTGTCTAACAATTTTGTTTGCGCCCTGGCATCGAGGGGGTTGACGGATTAGCAGCTGAACAGGTGGAAAACCACACACACACACAGACGCAAACACACGCACACACGCACACACACACACACACACACACACACACACACACACACACACACACACAGACACACACACACACACACACACACACACACACACACACAGAGGAAACATCTTTTGCAGTTATGATTTTCAAACAGTATTGGCTGACATTCAAGTTACATAATGCATTAATGATGTTTACGCTCTCCAGATGAGGTTAAAAACAATAATGGTGATGAGATTGGGAGGTGCAGTGAATGACGAGCAGCACACTCAGCCTCGCTGAGGGGGGGGGGGGGGGGGGGGGGGGACTGCTCAAGGTCATCACCTCAAAGTCAGTGCGCTTCTCCAGAGAACGGCTGAACAGATTGCGTCCCCCATTGGAATTGTTCTCCTTCCCGCGTCTCCGCATAGAACCTTCTTTTCCTTACGCCGACATTAAAAACTAGAAGAGGAAGAGAAGTAAAGACAATAAAAAAAGAGAACAGTCTCTCTCTTCGGCTTCTTACAATCAGCTAAATGAGGCGTGGTTTTTATTTTGAGGTTTGTTTTCCCACAAGTGCACCAGGGTGCGAATAAAGTCAAGTGTGTGTGTGTGGGGGGAGGGGGGGCATTTCTTTGTGTGAGGTGTGCTTGTTTACGGTTCTGTGTGTTTGTGTGTTGAGTGAAAAGGAGGAGGAGGAGGAAGAGGAGGAGGAGGAGGAGGAGGAGGAGGAGGGGGAGGGAAAGTTATGTTTTGGGCGGTCGTTGTGGGGCCCATATGGGGGTTTATTGGTGCAAGTTCCGCTGGGTTCATTAGCACCAACACAAACAAATAATGATTAACCTGTGGGAGTCACGCTACTCCTCCTCCTCCTCCTGCTCCACCACCCCGCTGCACCTCCTCAATGCCCTGGGCTTACGGGAGCTTCCTGTTCCAGTCCAGGTGACATTGATGTCATTACTGCGGCTCCTCTGGTGACAGATAATGGCAAGCGCTGCACGGCAGCCATGCCAGGAGAAGAGACAAAGGTGACTGTGGCCCTTGATGATGTGTGTACAGCCTCTGTGCTTATCTGTTTGTTTCTCTCTCATTCTGTGTGTGTGTGTGTGTGTGATGGAACGTAACAGAGGCCCTTGTGTTGTGCATATCCTGTGTGTGTGTCTCTCGTTCTTAATCACTCTTTCTCTATCCGTGTGATTGTGTGTGTGTGTGTGTGTGTGTGTGTGTGTGTGTGTTTGTTTTTAACCCACTTTTTTAATTATGACACATTGATTAAGCCTGGAGACATGTGGGGGTCATTCCCCAGTGGCCGTGGCTTACCAAGCCAAACCGCGCTCCGGCAGACGTCGAGGTGGGGGGGTAAGGGAGGAGAGGCAGAAGGTTCCGGCACTGAGGCGCACCCAGACGGCTGTGCCTGGCATTATCAGCTTGCGTCGCGCCAGGTGTGCCCGCTATTGTTGACGGCTTTATGAGTCACCCTAAGCCACCAGTAGAAGTTGTAGCCTTGGCTAAGCCAGGAGCACAGCACAGAGCGCAAGAGCAGCATGGTTGTTGTATGTGTGTGTGTGTGTGTGTGTGTGTGTGTGTGTGTGTGTGTGTGTGTGTGTGTGTGTGTGTGTGTGTGTGTGTGTGTGTGTGTGTGTGCATTTTTCTTTTCCACAGCAAAACCTTTCGGAAATGGCTCCTGATTAATGCACAGTAAATGCACCTGAGGAATCTCGAACTAATAGTTAGGTCACCTACCATGGACATTTCTAATTAACAAATGCATTTAGTAAATGGCACCTGCTATGGTTACAGAATTCCGTACCGATAGTTATATTCGGTCCGGAATGTTTTTTCTGTGCCAATACTATATCTACTGTTGCCACGGATTAATTTTCAATAGATTTCCCTTTGTAAGGTTCATTCCCATTCCAAAGCATTACGGAACATGACAGTGCTGAGGGTCAAAAAAGCGCTTGCCTCCCCCTCTATGGAGATTCCCAGAGCAGCACTTAGGGATCTGCTCCGGTTGCTGGTGCTTCTTGTGGGGCGCACCTCGCAGGGCCCAATGGCCCCCTGCCACCGAGCCTCCATGTTTAATCAGTAACTTTTTGACATTAAAAATATATAAAAAATACTGACAATCAATTAATTCAAATTGAGCATCACAGGGAATAAACCCAGGTTGGCTGCTTGGAAGGCAGAAATTCTATCCACTGAGGCACCAGTACACTAGAACTTTGGGCCACTATTGACACGGACCCATGGCAGTAGTGCCAATCCTATCGCCACGGAATTCCAAACCAATAGTTCAGTACCAACCTGTTTGTTAATCGATTTGAGTGTATATGCGCGTGTGTCTCAGTAAATGCATTGCTCTTTTACTAGATGTCAGACTCCGGGCTCATTGGCTTAGTGAGATAAATGCGAGTCATTCCTCTCATGTGATCGAACGTTCGGCCCCCTTCCCATTTGACTTGGCAAAACCACAGAGTAATTATGGCTGTTCATTTACGGTCCGCCGCTTGTGTATGTTTGGTATTATTATCAGGAAGCATTTTCTTGATTAAAACCCACTCTTGTTTAGGAGAGGGGAGAAAAGAAAATGACGAATGAGCAGTGGGAAAAAAAAACGGTTCCAAGTTTCACTTATAAAGAATTACTCTCTGTGGGCGTCCATTCTTTGCGAGGGAGACAGTCCCCTCACTTAGCATTGATGAGTCGCCTGTCAAGGCAGCGACGTTAGCGAGAACGAGCCTGATGCAGATTCATGTTAAAAACATACTCGGGGATCGGGATTAAAATATGTTTATATTGATCATGGTACAATTAAGCAGTAATTACAGTTCCTCTACTGTATGCGCTCGCCTATAAATCATCGGGCAGAATGGATAAGTGCATTACTGAATTATTTAGTGAAACAATGCTCCGTGGTTCACAGCTACATACAGCATACTCCCTCATTAAACGTGTATGATTAATCACCTAGCCTGTCATCCAAACATAACCGACTGAGCAACTGAGGGTGCGCGAATAATAAACACAACATCCGATTTCCATATTCAATTAAGACACGCACTTTATTATTCAATTGATTCCGGAGCTCCGTCAACAACAGAAGGAGAGAGAGAGAAAAAAAACTACACAGCGTTCATATTGCTGTGCATAAAAGTTTAATCAAAACAATTAAATGTCAGCGCGGGGAGTGGTATTGAGCTGTGACCTTGTGATCATAATTTCAAAGGCAGGCATGGAACATGGAGCGCAATGAGGTGGCCGTGTTGTTCGCGTGACACAAATGGCTTTATAATTATCTCACCGATGGTGCATGTCGGGCCTGCCGTGCCTGTGCTGGTACGTGTGGGAAAACCCATTCATGATGCACCAGACAGCCATTTTACATTTACCTCCATGCGGCCAACAGAATCCATACGCATTTAAATGGAACACTCACACTGACAGACACAAATATACAGAATGGAAAATGTTCTGTAGGAGATTTATGCCATCTTAACAAATGTGAATACAATGATCATCATTTCATCAGTCAACCAAACATACCATGCAGTGGCACTGCTGCTAGTTTGGTTACCATAATTTACATGTTATTGATATAATGATGGCTGGCGTTGAACCCCTTGGGCCCTATCTTGCCGATCAGAAACGCAAGTAGGACGGCGCCAAGCGCAAGTAGCTGTGTGGGCGGCTCTATGGCGCAGTTGCTATTTTAACGGCGGAAAAAACACACTTGCGTCCAGCGCAAGTGTCAAAAGGGTTGGTCCAAAGGAGGTTACTCAGCCATAGGTGTGGTTTGGGCGTAATATGCAATAAACCAATCCGAGCGTCATTTCACATTCCCTTTAAGAGCGAGGAGCGCATAGTCCATAGCGGCTTGTTATTTTGATGGCGGAATTACCTGGTGGAAGACCGGAAAAGTTCACAGCCGAGAAGACCGACGTGAGATTTACACCAATTTTTTGGCAAGCCATATATAATTACAAGGAAAATAAAGTATTTACCACTTGAGGAAATCATTGTGATACCCATATCCAAGATATTTTAAAAATAGGCATACATCTAGCGTAGCCTACACATTGACCCAAATGATTCAGGTTAATTGAAGCTGCGTGACATTTGATTTATTGTATGGCTTTGTAAAAAGCCGGGAGATAGATATATATGGGGATGCGAGAAACCCTCCAAAAGTAAGCAAAGTCAAGCAAGCATGTCAAGATATTGCCGTGATAGTTTCTGCAACGGGGCACCCGAAAACGTTGCCGAAAACGCTATAATGACGTCCGGAGACGTGGGACATCCATGCTGGAAGGTAACACACGTTCTCGTGCCTTCACGGGAGGTGGATCTGCCTCGACCCAGGATCTGACGGCAGCAGAGGACATCCCCACGTCTACCCTCACGCCTGAGAGCCCGCAGGGATTTGGGGGCATGGAAATCGGCACCCAAGCCAGTGCACCAGCTGACCAAACCCAAGGTACATAAATAAAGTCCACATACACAGAGATGAGTTTACAAGATTTATAATAATACTGGCATTAAATAAATGCAACAAAGCCATACAATAAATCAAATGTCACGCAGCTTCAATTAACCTGAATCATTTGGGTCAATTGTGTACGCTAGATGTATGCCTAGTTTTAAAATGTCTTGGATACGTATATCACAATGATTTCCTCATGTGGTAAATACTTTATTTTCCTTGTAATTATATATGGCTTGCCAAACAATTGGTGTAAATCTCTCGTGAAGACGACAGAAGTAAATTGTAGCCTATAGGTCCTATACTGTGCGGGCAAGCACATGCGCCCTTAAAATAGCGTTCTGAATACGCGTTACAGACTTTAGACATTGCGCCTCACATTAGACCAGCTTTTTTTTGGTCAATGGCGCACGGCGCACGGCGTTGTTTTGAAACTGCAAAATACCACTTGCGCCAGAGAAACGCCTTCTCTGTTCCGCCCCCGCCCATGTCGACGCAAGTTCATTTCGAAGCGCGCCTCTGGAGGAAAAATCGCGCTGTGCGCCGGGTGCAAGATAGGAATTATACATGCGTCGGTGACAATGTCAATTGCGCTGGGTGCAAGATAGGGCCCCTTGTCTTATTCTACATGTTATTTGATTTTTATGGAAAACAGTGGTATGCAGGGCTAGTTAGAGCCACCTCCTCTGGATCCAAGGAGGCTTACACGTCAACCAGGTTATGTTTGTGGTTGATGGCGTTGGAGTTTGCCATGTCGAAGTGGGAGGTCCTGATTCAGAATGCCAGTAGCTGTATTGAGCATGGGTGGGGACATTAACATTGCAGGAATTGTATGTGGACTTTTCCACTTCTCAAAACCTATGGGAAAATGAATTCATGAGTGAATCGTTGCTTTAGCGCTACAATTTTTTTCATAAAATGACGGGCAGGTTTGTTGTTTTGATTTGTTCTCTCAAATATATCTGGTTTCTACAGACTTAAAAAACAAACAAATGAGAAAAGTTATTCCCTAGGCAGGGGCTTGTTAAGCAAATGCTCTAAGCCGCAGCAACTCTCTCACACATACACGTATGCATTTAAAGTCCATGTGGCCTTAAGGGACAGGGCAATCGACCTGGTAAGTAAAGTCATTTCCAGCAGTATTCCCCGTGTGTACTGGCACAGCATACTACTACAGTCATGTTTATTCAAGAGTTGGTGACACATAAACAGAGCTCCTGTAGAGAAGCATAAAAATATGGATCTCTGTGAGTTTTATTTGTTCTCCCTGAGGGCAGTCGAGAGTAACTTAAATAGCCGAAAGCCTGTTGATTAAGTCACCTTCCTGCACACTGATATGCGCTCAAATAACCTTCTGGTTTGGGTGAAATGCATAGGCGTCCCTGCGCAACTCACGAGGGAGAGAAAACAGACTGCTTCTGCCACAAAGTCGGCTCTCTGAAGAACCTGGAGATGTTGTGTGTGAATAACAAGGAAACTTTCTGGCTCTCTTTCTCGCTAACTTCCTGTCGAGTTTGTTTTCCCATGAGCTGTGACAGAATAAGAAAAGAGTGACAGAGCTAGGAGGCTGCTTTTTAAAACTAAATAAAATAAAATATCAATAGCAAAAGTGCAGAATTGTTTGTCATTCGTGGTTTATGTAGACATTGCTTTGGTTTGACTTTGGACTGTGTTGGTTTGGTGTCTAGTTCAGTTAATAACTCCTGAGGCAATCTCTGAGGAACCAGGGTCATTTTAGTATTTATAGGCACTGTTCAAGGTTGCATCCTGAAACTGTTGCGTTACCTTTGAAATGCCCAAACTTAATATGCAGCTTCGGTACAGTTTATCCATCATTAACATTTTGCTAGTTTACACTAATACCTATTGATTAATGAATTTGCACTGGCTTAGGGTTTGGGGTTACTGTTAGCGGCCAGTAATGTGCAAACCTAGCAACCTAGGCTAAAACTTGCCCTTGAGTAACACAAGCTGACTTACCCCTTTCTTGCCCACCCCATTTCCCTTTTGGCATGATTAATTGACCAATGAGAAAGGCCATTACTTACATCTATTGAGTGGACCAATCAGCCAATTACCACATCTGCCTATAAGCAGATGCCATTGGTCAGATGTAATCGTGGAGCGTCGTGGAGAAGGCTCGGGGGAAAATAAGCTGTCATAGTCTTGCAGTGCCAGCAGTTATCCAGAGATCAGATCAATCTCCCAATGATTGCTTTGTTTTAGAACAAAACAAGGGCTTCTCATTTAACAGGGGCACCCTGAAAAGAGAGGGGTGGGGGTGTGTGTGTGTGTGTGTGTGTGTGTGTGTAGAAACTGCAGCAACGGACGAAAAAAAAGGCAAGAGGGCCTCTGCCACAGCTATCTCTCTATTTATCAAATGGCACTCTGGTTAAGTATAGACCTCCCCATGATGGTTATTGATATTAATAATGCTAGTAGTAGATAGCGGTGTCTGCGGTGCTGCCGAGGGTGGCATTTGTGATTAAAGAGTTGTCAGTGCCAAGTGCGATGGAAGTGAAGGTCACTCAAAGCGCAGTTGCTCATATGCTCAGAGGATTCCATTAAGCAGAAACAAAACACGTGTGTTGATACTGCTTCACACACTGCAACAATCTATGAGTCACATATTGACACAATCTCGCATATTTGCACTCTGCTTCACTTCAATTATTTTTAGTAAAAGTATATGCACATTTCTATATTTTTATTTTTAGATTCTGTAATTATGTTTCTTGTGGTACACTGTGTTTGTCTTGGCTCCCCGTTGAACATTCTGTGGCCCCTGCTTTGTAATTGTTTGTGGTAAACTGTCTGGCCCCCCTTGTATAATTAGTTTGTTTGCGCCTTACCACCAAAAACAAAGTCCTTTTGTAAACATACTTGGGGGAAAAAAAGCATTGCTGACTTTGATATGAGGACCATCTGTGTTCCTTGTCATCCACAATGTACTAATTAAGTTTACATATGCAAATACTTTTATTGAATTTCACACATTCAACTTCACATTCAGAAACACATTGACCATGAGAGAGACAGCAGTAGACATGAAAGAAGATGCAATTGATGTAAACCCACACATTGCCTTGCATTGTAGCATTCAAACCAAGTCAAAACCTGTTCATGTCTACGCAGGAGTGTTTCTAGGGAACTCTGGGGGTCCTAAGAAAAAGTCTGAGGATAGGCCCCCTAACCCTACCCCCTCGACCCCCACCGTCTTCATATCATCAAAGGGCATCTGTTCAAGCGAACCTTGTATTTTTTAAAGTAAAGACTAAAGTGCACACTTGATCTAATAATTAAAAATATGTGTGTGAGGACATTTTGTACAGAATAATGTAGGGAGATATTTAGGAAGGAAAGTGAAGGTCACCTTCATATCTGGATAAACTGATCCTACCTTCTTTAGTGGGCCTGTAGAGAAAAGAGCGTAGTTGTATTTGGTCTGCTAGCTTTGAAAACAGATTCTATTTGGGAGAAAACATTGCCAGCATAGTTCACATCCACCAACATTCCTATTTTTTTATCTGGATACGTCATTGTAGTCCCCTGAATCACAGATTTCAAGGGGTTTCTCACAAAATTGTCCTTGCTGTGGATTAATATAATCAGCTGTCCTTGAGGGTCCCCTCCCAGCTTGGGCGTTTTGAGTCCCCTGTTGTGACACCCTGTGTCTATGACCAAGTACATGTGTGTGTCTCTGTATGTGTGTGTGTGCGTGTGTTCCAGTGCATGGGTGTGTTCACATGCACATATGTGCACGTCTAAGTCAATGCACGTGTGTGTCTTCTCTCAGGAGGACGAGCAGGTGGGATAGATTATGCAGATGCATGTGCATCTGTTTACACACACATTATGTATATCCCCCATGATGAGTCTGATAAGAGTGATGGAAGATGTGTTGGGCCTACAATGTGTGTGTGTGTGTGTGTGTGTGTGTGAGTGTATGTGTAATGAGGGGAGGGAACACAGCATGAGCTACAAATACACCCCCTTACCTTCCATTGACCCAGGCAGTGACCCACACTGCTTAGCCCTGCATGTTTTTATTCAATTAGCATATGTTTTATTTGGGTGTAAAACATGTTTACCCAGGCTGTCAGCCCGAGACCTCTGGTTATCGACTTTAGTTTTTGCCCCTGGATCACCATACCTTACCAAGTGGTGTGACTACTGAAAAAACTATTTCCCTCAGTTGCTTCGGATAACGAGCTGAGAAAGTTTCCTTTGAATGCTTTATTTTCACCAGCGAGAATGTGTCACTTGGTGGTAATATTCTCCTTGTGTTTCTCGTCTCCTGGTGAGAACATTTATTGGCTATTTTTATTTATTTATTTATTTCTTGACAGGTAGCATACATTTTGCCCGTGTCTCACCTGAGCCATCTGGTTATCAGGTGCAGCTACAATTGCAGGCATATGCTAGCAGTCAGAGTTTATGAAAGTGTGCGCGGTGCGCTCGCTCAAAAGTTGCATGAATAATGGATCAACTTGCTAATCTAAGCACCAATTATATCCAGTCGCTAATACAGCCGGAGAGAAAAGGATGACCTGCAGAAGGTGATTTATACCCAAACTACTGAATTTCACAGTGGTCCCCGTTGAATTAAAAAAAAAATAATAATAATACCTAGAGATTTCAAAGCGGAATTTTGAAAAAAAAAAAGTCGCTTAAAAAAAAGAGAGACAAAGATGAAAAAACCCGCTCTTGCCCCGAATGCCTTCATGGTGGAGAAGCTTGTAGTATCTGATGTGTTGCCGGGATACCTCTCTGGGAATCAATAGTGGAAATGCAAATTACTCCCTTCCCTGCTGCTGAAGTGAATGTATATTTATGTCAGGCGCATATGTAATTTGATTTTCTCAAAGTCAAATATATTGTACTGTGGAGGTCAGATCACAGGCAGATTTGTGCAGATTGGAGTCATGCAAATTCAACGTGTGTGTGTGTGTGTGTGTGTGTGTGTGTGTTTGTGTGTGTGTGTGTGTATGTGTGCACAGGGGCTTTCTGCAAGCTCAGGGCCCTGTCAGTGAGATGGAAAAGTGAAATAAAATAATTCACTGGAACTGGCTCTGGAGGGATGGGAGACAGTGGGTGCGATTTAGACATTATCATTTTTATTCCCTTCAAATAGAGTTAGGGGTGGCATGCCGACCCTCTCAAAATGTCCTTACAATTTTATGTCTTCAGCAACCCCCCCCTTCTTTGTGTCCCGGGACGACCGGGTCGTGGACTCAATCGCTGTGGACGCTGAGTAAGTACTGTTGACATTTATGGAGCGGCGCAGCCTGAGAACATCTTACTGCATTTTACTGTGGATTGATAAGTCTGGCCCCATCAGAGTGAAGGAGTACATCTACTAACCAAGGACAGATCATACAGACACACACCGATACAAGGACGATATCTGAGCAACCGATGACAGTGCAATCCTCTTCTCATACTGCCATTCAGTTTTCCTGAGACACGCCATCTTCCAAATAACACTCTATCCTCAGTGAGAGGTGCTTGAAGAAGATGAAGTCTGTAGCGCCTTGACAGAGCTATCCATTTTGTGCTATGTGGCTTACGAGGTGACCATGGCTGTACATGTGAGAAGGAACGCTAAGGTTTTGATTTCAAGGAGGCTCACCGGAAAACATCCAATTTCCATGACTGTAGTGTTTTTGGTTGAGAATCTGGTCCCAGATACTCAGTGAAAGGGTGTAGCTTTGTGACAAGAGTTGGAGGTTACTGAGGCCTTAAATTGCCATGTATGGACAAATCTGTTTTAGCCTTCAAGTCAGCTTCCCCCCCACCCACTCAGGTAAAATGAATCTGCAGTTTTTTGGCGTGGGAGTGTGATTGCGCCAGGATGAGACTGGATTTTACCACTGTGATAGTGCCCACCAAGCGGTAGAGAAATGGGACCATCTTCAGCAGTTTAGAATGTATGAGGGTGTTCTATAATCAAAGCGGAAAAGCAATGGGGAGATAAAAGAAAAATTTGAAAGCCCTCTTTGACAAGTGGTGCAGGACTACTTTTGGGGTTGAGGGAGGGGGTGTGTGTAGAGGGAGGGAAAGCTTGCAACCTGGGGAGATACAGAGAGAGGAGAGAGGGAGGTTGGACATTGTCGTGCTTCCATTTTTGCCACCTATTAAAGTATAAAAGAAAGGCTTCTCCGCACCCCTCCTCATTTTGGTGTGGTGACTCAGACAAATGGAGGCAGAGAGAGGGAAAGGAACTAAGAGAGGAAGGTAAAGACAGGAAGCAAAAAAAGGGAGTGAAGAGAGTGGCGAGGTGATCAATGACCGTAGAGATAGCAGATTTCACAGCACTTTCAATTGAAACGTCCCTCTTTGGTTCCTAGTAGGGTGGCTGTTTTACACCTGCTGTGCCCCCAAATACCCCCCTTCCCAAGCTCCCGAAAAACCTCTTACCCCCTCCCATGCACCTCACTCAAGGTCGTCTGGTTGATCATCTTCTGTTCTGTTTTTAGTTAAAACATCCCCATCAAGGGGTCTTTGCACAGCTCTCAGCCTCCAAGTTATGCTCAATAATGCATGGACCTTGACTGGCATAATAAGCTAACGGGATACTTTGAATATTTGTAAGATTTGATAACAACTTCCTATATTCCTACTTCATAAATGTATTCTTAAATGGCAAAGAAATCCTGAAAGAAGTCTTCCAACAGCAACATACTGTGCCACATTATTTGACTCATTGCAAGGAAAGGTATTCCTGTTCCTATTTAAGTTAATTTATGTTTACCTACAGTTACTGTGTATTTAATTAGACGTATGAACAAGAGGTTGTATTGTATTGTCATGAGAAATCTCTACAAACACACAAACTTTCCTGTAAATTGTTATATATTTTAATTGCTTTTCATAATCATCTTTTTCTAATTTGTAATGTCAAAGCATCACACATTACCATGTATGCCCAACTCTGAAAAAAGTTTCCCCTTTTTGACTTTTGATAAATTATATACCTAAAATATATCTACAGTAGAGATGCGCGGATGGGCTATTATTTCATCCGCAACCGCATCACAAAACGCATGATCCGTCCGCTATCCATCCGCACCAATTTTTTTGACCAATTTTCAAAACCGCACCCGCCCGCCATCCGCCTGTTGTTTTTAGGTATAGGCGCTGTGATGCGAGGCTAGAAAGTTCTTGAAAGGAGACTGATCCAATGCCGCAAAGATATTTAAAGGATAAAGCCCCTAGTATGAAAGCCTATTGGCTATGTTGTAGCCTATCTCCAGAATATTATCAGTGAAGTGACGTCTGTCTCCGATCGATGCACAGGGAGAAACTTTAAAATAGCCAAGCACATCGGCAAACCTGACCTTACCATAGGCTAGTAAGCCTACACTTTTTTATCATTGTAATAAAACGCAATTTGGTACACCATTTTAAAATGGTAATATAGCCTACTGTTTTTAATTTAGAAGGAAACGCAGAGTATATTAATTCCGAAATTTCACCGCATTGTAGGCTTTATACTGTAACAACCCCAACACTTGCCTGCTTGCCTTGCAAATCAAAGTTTTCCGACTATTTTTCTTACCTTCTTTCTTAGCTGGTGATGTTACTGAGCAAGAACTTGTTCATCTCGCGCTGCCAATGGCCAATGTCACTTCTGAGTAAAATCACTCCATCATCTCTTTGAAATTCCTTATTCCACGAGTGGTAGGCTACAATGACTGGCTGTTTTAAAATATAACTAATAGCCTAACGAAACAAAATAACCCAGGCAGTTTCATCTAAGACACGTTAAGGCTTCTTCCAATACTGACAGCTGACTCATAGCTTGCAGGTTTGCGGCGTTGCAAAGAGACGCGACATGATAGGGGTCGTCACTTAATTTAAACTTTTTTGCTTCCTTTGTTTGCTTTGTATGCATACACGGAACAAGGCCAATTTACTGTCTGATGAAAATTTGATTATTTCAAAATGTGCTTGGATGTAGGTAACGACATTTAACAATGTGTATATATTTTGAATTTCGTTTGGTAAACCGCCACCCGCCCGAATTTAATTAAAATATAATTTTTTGTCACGTCACCCGCCCGATCCGCGGTTTAACCGCGGAGTCCGCGGGTGCAACCGCCAACCGCGCATCTCTAATCTACAGTATACAGTATGCGTTGATTGAAAGGTTTTGGTCTCCATGAGCATTAAACACGAGCGCACACAAAAGCCAACTACCTGCTGTTGCGCTGAATAATTTCAATTTCCAATGCATTCTTGGAGTTTCACTTCTCTGGGCCACAGAGTCATAGGTCACAGATGGAGTGGCAGTCTAACGGTGGCGACATGCAAGCACGCGGAGGCTAAGGAAGCTACCTCCAGGGGAACGGTTTGCCTGCTTGATGAACAGGAAACTGAACATATTGCTTCCAATTTCAAAACAATGATGTGCAAATGTACTGAACCAAATAGCTTCTTTCAGTTTTCTCTAGTGGGACAGAAAGAGAGAGAGAGAGAGAGAGAGAGAGAGAAACAGAAGTAAGGGTGGCCATGCTTTGGCTTGTTAGATGATAGCTGTTTGTGGTGAAAAAGAGGACTGAGGGGCAGAAAGAGTGAGATGGAGAGAAAGAAAGGAGGAGTGAGAGAGCAAAAGAGTAAAATAACAGATGGCGTAGCTGTGCAATAAGTCATACTGTCTTGGCTCCATTGTACTTCAGCTGAAATAATAGAACAGAAAAAATATGCGTCAAACAACTCAGTAAACAAAGTTTGTTTTATTTTTCCCTTCTTTCTCTGTCTTGTTTCTTCAGTGAGTACCTTTCCCCCCACCTCTGACACAATGAAACAGCTGTGCCTTAACAAAGAAACACAAATAAGCACCAGGAAATCACCCAGTGTCTCTCCTCCATCTTATCTCCATCCAAGGTTCCTCTCCCTCAGGGAGGGTTTGAACAGAAAAAGCTGCCAAAACTGGGGAACTTGTGTTTCGCGATAAATTGAATTTCATTGAACTACGGGTGATATTCAGTGAAATTCAGCTTGCGCTCAGATGAGGAAAAGATCACCTTTGTCTTGTGAAATATGCTGTTTATAGGGAAATATTCGGGTGATTGAACTGTTTTGTCTTTCCTCCCTCTTCTTGTCCGTACAAGAAACCCAGGAAGCACAAGAGTTAAACGAGATCTTTCATTTTTCGTTTCTTTTTAGCTACTTGTTTTTGTTATTTTGCCTCACTACTGCATCCCCCCCCCCCCCCCCACCTCCACACTTAATAATATAATAATATGACTTTCATGAGTGGTGACAAAGTTTCCAAGACTTCCTGTTGGCGTGGAAGTCGTCACATTTCAGCACATCGCTGGTCCACGACGACAGACGCTCTCGCAATTTCACACGCCTGCTGCCAGGGAGCTCACAGGTATGCAACACATTTCCCACCCCACCCCCCCTCCACACACACCCCCTCACTCCTCCACCCCCACACACACACACCCTTCCCAGACGGCACGGCCCGACACCCGGAACCGGCAGCAAAGGCAATGTTCTCTACAGTGTCTGCTTTGGCAGCGCGTGTGTGCGGTGCATCAACCCGGCAACATTACGACGGTGGTGGCAGGCAATTCGGTTTATTACCCAGGTAGCGAACATCGCCGTCGGGGACGGGAAAAGAAATGCAGGATCAAAACAGCTGCTGCCCAAAATTAGAACATGTCAAACGCAGCCGAGTGATAATGACTTCACAGCAAGCGAAGTGTGATTATTTATTAATTTACCATTTTTTTTTGGTTACTGACATCCTTACTTCCAAGCAGCTATCGGTATACCAGATTTGATGGCAAATATCCATATACGTCTAAGAATCAGTTGCTACCAAAAACAACTTCCTCCATGTTCTTGGGATCGCTCTCCTTGTTTTCAAAGGGGAGAAAATGCAGCCTAGGCACTTAGCTGTCTACTGTGAATCTGTCCATATGAGGAGGTTGAATCCCAATGACTGGGTCAGATCCATATTTCATGATCCATAATGGAATCGATAACTAGGCCAGCAATCCTTTGCGGTCCTGTCCAGCAACACGGATCACAGGGCCCAAGATGCTGACTAATCACAATTAGAAGAATTCATTAAAGAATAACATCACATGACGAAACCGAAATAAGAACTAAAAGTCTAGTTCTTCAAAGAACAAGCTTTTGCACAGATCCATCATAAAAATCCACCCTCCCCTCACAGAAAAAAATCATGGTTCCTGCCGCCAGTTTCATTGCTTTGAGCCAAGTGCTGACAGTGATACTTCTGTAAAATATGCACATATTCCTGAGAGGAAAAAGCAGCAGGCCATCGGCAACCCCTATGCAAAGTCTCAATCAACCATCTGAATATATGCATGTTCATTAAATATGAATGGGACTTTAGCAAGGATGAATTATTGATTTATTTACTAATATCATTACAAATTACGCCTTTGGCCCCAGGTCGGAACGTGATGCGCTATGAAGTGGAACATGAATATTTCAGCGGATCCTAAGTGCTTAAGTTGACCCACCATGCTTCAAAACTCCTGTCTTGATTTACGGTTTCCCATGGGCATTTAAGTACTTTGAATGCTCTGCGCAATTATCGACATCAGTCGAAAGGACACAATGAGATGTGGGGCTTCATTCATGCCAATGAGAGAAGTTAGGTTCTTTTGAACTCAGAATGTCAAGTAAACCCGATCTTTTTTTCCTAGTTTTGAAGGATATCCTAAGCATTGATTTGTTGGAGAGAAATCAATGGTAGAGGCTTTGCTGTCATGCTTTGAAATACAACCATAGCATACCAGGTGTGGATCATGGCCTTGACAGCTTAAAATTGCACATGTGGTCCCATACAATGAGGAAGCAACCGCAGACCAGTTACATAACCAGGCTGGTTAGATTCCTCATGCTCTCGTCTCAGTAATTTTCTCCATCAAGTCTCTCTGAAAGGTGAGCTCACAGACACTTCTGGACTCACTGTACTCAATCTCCCCCTCCCTCCTCATGCAATCCTTATTTGTGAGCAGGAGAAGGCAACAGTGAGTGGTGTATGGTGAGGACATTATGTGAGGGACTTGTGTCTGTGTGTATCGATTTGTGTGTGAGTGTGTGGGCGTGTGTGTGTGTGTGTGTGTGTGGGCGTAGGTGGGTTGGTGGGTGATATTTCATGTGGGCTTCTGTGTGTGCTCAGGCTTTGTATGGGTACTCTCTCTGAATGGGGACTCCATTCAGTCCTCAGTCCCCATTCAGTGTGTGTGTGTGAGTGTGTATGTGCTTGTATGCACATACATGTGTGCACATCTCTGTTTGCGCATCTGTGTATGCGAGCGTTCATGAGTATGCCCATGTGAGCGTGCATCTGTTTGTTTGACGTGTGCGTGTGTCTGCGAGTGCTCGTGTCGTCAGCGCTGGCGACAGATGCAAATTCCTGCTGACAGCGGTGCTCGGCCCTGATCATCGCTGGCTTGGCACCAAGCTATTACTTAATTCATTGACATTTGGTATAATGGCCTCGGGGCAGCATGCGGAGGAGAGCAATGAGGGCCTCTAACGGGATTGGATTAGAAAAATACAATTACCATTTCAGATTTAAGGAGAATAATCTTCGAGTGGCTCCAGAATGGGAGGAGAAGAGAAGGGACTGAGGAGGATGGGGGTGAGGGGGAGGGTTGAGGAAGAATGTGGTGATGATAGGGGTAGGGGTAGGGGTGTGGGGGCTGGGGGGGGGGGGGGGGGTGGGTATAGGACTGCGGCAGGGAAAGGAGGGGGGGGGGGGCATAGGACTGCGCCAGGGAAAGGAGGGGGGAGGGGGGGAGGGGGGACTTTGCTGCCATTTTTGACAGGGAATTCAAATGTGTGGCGGTTAACATGGGGGAAAGGGTTGAGTGCCAAGGAGCAGGAGGAAAAGGAGAGGAGGTGACAGGCGGGCGTGCGGACAGAAGGTGTGTGTGTGTGTGTGTGTGTGTGTGTGTGTGTGTGTGTGTGTGTGTGTGAGAGGGGGGGGGGGGGATTGGGGGCTTAGTTATGGATGGCTCCGGGTTTTTCTCCCCTCTCCTCGAGCTCGCTTGCGGTTTATCACGGTGGCTTGCCCTGGCAGAGGCAGAAATGGCCTGTCAGGCCTTCTTGGATGTGTCGATTCTGAGATAATGATATATTGAAGGCCCTGAACCACCGTCTTGTCACCCACTGGTAATTGGTTCCTCTCCCGGTGTATTGTCTCCAGCTTCAGTGCTCATCACAAATATATATATATATTTATTTATTTCTTCTTCTACTCCCTCTCACTCTCTCTCTCTCTATGCCCTGCTAAAGTGTGGGGACCCTGTCACAACGAATGCTTATGAAACAATCCTGGAATAAACTGGTTCAAGCGTGGCCTCATTTAAAAAAAAAAAAAAAAAAGAAGAAATTCCTTCCTCTCCTCTACTCCAAAATGCCCAAATAGTTATGGGAGTCAGCCCTATACAGCATATAGTCCATACCATATATACCATTTATAACAAACGACTACCTAATAGCTTCCCTTCACTGTATACGCCATACTCTGCTACCACTGACAGTGGTAGTAAAAAGCTGCAGTAATAGGCGACAGTGCAATGCAGGTACAACTTCAAATCCATTACTCGCTACTTTTCAGTGAAGAATGTAGCCTCTCTCTTATCAGTAGTTATTGTGCTATATGCACACAAGGAGTGCATGCTTTAAAGAACAAGTTCCTTTTCAGTGTGAGGTCACTTGCTTTTGTTCTGAGAGTAGTGGCAGGAAACGGTGGGTTGGATACGAGATGTACAGTATAATGATACAAGTAGGGAGCCAGAAGGGTAGACTGTGTTCGAGGTTGCTGAAGATATAAGGATTTAAGTTGTTTCGACACATTCCGGGTGAAGTGCGAGTATTCCTGGGTGAAACTGCTAACGTTGTGGCTCACGGAAGTGTGCAAATCTCAGTGCATGGCCATGTTAAAAGGTGTGCCATTAATAACCTGTAATATCACAAGGAAATGTCACACAAATCACAGCAGGCTGCTTTAAATTTTTACTGTGTGTTTTGCAGGATGATTAAATACCAGAATTGGGTGCAATGCAGATGGCATCCTTGTCACTCAACGCAAAACTGGGTGATTTTGGTTGGTGCCAATGACCTTGCAGTTAATATCCATTCCTGTTAAAAAGAAGGACAAGGTTCATCTATGTATGATTTAGACAAAGGATAACTCCTTGGATAATTCATCAAGTTTGATATTAATTCTTCGCGTCCAAATGACAGTCATGAATCATGTCAGACTGCTGATGCACGTTGGTGACCTTTCAGGGATGTTGCGTACGTACATCATGAATAGCTCATCTTTTCCTCCTTTTCAGTTACCAAGAAAGGAAAAGAACCAAAGGAGAAAAAAATAGACTCTGCTCTAAGTCCACAGGTTTCCTGATATTTCTCCATGGCAACAGCACTGAACCTCTTAATGTACCTGGTGATTGAAACAGTATTTTTAGAGACATTTGTGTCTGGCTTGGGGGTAAAAAAAAAAAAAAAAAAGAGTTAAAGAGTGAAAATAAAAGCAAATCTACATTTTCTCTCCCACTTGGATAGCACTTGCAGTAGTGCTAAATGAAGAGTTGTCATAGACCACTGTGTAGCTCAACTTCAACATGAGAGCAGTAAATGGGTTGAAACAACTTCACAGATTGGACTTTCATACAGTCCTTGAACTTTAATGGGTCCACACCCGTTTTTTCCCCTCACTCTATCTTTCTCTTTAACCACATCATAATAGCATTGAGTGGTGGGAAAAAAGAGAGCCATTGTTAAACTTTATGGGGGTGAAGAACCTTTACAAACGGCCATTTTGCTGAAGACAAACTAATGGTGGAAGGAGGAAAGGTGACGGAGGGGTGGAGCGCTCACTCTTATTTTGGTGTATTTCATTTTCCCGTGGATGTCAACGGCCGCTGCCGGCGCTCGGTGACTTTTTTACGGTGGCTACCATCCATATCTCCTGATTCATTTCTCGATTCCCCCTCCCCCACCCCCACTAGAAATAATGGGTGAGAGTGTTCTCCTGTCTCCCCAGGTGAAGTAACCATTAGGCTATTTAGAACTGGCAACCTCAGCAATTTCTGAGTCTACTTTGCATTAAAATACATCTAAATCATGTGTGCTGGGCCTGCCGTAGCTACTCACAGAAAGAGCAATAGCAGGCTAGAATGTGGAGAGAAATGTCACGTTAAAAAGAATAAACTTTTGTTCTCCATTTTATTTACTAGAAAATATGATAACTTAAATCCATACCATGACAAAAAAAAAGGTAAGACAGACTGAGGCAGACCCCTGAGGTTGAGGTTAAAAGCGCCCCAGTGTCATCACGTCAGCTCATGGCTGATTAGGTGCTTAGGAGTAGTCTCTGTCATATTACCAAGTCTTCCTGCATTTTGCACCACAGTTTAGCTGCAGAACAAGCAGTGGGAATGTCTGCCAAAATAGTGCAGACGACCTAAAGCTGTCTGTAGCTCTGCCGTCATTTCCCATTTCTGGTTGCTTTCAATTAAGTGAAGGAGAATGTTGTACAGCCTCAGCATTTTGTACAGGATATTTATTTATTAGGGGTGCTAAGATAAATGTACCCTGCGTATCCACGTACGTTCTTAGCCATTTGGCTGAGCAGAATAGACTATATCTGGCATTAGGTAGCTAGCTAAGCTTATTTATGTGAAAAATGCTGAAATGAAGTTTAGCCACATTAACATTATATTACAAGAAACATTAGAGAGTAAACTGCCATTGAATGGAGACCATACTGTCGGTCCATCTGACAAATAGATAGATCTAACTTGCGTCATTGATGTTACCTTAACCTACAAGCACCAAATAGTTCAAAAGGAGTATTTTCTATCTTCAAGCGTGTTACCTGAGACACATGCTCCATTTTCCCCTGCCACATTTCAGGCCGAACCGCAGCAAGGGGAAACTGGAAAAAAGATGGTCACCAAAACATGATGCCAAAACATGATGACTTTTGTGATGGGGTGGGGTTATCAATCAGGGGTCACGGACCCGGAAAGTGCTGTGTTTGTTTCCTGGCCTGAATGGAAAGAAAGGAGGGAGAGGGAGGGAGGGGTGAAGGCGGAGGAGGAGGAGGGGGGTGGCTTTTATGTTATTAGCTGGGATTGGCCGAGAAAAGCAGACTCATTACTTTCTCCATCTCTTTCTGTTTGGGATCATCTATCTCCCATGAAACCACATCCGCTCTGATTTTTCAATTACTCACGGGGTCCTGTCCCATTCTGCACCTCTCCGTCTCAGCCAAACCTTAGATGCATGTTCCACTTACCAGCCAAGATACCATCTCTCTCTCTCTCTCTCTCCCTTCCTCTCTTTCTCCTACTCCCTCTGTGCTGTTTTTATTGTTGCTTCTCCTCCTTCTGTGCCGCCTTTCTTTGAGATCCACGAAAGCATCCAGAGACTGTTTAGCATTCTTTCGTTCTTCTAAGACCCATTGAGGGGACTTCAAAGCCTCACTGTTGTGTGTTTGTTTCCAGCTCCCCCAAATCCCCTTCATCACCTTGCTTTGGTGACTCATATTGAGATATCTCATTACACAATCCAAACAGCATTTCTTTCCCCCTGCGGATGACTTGCTGCCGGGCTGAACTCTACATGCCCTCCATCCTCTTGGCCCGCCATGATTTGCATGACCTCCGCAAAAAAAAAACTACGCAGCTCAGCGCCAACTAACTCCGACCACTGACGCTGTTGGTCCACGTCCGCATGTCACTGATGTGTTGGTTAAACGACATACCGGGACACAATTATTAGTTATTTGTTTATTTTCCCGGTGATGCGACTCAGACTCACCATGCAGTAAATGTTATGTTACCCTGTTACGTCCTGTCCTGTCCTGTCTCCGCCCCACCCTCACCCTTTGTGAAACCCACCTAGGTTAATTATCCTCAGACCTCTCAACCCATGCTCCTCACCTCCACCTGCCATTATACAGCATATGCACTATGCCATATATAAATACATATACGTATATATGTATATATATATGTATAGATACAGATACTATATCAATACATCCCCCCGGTGGGTTATTTTTTTTCTCGCAGCGATCACATTTTCTGGATCGGCGGTGAAGAGCCTTGGTACGATTTAACCGAATGTATGTATTTTGTGACGGGAGGAAGGAAGGGAAATAAATGCGGGACCGCTCTGCCTTCACCATGTTCTAATGCTTCAACCCTACCCTCACCCATATTGACTATAATTAGTATTTGTTTATTTATCAGTGACAGTGTTGACTATAGTTTTTTACCTTTATTTTATACCCTAGGGTGCTTGAGCGATGTAGTGGCCAGACATGGGTGCAGGGGGGGGGGGGGTTCAGGGATGGTTGAGCGGTGTAGCGGGCAGGCATGGGTGCGGTCGCTATCTGTCATTGGCAGCAGCACCGCGGGGCTCTGTGTTTCTCACCGCCTTGCTCCGAGGTGTTGTGTATCCCTGAGCCACGGCATCTACGCGATAGACACGCATTCATCTGCCAGTCTCACCCTCCCCTCATCCCCACAGCGCTCGTCTCCCTCCTCCTCTATAATAAGCTATCCCCAAAGAGAAAAAAAGAGAAGTGTGTGTGTGTGTCTGTCTGTGTGTGAGTCTAAGATCCAGACAGGGAGGATTTCGATTAAAATAATCAACAGGGGAGTGAAATATCTTCACATTGCTTTGAGAAATCACACACCAGGGAGAGGCTCTAGCACATATACTCTCCTACCTTTATTTTCTCTCTCCTTATTTGACCTGTATGAATTGATACTTTTTTGGCACCATGTATTCCTGTCACCCATAACATTTTTTCTGTTGGGTTGGGTCCAGTCAGGTGAAATGCAGTGCATGCACGATTTTGTATATTCGTCTTCTAGAAAGGTTTGAAGAATTTTAAACCTTTTCAAGTTATTCATTCCGATGAGTCGTTGTATAATGTTTGTCAAGCCCAAATGCAGCATTAATCAAGAAGTCTGGCGTGTTCTTGCCCGCTGATTGGATAGGAGCTCATTTGTATGTAGACGGCAGCTCCAATCTGATTGACAGATGGACTGGTAGGCTGCTTCTCCCCGGGATGAGTAACTTTTAGATTTTTTTCTACACCGGCTCTTTCGCTTTCTTATTCTGCTGCTGTGGGCTTTTAAAGACAGTGAGGGGGTACATGGCAAAAACTAATAATGAATAAAAAGGTGTGGGTGAACTCATGGAGTCTGTATCTGTTTGCACCTCAGGTTGAGAATGCAAATATTTGAATGTGGTGTAAATGAATGCATACAATGTGTGTACATGTGTATAGCCATATGTGTATGTTTGGGTATCTATGCATCTGGTGTGTGCAGGGCTGCCTATGTTTTTGTGAACACATATTTTTCTTGTAGAAGTGTTATTTGATTGATTTTATGTGTTTGTATATCTGTGTTCTCTTTTGGTGTATCCAGTTTATGTGTGTGTGTGTGTGTGTGTGTGTGTGTGTGTGTTTGTATGTTTGTTTGTGTGTGTGCATGTGTTTGTGTGTGTTTGTGTTTGTGTGTGTGTGTGCGTGTGTGTGTTTGTGTGTGTGTGTGTGTGTGTGTGTGTGTGTGTGTGTGTGTGCCTGTGTGTGTTTGTGTGTTTGTGTGTGTGTGTGTGTGTGTGTGTGTGTGTGTGCGTGTGTGCGTGTATGTGTTTGTATGTGTGTGTGTGTGTGTGTGTGTGTGTGGGTGTGTGTGTGTGTGTATGTGTGTGTGTCTCTTTGTGTGTGTGTGTTTTATGTGTGTGTTTGTTGTCTGACACTCTTGCCCAAGGCCTGGTGGCGGTATGGTTGTATTGAAGTTGTCTGCGTGTGGAGAGGGAGGAGGACGAGAATGTGAAATGGGATTTTAAAGGGACTCTCTGGAGTGTCCTGCAGCCTCTCTCCGTGGAGCTATATTTATAGGGATACCCTCACACTATGCAAACTGAGGTGGAGAGAAGGAGAGAAGACAGTGAGAAAAGGGAAGGAGGGAGGGAGACTGGCACAAGACCTGCATTTCATAGTACGAGTAGTTTCTGTGTGGGAGTCAGTGTGTATACTGTCGTTTGCTATTCAGACCAGTGTGTATATGTGGTGGTTTGCTAGTTTTTAAAATGCTTTATCTTCCTTACCCTTCTTGTCTGAGCCGGAATGATTTGTGACTGCAGTACCTTTGCGACCACTAGAGGGCTTTCTCCTGTCAGAAATCACTTGAGAACATCCCACAGAGATAGAGACAGTCAGAGAGAGAGAGAGAGAGAGAGAGAGAGAGAGAGAGAGAGAGAGAGAGTCTAATGAAAGATTTCATGATTGAGACTGTGACTTTGCCTAATTACCATTTGTCACACCTATCATTATCATTTTCACTACTCTTTTCTTATGCCAATCAATTTCAATGACTCATTTCTTATAAGACACTTCCATCTAAACACACTCTTCCTCAGTAGCATCACGGGCGAGCACAAATGATCATCCCTTTCATAAACAGGTCTGTTGACTGTACAGGATGTCCACGGGAGATCCGAATAATTCACAGCAGGACCATTGTCCATCACAACATTCGCCATCACATCATAATTATGATCTCAGGCCTCTTCATTGGCGTCTCCCTGGGTTTGCGTGGAGAATGTAATTCACGGCTCGATCAGGGTGTGTGTATTAAATTGAGATCCCACAAAAAGGTTATATTTGTTTTTCGGAACTTTGACAGTGGCGATGGGCTGGTGTGAATCCCTGGTGCCGAGAGGAGGATGTGGAGGCTAGCACCGGACCCCATTTTGGATTTGTTTGTTAAACAGTGGCTGTTGAGGAGGCTGTAACTAAGTAAATCAGACTTCAGTTCTGTTCATGGTGCAGTACTATATCGGGAAACACTTACAAACAACCATGCAGCTCACTGTCAAAAAGTTACAAAGCTTTGACTTCAGTAATCTTTGACCTGTTGAGATTCTAATTGTTTTGGTCAATAAGACTGTCAAAAGTGCACATCATTCAGTAACACTTTAATTAAAGGGTGAATGAAAAGCACATTCATAAAATATGACCTAAATGCTTCATAATACATTCCGGAATGCAGGAATCAACATTGATGCAAGTTACATTGCTATGGAATACCATGTTAGTAGCCTGACGATGTCATACTCATAATTCTAGTCAGAATATGAGTCTGAGACCGGACCACTGGGCTGTGATTATGGGGCGTGTTTCAACGAACCAGGAAAGAAAATTCCTCTTCGCTGAATTGGATACCTAGAACCAATAAGAGCAACGTAGTATTATTACCATCTGATAGATTAAACTTTTACCTGATCCCGTAGGAAGGACGGCAAAAATATCTTTTCAATCGACAAATGCCTTGATCGCGTTTCTCTGTTCCTCTTTCAAAATGAATGCGCTGTCAATATCTGTTGAGATATGCCTGCTCACGTTACTTAATTAGCACTCAAGGCTAGAAGCTACCATTAGTTTCAATGTTTTTTTTGTCTACGCTGTTAGCATAACCTTTCAATAATGGTCTAGAGTGCTTAAGTTAAGAACTACAATCCTAGGCAACATTGGTGTTGCGTATACACAACTAACCGAGTCAATGTAGACATAAAAAAAGTCGTGTAGATAGCTTAAATCATATCAAATATGTCCCACTAAGCTCCCGAGACGTCGCCATCTTTGTTCGAAGTATACCGGTATTCTATCTATATCTGTCCATCAACGTATAAAGCCCGCCCTTACAATTTGAAAGGTCAGATCCCTTTTCGGGGCCGTTTAAACCCTCCCAACTACCTCGACTCCAGACTGAATCTCCCAGACCAAAAATGTTGTGGGCGGAGTTCAGGCTGGTATCCAGGCTACCATGTTAGGTCATTATCTTTTTTTCACAAAATAATAGTTCCCTTTTGCAATCATATTTTCCAGACAACTACAAATATTGACTCTGTCAAAATTACTTGGCATGGCCAATGACATTGATGACAAAGCCCCACAGTACCAAAAAAAAGCAGAAGAAAAAGAGGAGAAGGAAGAAGTATTGTGTGTCACAATAACGTAAGCTGTATAGTACATTTCTAAAAAGGTAAAAGTACGGAGTAGTTTAGCAATTTAGTTATAGAGAGTTAATTTTTGAATGCATAACTTACCGACTGTAATTCAGCAGCAATGCATACCAGCATAGGTTCAGCCGCTTAAAGCTAGTGGTGTTCACTGAGAAGTGTCCTTCACCTTCCATTATCCCGTGGGGACATCACTTTACTTTATGGTGTTGTCCAACCTTTGTAAATAATTTATGAATAGTTTATGAACGCTGTTTTGCATGTCACCCTACCTTACGGGCAGGGAAGGATTGTGTTTGAAATATTGGATTGAAAAATACTACTGAGTCCATCTTGATCTTGACTGTGTTGCTCATCTGTGGAAAATACAGACGCAAAAAAGGGGACTTTTATTATGAGAAATGAAAAAATCCTAACTTAGTTTTCCATAGTTATGTAACTTAATATATGAATGTTGATTCATGCTTCATGAAAAATTGATAAATGTATTATGAATCATTTATGGAAGGTTTAATGGAAGTGCCAGGCGCTCACCTTTCAAATACAGTGTTACCCATCACTCAAAGGTGTATTTGTTCAGCACATCATATTGCTGCTCCTGGTTTCCTCTTAATTGTCACAGCAGGTTCCAGTAACATTTGAGTGTCATCAACACTGTCTGCTTTTGCTACTCTTCAAAGCAACATGCTAAGTACTGTATGTTACAAGCAATTTCTTGTGAGCTATTTTTCTGCTAAGATGGACCTTTTTGGTTTCAGCGCACTTACGTCACAATCGATGCAGCTGTTCACCAAACCAGAGAAGGAAAAACTGAAGGAAAGACAAATGAGGAAGGAACGTTCTCATTGTGGTGAACATTACCCCCTTCAATTAAAAATGGGCTTTTCAGATATACTTTAAATAACATATTTTTTTTGCCTCAGCAGCGAACTCTTGGGTCCTTGTTTACTTCACAGAGGGCCAATATCCATCATGTAGCCGATTAGCAGCTGTGAGTGCAGCCCGGATGCAACACGGATGCTCAGGAGAGCTTTTTTTCACTGCTCTATCCTGTCTGAAAACAACACACCCCCCCGGAAGAGATGAGCGACTATATTGGGGTGGAAAAGGACGAAGGCTTTCTTCCCTGGAGGACTGGCATCATAAGGGGACCAGACTGAACTCATTCAAGTGTCTGCCCTCTCTCTCTGTCTTTGTCTGCTTTTCCATCTTGTGCTGCATCAGGAAAGCAAACGGGGGCTTGAAAGTGAAGCAGGGGTACTTTGAATTGATGGATGGATTGAAAGAGATTTCATATATGTGGATGTGTGCAGAGGTAACTAATAAGCAGATGTAAATATTTCTCATAGGGTTTCCTCAATTCTCAGGGATCACATGACTTCCTTTATCCAAGCTACTGAGGGTACAGCACCACACGAGGAAAGGTGAGATATCTGTAACAGACCAAGCTATTCTATGCCTAGGAACTTTTAGAACTTTGAAATAATGAGCCAAGCTGTCTGAGTAAGCAGGTTGAAATAGAAGCTGTTCTTACCGGTGGCACATTCACGCCTAAATAAACCTGCGCTTAAATAAAGAACACATTTATAGCTTATCAGTTGACAATAGCTGTGGATAATAGTACATATTCTCTCTTTCAAAGATTGACCCATTTCTCATTGTCGAAGCCCCAGGATGATGCCTAACTTGACTTTACTTTAATACTAAAAAGAAAAATTGTTCAGCCTCACATAAAATAAATACATCTTCCTCTGCTCCTATACGGAGCTCCGTGTACAGGATTCCACAATTCATATGGGACAGTGCTTTTTTGCAAAAGCCCAAGTTGGAGGCCATAAATAAACAACATTAATCATCGGAGGGTCCCCATTTGTGCTGTCAGATTTATCACGCGGTTTAATATCACCATGTTTTAAGTGCACTGAGAATCCCTCAGGCTTTTTATAAAGCCAAAACTTTGGATAATGACTGATAGGTCTCGAAGAGTTTGGAATGAATTTCAATCAGCAAGTTTTGTATAATATATACCAGGACATAGTTGGAAAGCCTAATCGGTCTGTCAGTATCAAGGATTGAAAGAGGCTCTTTTCAGTTAGACTGAATGTGGAGTATTGGCGTTTTGAACCTCAATGTGGAGTGTTTGTCTTTCTCTTTGGTTTCCTAGATGGTTGGCCATGATATTGATCTCTGCTAAAGACAAGCAAACGTGACGTCATGGAGTACTTAATTACTTTAGGTTGAAAACATTAGATGAATCAACTGCTTTACCGAGTTGCCTACTGTCAAGGAAAAATTTGAAAATCAACAGCAGGCCGTATTACAATCCTTTAACAGACGCAAACAAAACAATACATGAGGGTAAGAAATCAAGTCTATTTTAGTGACTGTAGTGATTGGAGAAAATCTGTACCGTTCTTAATGATTTCTCCTCCTGGTACACTGTTCCTTTAAACAAATGTGACAGCTTCCTCTCAAAACAGAAGCCATATGTGCAGATGTTGATTTAAGCAGTGATATAAGCGTTAAAGGGCAAACAAAAGGGGAAAAAGTGACAATGAATGGAAGGTGCTACCGTTGGAAGGTGCTAATGAGAAGGTGGAGGGGCTCGTTGTTCCGGCATTTTCTGCTCTCCGCGTTGCAAGCCGGCTAGCGTCATGGCTAATCAAGGCCAATGCACACGGCCATCTCCTGTGTGATGTGATGATACGTCTAAGAAACGATAGGAGATTACAACTGATAAGCAGGTTTTGTGGCATGGCCAACACACAAATTAACATCTATATGTATATACAGCAAAGTTGTAGATCCAATTATAATCTGAGATTAGTGAGGTAAAGTAAACCTTACGTCCATGATTATTCATGAACTTACTATGATTATGATCATGAGCCACGAATATTCTCCATGCCCTGCGCTATCTGTCTCTTCTTGTTAACACCTGGATTCTCTGTGATGAACATCAAAAACAAATGGCTCTCCATCAGTGCCACGTAGTCTTCTACACAGCATGCCGAGCGAGAGAGTGAGAGAGACAACCAGAAAAGAACAAAAGAACTCACAGATGAAAGGTAATCCCCCCCCCCCCCTCCACCCCCAGTTTTAATTGCCTCGCTTTTACCTCGTTGCTGTTTGTGCGCTACGTGTAAACATTGATTTCCATTCTTCTAATGAAACAGCATATTGCCTTGAATTCATTCTAATGGATTGTGTTTGTGTTTGCCCGGCCTTTCTGTCTGTGGCCCATTGTGGCCAGGCGATGGAGGCAAACCTAATGGGGAGATATTCAGCCTGTATCTTTTTTAACATCAAAGTTTCATATGAGAGCACAGTCGGAGACATTAAGTAAGGGAAACTGTGGGATGGAGGTTGGTAAGCCTTTAAATACAACAGGTGAATCTTGAGACATCAAACTGTCACAACAGACAGAATTCAGTGTGTTTCAGGCATTTCAATGAAGGATTATCGTGTAGTATTCTAATTAGAGAGATACTGAGAGGGAATTAACATTTTCCTCATCTGCATTTCAATTTTTTTCCACCCTGCTTCTTCTCTTCATAGTCTTTTTTTTGCGCGTGCATACACACATTCACACACACACACACACACACACACACACACACATGAACCAACACACATGAACGCGCACGCACGCACGCACGCACGCACGCACGCACGCACGCACGCACGCACACACACACACCACACGCACACACGCACACACACACACACACACACACACACACACACACATACCAACACACCAACACACACCAACACACACACACTAACAACTCTTTATAAAAGGTCACTTTAGGAGAGGAAACCAGGAGGCTACACAAATTATGATAATCCTTAATGGAAAAAAAGAGATAGAGGAGGGAAGAATTGCAAACTGGTGCTAAGGTTGAGAGGGAGCACATCTGATGGTCTACCTGCCGCAGCACTTGCCTTTTGCCATGCCAGCTTCCCTGATGGTGATGGGTATCTGTTTCGAAAGCAAAGCATCAGCAATTCTCTAAAGAAAAGGGTGCATACAAATCTGAACTACATTCACTATTAAGATTAAGACCACAATGAAATTTCAACAGGCAGTGACGTATGACTTCCTGTGATGATGTGATCGTCCCTACATGTGAATATGTGCTCTGGCTACCATGCCATCGTGGCGGGCTCTGTAGTGTGGCGGTCAGAGCGCATGTTTGCCCCCCCCCCCAGACCCGTGTTTGAGTCTGGGTGGGGTGACCACGCTCTCCTTCACTACAAATGGTGTCAGAAGTGAGATGCCCTGCTGTGTTGTCATCAGAGGCGAAACCGTGACCATTGTGTGAGGGACCCCCAGGAATGTTGACCCCATGTGAAGGACCCCATGGTTGGCTCAAGCGCTGTGTGAAGGACCCCATGGTTGGGTGAAGCCTTGTGTGAGGTGCTCTGGTTGGGAGAAGCATGATTAGCGATTGTGTGAGGGATGCCTGTGTGGTTGGTCTTCCCGAAGAGGAGGGCAGTGTGACGATGTGATCGGCTGCCATGCCATCGAGCTGGGCTCTGTGGTGTGGCGTTCAGAGCGTATGTTTGGCCTGGGTTCGAGTCTGGCTGGGGTGACCACACTCTCCCTCCGCTACACTCCCCTTAAGACATCCAACCCCTGACCATTGGGCTAATCCTATTTGACTGAACCAATAATTACAACAACGTCAACTAGATCTTTATGTCCGATGCGAAACAGAAGTTCGTAATGACTGGTTACCAGCTTGTCACAGTGATGTGACTGTGATGTTTGTCATACAGGCTCCTATCTCTTTAAGAAAAGAGGTCTATTTTTATCTTCACACTCAGCCCCTTCACCTCTGGTTCTGAGCCCTGTCCAGATGTTATATGTGTTGAATGCTGTGACAAGTAAAGGTGTTTCTGAGCTGTTTTGACAGTTCCCATGTAACCAGCCTCAATACGTGTGGATTTATGCCACCAAATTCCTCCTGCGCTACCTATGACATAAACAACTTAAGATGGTTTAAGGGCAACCTCAGATTGTCAAACACATCTCATCTACTCCTTGTGAGTGTTTCCAACTTCCAACTAAAGGAGGTTTTTTTTATACTGTCCACAGAAATAGATTACTGGTCTTTGCGCTGCTGCCAGACCCTTGTGCTCAGCAGTTGTTTGATCTTCACATGTGTGGTACGGTCGGCAGCCAGGCCACTACAAAACCTTCCCGGAGGCTCCCCAAATTGGGCTGTGGGACTCCTGCCAAACGTCTTTTTTCCCCTTCCCCAGGTCACCTTGCTCAAAGAGTTGTCAGGTGCTGCAGGAGTTCAAGTCCTCTAACAGCTGGTGCTCTTCAGGTCCTGATCACCCTCTGACAGCAGTGGGGAGGGAGGTGCATAACATGGACAAGAGGTCCCTTAGGCCCCCACTCTTCCCCTTCCTGGGATGAAGCCATTCCTGCGTCTCCTCAGTTCAAGAGGGGCTTTTTTCTTCTCCTAGCCTTGGTCTGGGAATTTGCTTAGAAGTGACGGCCCTGCTGTGTAGCCACTGCACAGTCTTGGCCCCGATTCCGAAACTTACAACCATTACCTTGTTGGAAAAGTGTTCCTGCTACGAGGGGTCCTTCTGACCTATGCCCTCTTCCACTGCACACCACTCACCCCCAGCTGCCACTGCCGTCGCGGTGTAAGCCGTTGGCTGTGGAAGGGTGAGCCAGTTTAATTAACCTGAGGCCGGCCGATTTGAGGACACATGCCGACACCAGCAGCTGTGCCTGCCTGCCAGCGATGGAATCCTAAAGCCGACACTTAGCCAAATCGCACCTGTCTGCTCTTACTTATCATCTGCTGATTGAAAGAGACAGACAGAGAGACAGACAGAGAGATCCAAAAGGGTTGTCATCTACATATTCAGTGGTAAAAGTAGCTCTTCCATTACAAATTTGGAAATAGAATGTTCAGAGAATTTTCTTATTTTTTTGCTCTGCTGTGTTGGACAAGGTATAATCTGAGATTTGTAAAAGCTACCATCCTGCTACATAGTTTTGCAATCTGGGCTATGTTTTTTCAATAACGATGTCTTTTTTAACAAGGCCTCTAAAGGAATATCTTACCAAAGTGGAGGCTGAATCCATGTTTCTGGCATTGATTATTATCCCTCACATAGCATGCATGAGATGAGAATGATGAGTATGATACAGATTTGGGCACAGGTCCTATAAATATAGGCCTAATAAATGATCAATGATGCTTAATACAGACCTCATTGGGCACTTGTACAGACACATATTAGTTATGTGCTAATGATTAAATGATTTTCCCGAAACTAGAGTGTTAGCGTTTTCGTGTCCGTATCATTGCTTTTTGGATAACCACACACAAGGAATCATTTCAGAAAGTAGCAGCTGAAAAACAGGCCCGGCCAGTTATATATATGGTAGACTTGCAATTTTGTGAATGTGTGTGTGTGTGTGTGTGTGAAACTGCTCAGTATCAGTATCCACATGCAGATGTGGGTCAGCAAATTTCTCGACATCAAACGGTTGATTTTTTTCTTTCCTGCCCTCCCTTTAGGCGAGCCCTTGGGAGGCCGGAGGAGATGGAAATGCAAGCTGACCAGGCACAGGGCCTTGTGCTGATATTGTATTCCTCTCATACTAGAGAATGAGAAAGAGAGAGAGAAACAGAGAGAGAGAGAGAAAGAGCGCGCGATTGAGATGGAGGCTAATCACTTGCAGACATACCCCATTCACTGCCGACGTCTGCGGGGGAATCTAATTAACATAATAACGAATGAATTAAAGGGAGTCGAGAGCGAGAGATTGTTTTCACAGGGCGCTGGATAAGTGGGGTGACTGGTGTCGAGACGTCAGAGGCATCGCTGGCTGGCTCTGTATCCACCTCATGGTGCGAAGGGGCCACTTGTGTGAACAAGGCAATATGTCACCTGTGAAATTCACTGGGTATTTGCACCTTTTAATATTGTTCATTGACCTTCATGTCAAGGCGAGGTTTGACTTAAATTGTCTGGAATGACATTAAATCAAAGGAGGACCATTACCATAGCCAGTGTGTAGGAGCTGAATAAGGAAGCGAAAGGCTCATTAAAAATTCTTTGTAACATATTTTGATAACAGACTTATAACGGCAAGGCCCAAACTGATGGCAGCCATTTTAGGGCGAGAGAAGAAAAGCATGACACCATCTGTGACTGATTGTACATTTGTTCACAAAACTTTATCATGACTCAAGGAGTTGAACATGTTCTGACAAAACGATCACAAAAGTTCAAGGCAAGCGACACCCAGGTCTCGATGATCCTTTTTCTTTGTCTTTCAACAAAAACTTTTTTCGTTATTATAATGCCTCAATCCCTGAAACATGAGTTCTCAAGATGGCTGCCACAGATGAGAGGCAGTCAGAAGCTTTGTGTGCCTGAAGAACCCTTTTGGCAGGTGAATTCTCATTAATGTTACACAGCAGAGCGAACAGTAAAAAAAAAGATGCTCCATGGCGCACATCGAACCTCCCCGCACCTCTCCCCGAAAAGCTCTTCCGACACCGCTGTCAGGCATCATTGTCGTATGAAATTAAAAACATGAAAAGGAAGAATTCCTTGACGTTGTGTGTGTATAGTGATGTGCATGTTTCTGCCTTGTGTGTTTGTGTGTTTGCATGTGCTCGCAGTCTTGTCATGCCACGCGTTCTACCCCACATTTCAAATCCTTATTATTGTGTTGTATGGCCAAAGATTTCTCTCTATCATAGTAAGTACAATTATAGTGCTAGTACTGCATCATGTTGACATATTGATTATCATGTGCTTGCCCAAACTATTTCATCACAAATCCACATGCTGCAGTTGCCATGTGTTGTACATTGCACAGTCTATATATCAGTGTGTAAGTTTACATATCCATGACACACACACGACACACACACGCACACACACACACACACACACACACACACACACACACACACACACACACACACACACACACACACACACACACACACACACACACACAAACACACGACAGACAGACAAACACATAAATCTGCTGCCGGTTCAAAGCTGGTTTGTCGTCACTAGCCTCCATCACAGCTTCCCTCATTGCACTGTTCTCTGTCTCAGGCGCAGCCTACTGGGAGCGTGAAGACGTCCATGCATAAGTGATGACTCGCCTGCAGGTCACCGCCCGAGGCCTGCAGGACGGGCACAAATAATTCATGCCGTTTCCGCGGAGATGTGCCCATGCTGCCTGCAGGGGCCGACCTGTTGATGAGGCTGTCAGGTGGCCGTTTGGTGCCCCTGATGCCCCTCCGCGGACCTCTGCCTAGCCTGCCTCTGCTGCTTTCCATCTCATCCCCAGCCTCCCTTGCTACCTCTCTGTGGCGCTGTGGAGAGATGGAGCGAGCGCGTATCTCACTTCTTTCTCTATCTTTCGCCATCTCTACCCCCCCTCTCTCTTTCTCTATGGGATGCCACCTCCGACTTGGTGGCCCCCGACCATTATTTTTCTGGCCGATTTCCCCGCGGCCTCTTTAGTGCCTGTGTATTCGCACCTCCAGTAGACGTAACCTTATTCCTCAGCCTCTGAAGAGACCTGGGGGTGGAGAGTGAGCATGGGGGGTGGGGAGGAGGTAGGTGTGGGGGGGAGAAGGGAGAGGACGGCGTTCTGAGAGGAAGAAGGGGATGAGACGGCGGAAAGGGAGGAAAGATTCTGAACCGATGCCGAAGTCAGCGCCAGCGCCATGCAGGTGTCCAGCCTTAACGAGCTCCATAAGTGTCGGCGCTCCGAGGTTAATTTGCTCTTCAGCGCGCCCCACCGGACCGCTCCAAAGCGCTCAGCCTCCGCCAGCAGCTCTGAGCGGCGGGAGGAGGAGAGCAATGGAAAGGAAGTTTTCTTCTGTGCCATTTTGGGGTCAGTGTGCAAGAGGCTGGAGGAAATAAAAGGAGGACGGAGTAATGGTGCCTTAGAGAAGAGAAGTGCGAGACTGTGAGGGGTCATGATTTTTAGATTAATGCTCATCGTTGGCACATCGAGCCGTGCATTCTAATACTTGAGAGCCGATGAAGGCAATGGTGAAGGAATATTAATGTTTAAAACCGTTTCCTACATTTTCTTTCTTGTTTTCTAGACTGATTGCACTTGTACGGGTGAAGCATTTTAAAGATGTATCTCAGATGTGGGGAGTAACAGGTATAAGGAATAAGATTAGTTCTCTTCATTTAGTACTGCTGTTTCGCCAACACTTTGGGAGTCCTTTTTACATCAGTGGCTCCCTCGTTAGCAGGAAATGAATGTTACGTGTTAATATTTGGCGTGGGCAGTGCTATGATTTAGCTGGTCACCCTAGCTGGGGCCTCCAGGGTGATTTCCCCTACATCAGTCTGTGTGTAGAAACAGATGATCTAGCCCACGGCGCTGAGTCGTCTGGCCGGTCAGCCAAACCTCAGAGCCATTATAAAACCATCAGCAGACACATCTGCACAGCCCCAACGCAGCTAATTTAGCTTCGTCACGCTCGGCTTGTCATTTCAATGAGTATCCTCGCTTAAAACTTAAGAAGCTCATTGCGAAAGCCAATAAAAATGTCCCCTTTCACTGCATCTGTTTTTTTGTGGTTTTTTTTTTTTTTTAACTATTTGTCTTGTTCTGTCAGGAAACTTAAAGCATGCAGTGTTCTGTTTGCATAGACATTTTTACTCAGATTTAAAATCACCTTTGTTTTACCAATACACCTAGGTGTACCAAATGTATCTCTGTATCCAAACATAGGCAGGAGACACTGTGAATTTTGACAATGGAATGCCGATTTCTGGTTCTTTAGATAAAGTCAGCTAATCAAAAGGACCTCTCTCTGATGTTCTCACAGCAGGACACAAGAGCATTGTTCACTGACACAACAACCCTCACAGCAGACCTCACACATCTGGGGTAATAGGCCACACCACCTGTGGTGAGGGAGAAGCCTGTTTCCGCATTGGTGTATGCATTCCCCGCCACCTGGTCACAAAAGCGACTTTAGGATGTTTGCAACTATGTAAATCATCCAGCTGGCTCATCCCTCTCTGTACCTCCAATGAAGTGGTAATTTGTGCCAGGATATTATCTTAAGGCATCATGGCTATGGTGCGGCATCATGGTATTGGTTCAAGCTGGACATTTTGTAACATTCACTCTATCGTTCTTATTTTCTTGTGCTTCTGTTACTTTTCTTTTATATCTGAGTTGGCGCTCCTCTTCTCTCCTCTCTCCCCTACTTTGCTACTCTATCTCTTCCTGTCTATCTCTCTCAACCTTCATACCATCTCTTTCTCTCACTTATTTCTGTTTTTCTACCTCATTCAGGTTAATCAGGTTTATTTGATCATTCAAGTATATGGACTAACTGGCATCCAACCTGTTTATTCACTTGTTGTTATTTACAGTTGTATTTTTACATTTGGAAAAACATTGAATTCTTGTAACATTTAAGCTTACAGTTTGTTTTATTAATAAAATGATAATTCATTAACTATTCACATGACTCCTTGTGTGCCATGCCATTACATCTAACACCTAACTTACAGTATGTACTGCTGGGAAAATAATGCAATCATTAAATGGAGTCAAATCAATTGTATTTTTCTGCAGTGTGTACAACCCTGATGCATTCTACTCTCCCATCATGTGCAGACACGTATTAGCCTTTCAGCCTGGTGTTTTCCATCGCTGGTAACATTTTGACTGCCTTTACACTACTCCAGTTCTTGCATGTCTGCAAATTCTCTGGGAAAACTTTTCAAGCAATTCATCAGAAACTTTGTGAGCTTTAAGCAAATGTAAGGGCAGTGCAAGGACAAGGGGAAAATAGGTGGCTTCTATGCAGAGCGCAAACAAAGAAGGTTCAACGAATGTCACAATTCAAAAGAATTCCTGATATGCTTCAGTATAGCAATCGTCCCTCAGGTGCGACTGGGTCACCCAATGACTGCTACCCGAACGAGACACTATGAATGAGGAGAGGAAGGAAGGATAGAGGGAATAGGGGAAGGAGGGGAGAGAGTGAAAAGCAAGAAGAGTAGAATGTAAATGTTCCCCTTGAGCCATGCGACAGTGTGAATGTCATTTTTAAGTCATGGCTACACCAGAGACCTTCCCCAGTGTTCCCAACCATGTTCACACTGTAATTAGTTACACATTTTTTAAATATTATATATTTATATAGATGTATATTTATATTTTTAAATATTCTGTATGTAATAAAACGAAAAGATAATGTATTAACGTTACAGCAATGCTGTTAATTCTAGCCTTAAGAAATGTAGGCTTAAATGTGGTAGCTATTAAAAATCTACACAGCCACAGCTATTAGGAAATAATGCTATTGTCATTGTCAAGATTTACCATGTGCTCAGACTTAGCTTTCCTCCAGCAGAAAATTCATAACAGCACTCTCAGTGACCACGTATGACCTCTCAACCTTCTTTCTCTCTCTCTCTCTCTCTCTCTCTCTCTCTCTCTCACACTCTCTCTCTCCTCTCCATTCCTCTCTCAGTAGGTGCGACACTCAAACTCCTCCATGGATGCCCTCCACGGTGGTTGTATGTAAAATATTAACAGTCAGAGAGTTTGACAGGGCTTTAACTGTTCTGAGCAGATGCTCCATGCTTTTAAGTGTTGAATAATTCATCTTGGTTCAGTGTCGCTTCCTACATTTAATATCTTTAAACGCACTGGGATTTCACCCAGCCATTTTCTCCCACAACTGCCTCCTATTACTTTCTATCAATTACGTACACCCAGACACACATACACCTACACAGTCACGATGGTACACAGACACACACAACTACACAGTCACAAAGATACACAGACACCCACACACACCTACACAGTCACAAAGATACACAAACACACACAAACAGAGACAAACATATACACACACACACACATCCACAAACATTTGCTTAGGCCTCATATCCTCATGGCATTTGCAGACAAGCTTGCCCACACACTCAAACATCACACAACACACACACCTCATACCCACACACCTGCAGGCTCATTTGCGTACTGTAACCTCAACCGGCTCCGCTGAAATTACCTGCTGGTCTAAAGAACATTAAACTTAATTTTAAGTGTAATGGATCTCATCAGTCAATGAACCGCTTCACACTGCACTTTTACGCGCATGACTGCGTCGGCCTTAATTTAGTCATTGAGATAACTTTCCAGACACCCTGCTCAAGACCAGTGACTGAGCCTTCTTTTTTTTTGGCGAGGTTCTGCTCTACATAACGCATTCTGAAATGTTTCGCAGGGCCTACGACGGAGCGATGTATTCAAATTAAGAAATGCACACCTGGGTGACTCGGCGCAGCGCCTGATTCGACTCTATTCTTCTTTTGTCATTATGCGTCATTAGCAGGAGGTTTTATGGGTGGGGGGTGTAATCATAACAAAAAATGGGAAAATGAATGGCAGTGGAATTGAATAAACCCACCCCCAAGTATGACGGGGAAAGGGTAGTTGGCCCAGTCATTTTTAAATCAGTGGAATCATAAATTAGATTTACAGGTGCAGTAGGAGGCATGAATATTACTTTGGTGAGCGCCATGACAGGAGTCTGGGTGTTCTGTGAAACCACTCTTTTGCCCTCATCAAAACCTCCAATGTCACTAAAGTAGATTAGGGATAAACATCGAAGGATTTGGACTTGGATGGTGGCCTTTTTGACACTTCGGTCAACACGCAAAATGTGGCAGTGGTGTTATAAAGGTGTATAAAAAGCATTAGGTTTGCTGTTTAAATTATAAAAGATGATTTCTTTGTTTTTCTCTAATATTGTGTATTCTGTCCATCCATCTACCTACTCGACCCGTCCCCCTACCTATGTGCTAAGGCACATTTGATCTTCTCATGCACAAGGCAACATTTGCATAAGACCAACATCACTCAGGCAAGGTTCAAAGGAGTCCACCTCCCCCTTCACTGGTTTCTATGGAGACTCCTCCTAAGGAGCAGGAAAACAGGATACCCCTCTGATTGCCCCTTTAATCCCCCGATGGAGCGGCTCGATCCTGTACTTGTCAGATCGATGTGAATTGGCAGGTTTAATTGATTTCTGTGGGAAAAAGGAGAGCCCATCCTCATCTGGTTAAATGGCTGCAAGCTTGACTAAATCCCCTCGGATAGAGCAGGAGGAAGAGGAGAGGACTGGTCCCAGTTCATTTGTTGTGCTGTGACATGGGCTCAGGTGCGGCCACAAGCCTTTTTGCTGTGGTACCACACACACTCTAGAGTACTGGCTGTCATGGAAAAAAAAATTGCACATATTTTTTTTTTTTTTTTAGGTGTGTGAGAAATTTAATTTTTTTGGAAAATAGAATAAAGTAAAGCTGTTCATTTGAATGGTTATTTAGTCAAATTGGTCCATCACCTGTTTGTTTAAATGAAAACAAAGGAATCTGTCTGAAGACTGAACCAGTCTAATGGCTGATCTCATCCACTTTTCATAAACCAGCTGTGTATGAGCCAGTGGCGTAGTGAGAAATGTAAAACAGTGTGGACCTTTAGTGAAAGAGTGTGGACCTTTTTTTCTTTCTATTTTGCTTACTTTAAAACCCCTACATAAGAGGCAGCAGGTCTTTATAGGTTGTGTTGTTAGAGGGAACAAGATATATATATAAAAAAAGGGGGAGCCATTCCCTAGGATTCACGAATACAGGCAGGAATTACAAGGTGGTAGGTAGGCCTATGCAGACCAGTTATTGAGATACCCGATTTGGAAGTTTTTTGCATTCAGAAGAGAACAAATATGCAGGGCCAGTTTCTTAAATAGGCTTACACTGGAGTAAAATACACCTGTGTTTAATTAGGTCTAACATCACCCAAAGCTAGTATTGTTATTATTATGATTGCTAATATTAAAATCATATTCTTATTATTATCATTATTATTATTATTATTATTATTATTATACCAATAATGATTAGCTTTTTATTACTCTAGGTCTAATCCAATATGCAGCTGTAGAAATATCATGGTCTGTTTCCTCCGTGGGGGCTAATTTTAACCTCTTGGAAGGATTGCTGAAAAAGGATGACAACGACGTCTGTTTTGACATTTTCTACTGAACGGCTAGCATTTTCTCTCAGCAAAACTTCCGAGTGTTGGCATAGCATAGCAAAGTCCCGTTTACCCCAATCAAAATGATGCGCAGGCTAGTAAACACTGACAAAACATATAGGCTAGCGAAACTTGTCAATAGTTGTAATATTTAATACTGCATTCAAAGTGTAGGCTATATATGTTGTGTGACATTAAATGTGACATTATGGTTAGCTTCTCTTTTGTAGCCGTTCATTGAATGTAAATTTAACGGGAAACTCCGACGGGGTGAGCCAGCTGTCAATCATTTTGGACACCTCCGATAGGCTAGTGTGGACCCGCTGTCAATCATAGTGGCACTGGCCCACCCTGGCCCTTATTTCCCTACGTGCCTGCTATGAGCACTCTTTTGCAGGACTATACAGTGATAGTCAGACCAAAGCAGTTTTGAAAGAGCAGAAAGGCTTACATTTTTTTGTAGCCTTTTCTGCATGTATATATTAAAAGAAAATCATTATTGGTGTTCATGTTCAGGCTTTGAAATCTTTTTTGTCATTGGGGCGGGTGATTAGAGAATATCCTGCAAGGTAATACCTGTCCTAAGAACTATGAACAAGCTCTGAGGCAACTTAATGTTTGCCTCCTTTTGTCCTTAACCTAGATCTCTTTTTTCCCACAAGCCTTTTAGAATGTAAATATTAAATACTGTTGAATCAAATTGCAATGTAAGTAGTTCCAGGAAGAAAGGAAAGGGAAGAAAGAAGTCATCATCCTTGCAATAAATGTTTAATCTGAGCTTAAGAAGTAGACTTAAGAACATTTAATTTGCTTTTGGTAATTGCATTACGTTTGGCTAGGTTTAAAACTTCAGCAGTATAAACTGTTGATTAAAAAAAGTATAAATCCAGGAGGTGGATTCTGCTGCCTGTGATAAATTATTTCTGCTATTTCTCCAATTCTCCATCTTACATACTCTTTGCCCCCCACTATTTTTCATCAGGCTGTACAGGATATTAGTATAAAGCTCCCCAGTGTTCCAGTCACATTAGCAAAACGTGTGGATTTGTGTTATTTTATTTAGCGAGCATTATCTGCTAAGCATTAAATAAGCATGCCAGTCACCTTTGACAGTTTCACATTAACATATCATGCCTTCGCTTATGGGCTCAATGAGATTTAGAGAGGAGAGACAAGAAGGAAGC
This sequence comes from Sprattus sprattus, assembly GCF_963457725.1. Classification (NCBI taxonomy): domain Eukaryota; kingdom Metazoa; phylum Chordata; class Actinopteri; order Clupeiformes; family Clupeidae; genus Sprattus; species Sprattus sprattus. The sequence continues at coordinate 14,489,076 of NC_137919.1, forward strand.
AGGGGGTATGCTGGGGGAATTAAATGTATTCTACCCCAGAATTCATATTTCACAGAAAACCTAGATGCTTTAATTACATTTGAATCCGAAATATTCAGGCCCAAACTGTGTATTAGCACAAATTGCCTCAGACGGTTAATAATAGCTCATTGATTCCTCAGACAGCCGCGACAGGGAATGTGTTTATTAATATGCTTGCATTGCGCTGAGGTTTTGTTTGTCTGTTAAACAAGCCTTAATTGTTACACACTTTGGAAATGAACATGCTCCAATGACATCCTGTCCGTGTGTACTAGATGAGGTGAAGAGTTTAAACTTTTCTAAACAAGGGAGAAACTTCATTCACACTTTTTCCTACTATTTCTTTTTTCTCACTCTATCAAAATTCAAAATTCATTGTATTCACTCGGGATGAAACTACCAGTTTGAAAGTGAGACTTGTTAGTGAGGAATACTTGAATATGCATGAAGGCTGCATATGTACTTTTTGTTAGGCCTATAATTCGTTTTAGTCAGGGGAGAAAATGCCTCTCACATTAAAATCTCTACCCCTGCTGTCCATACATTGGCACCTTAGCCAATTGCTTATGCCACCCTTAGTATGAACCACGACCACAACTACACAAGACGTTGTGTAACCCTGGGTGTTTCCTACAGAGATTGTTGCATAATTTTACTCGAACATACCTCCATAACATGAATATACCCATGTCAGATCCATATGCTGCAAATAGTGTTCATGACAGATTATTTACAGTGATATAGGAGTTATCATGTTTTTATTGTAGTTAACTGTCACAGGAAGCTCTCATGATGTCTAATGCTATGACAGCTTATTAGGATGTGACAAGCTTTTCTTACCCAGCCACAACAGTAGCAGGAGATAGCATGTCCCTTAGCACGACATTGACATGATTATTGCAGCCCTATGATGGAGTGTTTGAGTGAGGTGTTGCAGAGAATTCATCACATGTGCAGTATATTTTTCTCTTTTGGCGTCTAACTTAATACCACACAATAGCATTACCTGCAAGGACTTTGCTGAGGTTGCTTAATTTACTGTTAAAACAGCAGATATGCACACAGCGGGGTCACTGACAGTGTGCTGATGCTAGCTTCATGACAACACTAAATGATTAGTGTTACGACCCTGGCGGGTCTAGGCCCCGCCCTGTGATATTTGCATGCCTGTTCTCTCTGTCTCTACAGCAGGTGTTTGGGGACAGGTGTATCCTTGATTGGCTGGGCTACAAAAGGGCTGAACAGCCGGCAGACGGGAGAGCTTTGGTCTTCCCGGCATTTTGTTATCGTTGGTCGCTGGAAAGTTATTGGTATTGGATATTCGTTGGTTATTAGTTGGATTTTGGATCGTCGTCGTCGTTTGTTTTGCATTTACCCTTGAACTGACTTTACATTACATCTTTGGTTTCTATTCACACCACTATCATTCACCACACGTTTTGCTATAATTATTATATAAATATAACCTTGTAACAATTAATCAATACCTTATTATTATTATAAATTCTGCATAGACTTCCCTTTATGTTTCATGCATTTGAGCCATGCATGTAATATTAGTGACCGCTTCTTTTAATTGTTGATGATTGCTTATGTTATATCACAGAGTTGTGTCTGAAAGACGCCGTTGGGGGGCCTGGACTAATGACAACGATGGGACAGCGGTCTCCTCAAAGCTAATTGGGATGCCAAGTTTCTGAAGGGGGGTAGAAAAAACACAACAGCAACCGCACCCGTAATAAGACAAAGTGTCCTATCTTCAAATTTATATTTTATGAGCCTTCAAAGCCCAGTTGGCAGAGGCAGAGGGAAGAGAAACCAAGGAGTGAGGACCTCACATGAACATGTCCTCACAAGACATCAACTACTTTTTTTTAAAGAAATAACAGTTTAAATCGAATGATCTGGCTTTCTAAAAAGAGACTTTGAGGCTCTGAGCTAATGGACCCACTCCTAAGCTTGATTCATCTCATACATTTGCTCAAATACTGAGACAGAGAGAGAGAAAGAGAGAGAGAGAGAGAGAGAGAGAGAGAGAGAGAGAGAGAGAGAGAGAGAGAGAGAGAGAGAGAGAGAGACAACTATCCATTTGGTGGTTTGTCCTCATCATATTTCACATCTCCTCAGCATCTCCACATTAATATCTGTTTAACAGCAGTGAAACCATATTATAGAAAATGGCAGTATAAACGCTGGCGGCAGCTATGCTATCATTACTTTGTTTTGCATTGCTCTGGGAATTATGGGGGATGCCTCAAGGCCAGTTTTTGAATTAGGTTGTTTTTGATAGGACAGGCTAAACACTGTATTAGCCATGTGGTTGGGTACATGGTTGGAATTTGGCTTAGTATATTCTTAAACCATCCATGCATAATGCTTACTTTCTCAAAGTTATGAAGTAAACTAATCGATTTTAGCATCTCATTTCTACAGAGCAAGCTAATGCTCTCTCTCTCTCTCTCTCTCTCTCTCTCTCTTTCTCTCTCTCTCTCTCTCTCTTACTCTCTCCCATCGGATTACTCTTGCAAAATACCCTGTCTCTCTAATGCTCCTTTTTGCTTGGGTTTGCACGCAAAACAGCTCAAGGCTTAGGACTTGAGAAAGAGAGAGAGAGAGAGAGAACGAGAGAGTGAGAAAGAGAGAGAGATCCTTCTGGTACCAAAAGACAGAGATTGTCTAGGCAGCATTTACCCTGTAAGAACCAATCACCATCAACCAAAAAACAACAAAGAAAACATTCCCAATATCCCCTATAATTTCCCTGTTCACATCCCTCACCATAATCTATACCGTACAAAGTAGCATCAAGCACCCACTCTCTGCCGACGCCCTGCCTGGCATCTCTCTGTGTTTGTTCGGATCCGCTTCACCCAAAACCCGATCCGTGTCAACATTTAGTCATAGGGAGCTGAACCATGCTGTAGGTGGCTGTCAATAGCTCCGCCTGCGCTAGGAGCAACGCTCATCATTACCACCCATGCTTCTCCTGGCCCGCGTTCAAGCAGCACACGCTCAGTGTGTGGTTCTGAAGCCTCCTCGCTCTCATCAGTGAGTAGCCACTCTCTTTCTCTCTCCTTCTCTGTCTCGTTCCGTTCTCTCCATCCCACCTCCTTCACTTAGTCTATCTATCTTTAGTTGGCGGTGCAAGCTCAGCACTCCACTGCCACTGTGGAGCACCTTTTAAACATCAAACGCATGCCCGCCGGCCCTTTCAAGTCAGGGAAGACAAAATGAGAGGCTTGGAGAGAGAGAGAGAGAGGGGGGGGGGGGGGGGGGGGGGGATAAGATGGAGGAGAAAGGAAGAAATGAAAAGCGAAATGTGATAAACAATCACAAATGCACACCCAGAGATGCAGCACATGCAGTACTCATATGCAGAGCCCTAGGCATGCGTACACTAACACACACACACACACATACACAGACACACACACACAGACACACAGACACAAACACAGACACACACACACACACACACACGCAAAACACACACACACACACACACACACACACACACACACACAGACACACACACACACTCATAAGCACAACCACCCTCCCAACACACACACACACACATACACACACACTCATAGGCACCAACCCCCCCTCCCCAACACACACACACACACACACACACACACACACACACACACACACACACACACAGGTGCACACATACACACACAGGCACACAAACACCCCTCTGTGTGTGTGTGTGTTGCCATCTGATAAGACTTTGATGTGTGGCTCCCAGTCCCTGCACCAGGACACTGAGCATGTTGAGAGTGATGTGGCATGTCTGCATACATTCCCTCTCAAAGCACATCAGGAGACAGATGGCCTCTGTCCTCTCTCATACACAACACTTTCATCCCTTACCAACTGCAAGTGAGTAAACTCTCTAGGATCCTGAAAATAGCATAGATACTCAAGAGCAGGCTACTCCAGGGGTAGTACTAAAAGTACTCAAGTAAATATGTAATTATATCTATGTATAATAACTGCGTGTTGAGTGCATATAATTGCATATGTTTTACGCACAGTGACTGATTGCACAATAAGGTTAAGAAGCGTGTTCGAGATGATTATTGTACTTATGTTATTTTACTAGACTCAAATGCATCTCCTTGTAATCTTATTGGTGTTATGACTCCACTGCGTGAGAGACCTTGAGAGCCACCGCGGGGTAAATACCCCTGTAATCAGCGGCGGCTTCGTCCTAGGGTCCCCGGGGTGTGTGGGGAGGGGTGTGGGGGGGGGGGGTTTGAGCCTGTAGCGTGATCCTAAGTGGTCTGATCATAAGTGGGACCTAATCATAATCATCATTAGCCTGCCCCACCCTCCCTCTCAGGAGCCGGCCAAGCGGGAGGCACGGAGCCAAGCACCGAGCAGCACCTCCACCTCCACCTCCACCTCCGCATAGTCAAATAGAGGGGCGGGTAGTGATGGTGGTGTGTGTGTGTGTGTGTATGTGTGTGCGTGTGTGTGAGAGAGAATGCGTGAAGAAGCAGAGAAAGGGGAGAGGTGAGGCGTTAGGTGGCTAGGGGTTAATTGTGAGGGGGCTGAGGTGTTTAATCAGATGCATCCAGGGCTGGAGGATGACTAGACACGAGGGGCCATAACTATGGAGGAAAATCTGTTACCATGGAAAGTGAGTTCATCTATGTGTGTGTGTGTGTGTGTGTGTGTGTGTGTGCTTGTCTGGGGATGAGGCCATTTTCAGGCTGTGGACATTTCCATCAATGCCCATCACAGACGGTTGAACTGAATGACCCTAGGGCCAGTTCATGGTGATTTGTGGACTCTCTGAGGGTCACAGGCTTTAAATCCTCTTCATACCCATCTCTCCTGAGTTACATTTACACAGCATTGTCCAAATGTCCAAACACAACAATATAATTTTCAACTGAGAACACAGAAGCCATTTGCTCTTGGGTTTTCATCATAGCCTAACACATGTTCGGACCCGCCCCAACATACACACTTAGGCATCGCCATACACCCTCAACCCCACGCACACACACACGCACACGCACGCACGCGCACACACACACACACACACACACACAGACACACACACACACACACACACACACACATTATTTGACTTCAGGGCCCACAGGGAGTGCTTTTGTTGTATTTGGGCCCATCAAGGTTCCTGGAGGAGGCGGACGAGTGGTCGCTTTAATCTCCCCATGCCAACAGTGTCCTTCAGTGGCTTTTACTCAGACGCCATGGTGGGATGATGAGAGGGATCGGTTTGGAAAATGAAAGTTAGACAGAGAGAGAGGGAGTAATAGTGCGAAGGAGGTCTGAAAGAGCAGAGGAAAAAAAACGTGATTGAAAAGTGCTGTTTGCTTTCTTTCACACCAGCCTCTCTCCACACCCAACAGTGGAGCATTGGAAGTCATTGGATCAGTTAGTGTCTTCAGGGGGGAGGGTTGTAATGGAATTCTCAAAAATGGACAGTTCATGTCGACACCATTGAGAGCAAAACTGCGACACAGGCATCCCCCCCTGCATTGAGGAGACTTGGATGCCTGTGATTTCTATTGACATGACAATGGCCCCACCACATATTCAAACATAGATCATGAATGGACAAACCATTGTCACGCTGCAAATCAGAAATCAGCATGTACTGTACACACCCATATACAATGTTCACACGATGAACCACTGAAAGCCTTAGGAAAATGGCCGTCCTGGAATGTCTCCCTGGCTGGTCAACATACCACACTTCAAATTAGTTTGTAATAATCAGTAACCAATCAACACTCAGTTACTGTCTCTAGGGAAAAACATGTTTGCATTCCAACATTCCAATGTTACAGCCTCTGTACACCTTAGTGAACACAAGATCGCTTTCGGTTCCTTGCCACATAAACTGAGCATCCACAACTGATTAGGCATTGTCTCTGTGCGCAGCCGGTTGGGGGTTGCAGGGGTATGGTGTGAGTGAGTGTGTGTGTGTGTATGTGTGTGTGTGTGTGTGTGTGTGTGTGTGAGATGCTCCAGCAGGTCACATGGAATAACACACTCCACCGTTCTGGCAGCAGTACAGTAGATCTCGCGTCAATGGCTCTTGATCCATCCAAACCAGCGTGAGGTAGGGCCAATTATTTCAAAGCCCTCCGCCAGGCAATGGCGAGGCAGGCGCTAACGCTTGCCGATTCCCTCTAACCCCCGCTCCATATCCTGCCGCTGTTCTGTAGCCACGCTTCACTTCTTCCCGGCCCATCTTTGGTATTGATTAGGGAGCGTGGCTCCTGCTAACATACCCCCCACTCTCCCCTCACACACGCACACAACACACGCACACACTCACACACACCATTTTTTACAGTGTGTTGGGCCTCACAAGGTGAACAAATAATAATGTGAAGTTGCTGAAGTGGCCTGGCGAGGGGGGGGGGGTTCTCTTTCGTGACCTTAGCCACCTATTAGTATTCCTTCGAACAAGATCATCCAATTTATTAGCCTTTAGGGGATTCTCTGGGATATAGCTCTTTCTCTTTCTCTCTCTCTCTCTCTCTCTCTCTCTCTCTCTCTCTATCTCTCTTGCGCTCTCCATCCCTCTACAACATTCCCCTCCTCCCTTCTTCATTGTGTTGCCTAAGCCATTTAGGCTCTCAGTGGGAGCGAAGAGAGATGGGAAAAAAAAGGAATAACCTTTCCATAATCCTGAGCATCATGGTGAGAGATCCTGAATGTAGTGGTTTACCTAGTCATGAGAGTCGAGCTTGAATGGATTGATTTAAGGAGGGAAAAGGGGAAAAAAAGAATTGAAAGCTTTAAAGGTAAACCCATGCTGAGGAGACATTTTACTCACGACAGGCGTTCTTCAAAAACTTTCTCGCGCTCTGTTTAAGGGCTTCGACGGATGGGAGAAGGAAATGGAAAGGTTTTCGGAAGGCAAGCAGGCTCTGCTGAACTTGCCACTGTTATTTCATGCCTAACTCTGGTGCTGATCAACTTCGTCAGCCAAAACCACTGTCGAGATCGTACAGCTTTTCTCTTCCTATTTAGCATAATTGCTTTCACACACAGGTAATGTCATCTAATGTAATGTAACAGTGCTAGGAATCATGTGAAAAGTTTATATTTTAAAATGACACTGAAGTTGTACTTTTTAAAAGCATCTTGGTACAAAGAATGCCATTACTAATTGTGTGTGTATAGTTCTCTTGTCAACCTGTGTGTGTGTGTGTGTGTGTGTGTGTGTGTGTGTGTATAAATGTTTGTGTGTGTATGAGTGAGAGAGAGAGAGCCTATACCCATTCCCTTCCTCTACCATCAGGAAGTGCTAAAGCAAGCTAACAGTTGTAGGTGGAGGGACTCTCAAAGCTTTCTTGGCAAAGCTACTGGGCCACACACAGTACTGCTCTACATTGTGCATTATAGTAAAACATTAATTAGAGGGTATCCTTTCACAATGTCTGTTTAATGAGATTGATATCTTGTGCGGGGACATTTTAATACTGGAATAAACCAGACCCATAAATGTTCACAATTGGGCCATCATTACAATATGACAAGCAGCAAGGGACGCTGGGATTGCACTCATTTAATTATGCTGTGACTGGTGCGAGGAGGACAGATGTTAAGATAGGGTGCGTGGGGAAGTTTTAAAGAATAGAAGAAGAATACCATTTAGGCAATGGGATGGTGGATACTACAAAGAGTAATGAAGTTTTTTTATTTTTTTTGGTGGGATCAAATGAAATCAGTGGTTGGAACCCAAAAAAAGTGTGTGTGTGTGTGGGGGGGGGGGGGGGTACAATAGTACAATAGGAGAAGGAGGAAGAAGACCACTTGGACAAAGTTGTCCACTGGATGACAGGACTTGGAAAGTGCTAGGATTGGTAGAATGATTATTTACCCTGGCCAGCCAGGCTGCCCCACAGGTTGGATGGCAAAGGAGCATTGAGCAATGGGAGTCCTCCTAAAATGGACGTTGAGGACATCACACCCTCTGATTACAATTGATTTTTCTCCCTTTCCAAAGTTCAATTATCAGGATACACGGTCAATACCAGCATAATTGCACTCTTTTTTGGAAGTAACCCATATGGATCAGTTGCCTTTTTTCTCTCCAATCAACTTGGATTTTGTGGTAATTGTCTGACTAATACAATTTTAATTAAAAGAATAAAGCCACTCTCTATTCCGCATTCGACAGAATTAACAATTAAACAGCAACTTGATTTTTATCTCTCATGGTGTTTATATAAATGGTGTGATTATGTTATATCCAAATCAAAAGTCTGTATGCTAACTGTTTCAATCTACGGTTAATTCAGCCAGATGTAAATCAAATTAGGGATCATCAGTGCGTTAGCAAAGTTTGTCTTGTGCTAAGCAACTTTAAGAATATCGCCGCAAAATCATGTCTTGATTACTGTGGAGGTGGTAAATGGCATCTCTAGAGTCCACACCATTCTTAATCACACACAGAGCAAGAGAAAGCGGAAAAGCACTGAAAAATAAATTTGAACGGTGTGCAGAGCTCAGTGATTTTTGCTGGCTCTAGCAGTTGTCCTGGAGGTAAATGCATGCTTCAGCCCGCCTTGACGCTCTTCAATAAAACAGTGTTGCATTAGCTAGCGCCCAGCATGAGCAGAGAGTCCGTAGAGATATGGTGCACCATGCAGGATCGTATGAGAGGTTAGCAGTAGTGGTGGTTTGGGGGGGTTGGGTAGCGGTGGTGAGGAGGAACCCCACTCCCTCCCCTACCTTCAATCTTCCTCCCTCACTCCTACCACATCACCACCACCACCACCACACCCAGCCATCTTCCAAACAAACCCCCGACTGGAGCACTTACTCTCCTGCTGGTGTTTTACCCACTGCTCACGGTGGCTGGGGCCCTGGTGCTGGTTCTCATCCCGCTCGGCTTAATTAATCGGCTGGAGAATGTCACTGTCGATCTCCTCTGCACTTCTCATTAGCTACATTGTGAACTTGTGAGTCTCTCTGGGTCTGGCTTTCTGGAAAGGTCTAGAATGTTGCTGTTTTTCAGTGTGCTACATACACAAAAACTGTACACACACACACACACACACACACACCAACCGACCTTCTTTGGCTATGCTTTGGTGTAACGTTTAAAAATGTTCTTGTGATTGGGGGGGGGGTATCTTTGAGATAGGGAGGTAGATGCTTGTTACGAGTGAATCCACAAGCGATCAGCAGCCCATGGCTAGGGCTGTCCTTCAGAGGCTCAGTGGAGGTCTCACACAGCCCCCAGAATTACCAGAGCCTCTAAGAGCCCAATTTGCTGCCAACTTGATGGTGTCTCTCTCTCTCTGTCTAACTTGTTTTTCCCCCACCTTTTGCTCTCTCCCTCTCTATATGCCCCCCCTAGCTCTCTGTCTCTCTCCATCTCTCTCTCTCGCTCCCTCTCTCTTCCTCTTTCTATGCCCTCCTAGCTCTCTCTCTCCATTTTCTTTCCATTTTTGTTCTGAGTTGTTCCATGTCCATGAACTCGCACAAAAGCCCTTTTCAGTGGTGCAAAACATTCAGTAAAAGAAATAAAGATCACATGCATTATTGATGCTGCCAGCTGTACACATTTAGAAAAGGGGTGAGAGAAAGCAAGGAAGGGAAAAAAAGAATATGCTGGGCAGCATTCTGGCTCATGTGATTGCACAGCAGCAAGGAGTGTGTGTGTGTGTGTGTGTGTGTGTGTGTGTGTGTGTGTGTGTTGGGGGAGGGGGAGGGTCACTATATAAATAAATAAATGAATGAATGAATGAATGCAGGACTGAGCAAAGCGCGGGCAAGAGACTGGAGAAGACGAGCGACACAGCATGACATTTTTATGGGGAGGCATTATTTTGCTGTGGTTAGCCGTATGATTGTGAATTATTTTTTGAAAGGGGCTTTTCTGAGACCTGGACCAGATGAAAGGGCGGGTCGCTCTGGAGCCTCACATCCTGCATCCCCCTGACGCCCCCAAAAAAATACAAAAAATGTCAACTGAGGTTTATTCAGTTTGATCAATGTGGCAGAACCCCATTCTAGGATAGAAATACAGACTTGTGATCTAGGTTAGGATGAACAAGAAGCAGCCGTGAAACCCTGTTCAGAAATAACAGCACTGGAGAGCACATCTATGCTAAGTACACTCCCTTTCACAGGAAGATAAAAGGTGAAACTGATGAGGTAGGTGAAACTGATGAGGCAACTAGGGTATTGCTTTCAGGCTTTCATTTGTTCCTTTTGTACTATGTACTTTTGTAAGTATTTCTGTAATAAACCTAATATTGTTTAGTGTTTTCACGTAATAACAGTAATGACAGCTAACTGGTTCCATGTTGGTTCACAACCTGTAGGCTATTTCATGATTAAGTTGGTTTAGTATCGTATACCATAGTTACCAGCAGTGTTTATTTAAGCAATAAGCCCCAAGAGGCCGTGGTTTGCGCTGATTTTAGAACAGGTAAGGGGAGTTGTTAGGCACGACGCAAAACTGTTACTACAAATATTTGATATGGTTTCATAAATAAAGACAATTCAATTTAAGAAACAATAGTTTAATGATAAACCGTCATTCTTCCGCCACTGAAAAATATAGTTCCTAAATAAATCGTTGCCACGCAACCCTTGAAGCAACGCATCAGCCAGATGGAACACTGGGTATGAAATGCGCTATATAAATACACAGCCTTGCCTTGCCATTCGCTGCGCAGTAATATGGAATGTTATCATAGAATGTTATGAGGTCAAATTGTAAGATAATGCTGGATTTTACAACGGCTTTTAGCCAATCACAATCAAGGATTTGAACAATCAGTTTTAGAAATTAAGACATTTTGCTTTACGTTCTGTTTGCTTTCAAGTGACACAACACCTGCTTTGAAGGACTGCACTTTAACAGCTGGCATACTGGAAATTGTTTAGACTGTAATTGAAGATGATAGTGTCTGTCTTGAAACGATTTCTGCTCTTGGCACAACTCCCTGTTCTGAAGTCACATTTCAGAATTGTTTGGAATTGAATTTACTTGTGAATAATTGATTGACAGACTCTTGCTCAGGCCTCCCCAGTGACATGAATGTTCATCTGATTCGCATCTTATAAACGCGCAATCCAATATATCAGAGGTGTAGATTAATATCCCTATGCTTTTCGTTTGCGTTTTTGAATTATTAAAGTGCCTCAAATTGCACCACAACCACTGATGTGATAATACGAGGCGGTAATGGGACCAGGACGTGAAGCGCTCCGCTTCATAGGTGTGCTAATATCAAAAGTTAATTGACGTTCTAAAGAACGAGTCACAATATGCAATTATTCAACAGGGCTTTTTTTTTGCCCTCCTCTCTCTGTGAGGCAAAAAAAGAAAACAGAACTACTTTCTTTCTCTCTGCTGGAGGTTATTTGAACTTGAGAGTGATCCCACGCTGTTCCACCACCACTGATTTGCTTAAAGCCTTCTGGAGTGCCAAAATGCATTTGCGGGCAGCTGTGGCTCCAGCTCAGTACGAGCTGCAAAAATCTAATCTGTCACTTCCCACGGGGTGCCAGCGAGGGACGCCCCACTCTCGCAGGCCACGGGGTGGTGATCGCGCGGAGGGGGCTAGCGTGGAAAACATGCGGCTTACTAACATTGCAGGGATACAGGTTTTTTGTTTTTTTTGGTCCCAACAGCAGTGCCGCCGGGTTCCTAGAAACACATGTAGAACTGATCTTTAGGTGTAAGGACACAGTTGGTTTGTGTCTCTGTGGCTGTCGGTTGCCTGGAGCACCCCAGAAGTGACAGGTGAAAACACAAATTAACATAGATCTGTGCATGAGTGGAGGATTTCAACAATGCACAGGGACTGTGCAAGGACCAAACTGGGCGATGTCTAACAAGTTTAAATACCTGTGGGTGGTTGCAACATTCATGTTATGTATAATGATTGAGTGGTTAATAATATTGTCATATGGGTGAAAACCATACACAGCTCTACAAAAATGATGACGAAAAAACGCAAACTCCATATCCTATAAAAAAAAGGAGACCCATGACCTCAATTCTGGAACATCCACAGTTTAAAAACTTCTTTGCTGTCAATACATCAACAAACTAACACAGCCTTGACACTGTGATCTATTATCATTGGAAAAGTCTCAAAAAGCCATAAATACTGTACAAAAACCCCTTTAATACCTTTCCTGGTTGTCAGCAGTGTAAACACATGATGGATGGAGGCTGTCAGAATCACGCAAGGGGAGTACTGAAGTCAAGGCCCCTCTGGTGTACAACGCCGCAAATGACCTGCGATTGATCCATCATATCCTGTGTGTGTGTGTGTGTGTGTGTGTGTTTGTGTGTGTGTGTGTGTGTGTGTGTGTGTGTGTGTGTGGGGTGTGGGGGGGGGGTTGGTTGTAAGGTGAGGGGAGGCCACCCCTTTGGACCTTGCCTATACGACACGTCATAGAGCCCTGAATATAGTTACTGCGGCAAAGATAAATGCCGTGTCAAGAACATGACATCTGTTATTCATACCACCCAGAGATGTGGCCATGGTTCTGGATTAAGAGCCAAAACGCAAAAGTTAAAATCACTAAATCACACCAAGAGGAGACGCTTGCCTCGGTGGCACAAAACCGGGAGACGCCAAGTCACATGTTAGACAATAATACCATGTTTGCTTACTCATCCTATATTCCTTTATATATAGAAATGTGAGAAGTGTTGCCTGCACAGCTCTGCGTTAATTGATGTCCAGAAGTGATGTTTCCATAAGGTTGTGAAGAAAGAGCCTGCAGCTAGCAGAGTAATGCATCTAAAATGTTCTGTGTGGCAAGAGCAGCTTTTGGCTTAATATACCCATAAATAAGGCGGATGAATATGATTTAGTGGGAGAGGGAGCGAGAGAGCTGGGAGGGAGAGTTGGTGGGGGGGGGGGGGAAGCAATTTCATTTTTCTTTATAAAATTGCATACAGTGCCCAAAAATTAGGAATTATATTACTGCAGAAAGTGAGCGCTGAGCAATGACACTGCGACTGTGTCAGGAGATGCTGCTGTGTTTTTTCCCCTCTTCCACCACCTCCTCCACTTCCTCTTTTTTCCCCTATTCTTTTAAAATGTAAGCTCCCTTTCCCCCTGCCCCTTTCAATCCACACCGGGGATGTCTCGGACTGTTCCAGAAAGAAAAGCAGCATCAGCAGATATCATGGAGCCGCGGCAGCCAGGGAGCTTCCTTTAGCTTTGCTTTACATACAAATTGCTGTCAAAATAAAATTGCCTATTTTGAATGGGAAGGGAAATATTCCAAGAGCATAAAATACTAAAGTAATGAAATAAATGCAAAAAAAAACACACCGTCACCAAGGTCATCCACTGAGGCAGAAGAAAATAGCAAGGAAAATGAGATACTTAATGTATTTCAAATCGTATGGCACTTGCTGAAAGCTGTCCACAGAGAATCTATGTATGTGAATTCTTTTTTTTTCTCACATAAATATTACATTAACATATCTTTTAAAAAGAGAACTATGTTGAAAGGCTTGTGTGTTGCATGGACTTAAGATTTATGAAAGGCTACATCCAAACCACTTTAGCAGTACAGTACAACACAAGATATAAAGGCGTTTATATTTCCTCAGCTGTGAACGAGTGACATTGCTGAAGATACCTCTGACATCTTTGACAGGGCATATTAAACCCCTGCTCCTACCACTGAAGGTTAACAGCTGTTCATATATTCAAACACCGAAGACACAACATAACCTTTCAAGAGGTTATGGGGTCAAATGAATCTGTGGTCTGTATGTTACGTGTGGCTTTTGCAGGAGCCAAGTCTCAGGGTTTGGCTGTAGATAGCAGAAGAGGTCCATATTATCGTATGACATGATTTGTATCGTATGATTACCACGTTTGTTTTGCGTGTGCTGTAAAAAGGACTCTTGCCCTTGGTTAAACTTAGAAGTAAAGATGTAAGATTTATAAAAATGAATGTTTCATTAACATAATGTTGTTAGGCCTGCACATGTTTAGAAGATATCAGGAAAATAGACTGGACCACAGCAGATGATCTACGTGTTGTAACCTAACCTGCTGTAACAGTGAACAGCTAACCTGATGACAGATGATGACTACAGGGCTGCTAGTTACTGTTAACCACGACTAAAGAAGGCATGATCCCTCCCCCTGCACACAGCAGTAGCACAGGATTGGCTTGCCTTGCATAACAGACTGAAGGGCAGGTCATGCTCTAATTGGTTGGTTCTTGTGTTCGTTTGTCCCCGTTGGGATCCTTAATTACGGTAACTGGACCTGTCACAGACACAAACAAATCCATATCTGCTTAAATATGGGCAGGACTCATATTTACAGTCATAACAAAACGTTTTCTGAATGACCATTCCTGACTGGCCTTTCAAGTCACGGCCAATGTTCTGACACAGGGAACATTAAGGGATGAGTACGGCCGCCTTAATATATCTACCATTTCAAGTGGTCAGTCAAGGTGCTCAGATGTCTTAATGACAGACCACTGAGGGGTATTACCACTGCCACAGGAATCCATACTCTTTGCGGTGACACTTTCATTGAAGAGTCCGTCTAGAGACTTTACAGATGGTTTGTTGAAATTCAACTCCAGTCTTTATAATTGTTCACTGAACATCACCTTAACCAAACCAAACCCCTTAACATTATAATAATCCAAATTAAGTGTGACCCTATTTATTCCACGGGCGATCAAATCATGCCAAATTATTACTATCAGATTTCTTTAGTATGTATCTAAACATCATGTCATTTGAGGCACAACAAGGGCATTGATAAACATGCATGAACAAGACCATGAGTAGCTTCAATATGGCGCTCTGCACTACATACAATGCAACCCAAAGACAATGGCAAGCCCAAGAGGCCATCCAAACATAATTTGAAGGGTCAACAAATCTCACTGCAAAGCCAAACAAGCCTTTGTTGCCTAGCAGACATCAAGTGAAAAGTGAGATTAAGGCCAAATAAGAGGATCATTTATCAAGCAGCATTAAAAGGCGGCGGCTAACGGATGTGAAATCTGCTTGATAAATTGACGAGAGGGATCATTTGGCTGTGCCATGAAAGAGTGGCGCAAGCATATTTCAAACCATTAGGGGCTAAAGTTAGCTTTGCTATGCTGGCAATTCATCATGAGTCTTTAGCTTGCGTCGAGCAGAAGCTTTTGAAAGTGAATGTGTGTGCGCTTGTGTGCGCGCGTTTGAGCAGACTCAAAGAACAAATGTTTTATTTTCATTAAAGTGGTGGGGAGACTGCCAAAGGGCCTGTGTGTGTTGATGGTGGGAGAGAGCATAGTACGTCGGTGTGTGTGTGTGTGTGTGTGAGTGTGTATGTGCTGTGTTCTTGTATGTGTGTGTGTGTGTGTGTGTGTGTGTGTGTGTGTGTGTGTGTGTGTGTGTGTGTGTGTGTGTGTGTGTGTGTGTGTGTGTGTGTGTGTGTGTGTGTGTGTGTGGTATGTGTGTGTGAAGTGTACTTGTGTGTGTGTGTGTATGTGTGTTGGTGTGGGTGTGTGTGTGTGTGTGTGTGTGTGTGTGGGGTGGGGTGGAGGGGGAGTGGTGTGGGCGGTGTTGGTTGGAAAAGGGTCTCTTCCCCTGTGACGAATGGTGTGGAGAGCTGGGTCCACTTTTCATCCCATGGGTGGGGATGCATCACGAAGAAATAATATCAATACCAGATATTCATCCTTATTTGGAAAAACCTTCCTCTCTGTAATGCTTTTTCTCTGTGTGGACGGTCCATTGTTATCATTATTGATGATGTTTAGGATGCACTTAGGTTTGGGAAACTCAATAGATTTCATTAAGAGCAAAGAGAAAGTTTGAATGTTTTAAGGATGGTTTTCAGAAACATTTCTGGGATGTGAACTCTGGTGGCACACAATGTACCCAATCATCACACTGTTAAAAAAGCCCTGGGAATACGTTCTAACCCAATTCATAGTAATAAATATGTTCTTACTACCATTACCATACACATTTGAGTACATGGGTATTACTTTAACCGGATATTATATCTGTCTTAATCTTGCTGGGGGTCAGTTTCGACCCAATGCTATTTGGACAGACTGTGATGGTAACTACACACAGCTTGCAGTTCTGGTATCATGTCCATAATACCACCACCATTATTACTTTCAAAAGTTCAATCATTTCAAGAAATATTTTCCAGTATCCAGAAGTACTTTGCAATCATAAGTAGGGTACTCCGATTTAGGCACACCAGCACTTCAGAGAATACAGTGACTCATCACTAATTTGCTTGTTAACAAAAGCCTATGCCATGCAGTTAAAGGATCCCTTTAATTGGTTGATGTTGGCTTAAGTTTTAACCTTAGTCTTTTTGGCCAAACATAGCAGTTCTGCACTCCACAAATACTGGTGAAAAGGAACGGTCCTCTACACACTTCTCACACCTAAGATCAATTTCGTATCGACTAGATCACTGGAGAATGTGTGTGTGTGTGTGTGTGTGTGTGTGTGTCTGTGTCTGTGTGTGTGTGTGTGTGTGTGAGAGAGAGAGAGAGAGAGAGAGAGAGAGAGAGAGAGAGAGAGAGAGAGAGAGAGAGAGATAGAAAGAGACTTACGAGAACTGACCCTAATTATTTTCAATACTGCCACCACCTGTGAGGTTCCAACTCCCATCTCCCCAATGTGTACAATCCAGGAACGTATGAGGAGCTTATGAACTCACATCAGTTCTCTGAGAATCTGTGTGTGTTTTATTTTGTTTTTATCACGGTTGATCTGTTGGGTCCCCTTTGAAGTGATTTCTTGCCTCAGGGTCATGTTTAGGTAGTAAAAATGACTGCAATTTGAGTGAATGCATTTTTGAGACAAACACATCTTTCAAACTGCCTGAGGCCCTTTCTGGAAAATAATATCTTGATCTTGCAGGGCTTATGAGGAAAAGGGGTTCTGACAGTGGATGACAGATGTGTGTGTGTGTGTGTGTGTGTGTGTGTGTGTGTGTGTGTGTGTGTGTGTGTGTGTGTGTGTGTGTTGTGTATGCACGCGTGCACGCTTGCTTCTTCATTTCTGGTTCAGCTATTGTACGTGTTGCTTACCTTGCTCTTGTCAGTTGATGTGTTAGCTTGTAGACGCTGAGCCTTGAGGGCAAATAAAACTAATTTTGTGTCAATAGTGTCAGATTCAGTTTATAAATCTCAGCCATCTAGGCTCTACACCATAGATTACAATACACTACGAGACCTTTGTAGAGAGAATAATGTTTACTGATCCAAAATATCATCTTCTCACAATGTTGTCCTAGTTGTTTTACTATGACTTAAATAAAAATAATAATAATAATAATACATTTTATTTATATAGCACACTTTAACAAACAGAGAAGTCTCAAGGTGCTTTACAAAGCAATCAATCAGTGTCACAATCAAAGACAGTTGATAATAATAAATCAAAATTATAAATCAAAGATACTTAAAAGGAAAAAAAAGAAGGCAATCAAAACAACACAAGAACCAAGACCTTAGTTGAAGGCAGAGATGAAAAGGTGAGTTTTTAGTTTAGACTTCAAGTCAGTGAGGGAATATAAGGCCCTTATCCTCTTCGGGAGGTTATTTCATAGGTGAGGCCCCAGTGAGGAGAAGGCACGATCTCCCATGTTGGCCAGCTAAGTCCGGGGAACTGCAAGGAGGTCAAATACTGAGCTACTGGGACACTGTGATTGCATTATTGAGTGCTATGTTACACAATGCTATTCTTTAAAGGCCTGAGGCCTGTTAGACTTTTTTAGGTAGTCTGACATGATTTGATGTTTTAGTATATTTCCTCTAACTGAAAACATTGATGCACAACTGGCATATATGTAGAAGATTAAAGGTGTCTGGGAGTGTTCTTTTTATGACTCTAGGACAAAAACTTGCAGAGCTTTAAAGGCATATTGACAACAAGAACATATTGACAACACCCATGGGGAATAGACCTTTAAGGGCTGATGACACACTGATGTTAATGTATGTGACAACCTCCAACCAATTCGATTTTATTACAATATATCAATGTTCTCTTACTCATCAATGTTGCACTGTACTACGGTTAATGGTGATGTTACCATGGCAGAAGGGTACTATGACATATTATCTCCCTCTGGAACGAAATACTGTTTTCTGATTGGCTAATGGGGTGTACATTAAGTTCGTATAGATGGACACCTTGGACGTAGTCCCAGTAGAAACGTTAAATCGCCGTTCCATATCAATGCTCTTGAATGGTTACCATTGACAACCAACGTAACGTTTATTTTTTGACAGCTAGGATAATTTGAACCAAGATGGCGGCGTGTTGGGACATGTTAGTGGCCAATGTTTTATGTCAATTAAGCTATCTACACGACTTTTTATATGTCTAAATTTACTCGGTTAGTTGTTTATGTTCTACACGAATGTTGCAGAGTATAGGAATTCTTAACTGAAAGTCTTGAATATTATTTGTAGGCGGCTGTTAGCGCTTAGAAAAAAAACCCATTGTAACAGATGGTAGCTCACACGGCTAACTAGCCTTCGACCAAAATTACTAAGCTTGACCTCCCTGTTGCTCTGTCCAACTTCACCATCAACGGAAACGTGGAGTTCAACTGTAAATAGTAAAACCTTATGAACAATACCTGTGTCCGTGTGTCCGTTTACTTTACAGAGGTGAGCTCATGAGTGTCACTTTGCAGCAACGCCTGGGGAAACTAAAGGTCCGGTTCCACGCACTACTCTCTCACTACTTTCTCTAACGGGAGCACTAGGCTTCAAATCAAGAATTCATCAGGGTATTATGCATATTAAATTTCCTAAAGATAAAGGAAATTCTAAATAATAATAATAAAAACATTTTTGGATGTTGTAAACGGGAGATAAGCGGGATAACGGCCTCCGAGCTGTCCAGTTATACGAATTTAATGGACTTCTGCGGCGCAACACCACTCCGCTCCACGTCGTGGTGTTCTTTGCCCCGCAGCGTCCATTAAATTCGTATAACTGGACAGCTCGTCGGCCGTTATCCCTTACATAACAAACTGCAACCAAAACATATCAACCCATTATGAAAAGAAAACAGTATATAAAAGTAAGAAAGAAGACAAGTCATACAAAACGATTGATTTAAAGGCTAGAAAATAATATATAGTGCATGAGAAGCATTCACTATCCTACCTTTAACTAGAAAGTCCACACATCTTGCCTACAGGCAATTATTTAGACATTTTTGCCTGCTGGCAATCTTAAGACACAACTGAAACCACATCCTTGGCAGCTTTAAAAAAGGTAAATCTGCCATTTTCTGCAGCAACTCACTGAGTGAAATCGCTCAATGCCTTCACAGACACAAACCAAACCAAACCAAACCAAACCAAACAGACACACAAAAATGAAGATAAGTGATAGCCCAGCATGGGCATTTAATTTGCACTGGGTATTAGAGGGTGCATTTGCATGACCTATTACCATTCTAACCTGTTTTAAGTGGGATAGGATTTCTTTTATGTGAATGAAATGGCACACATATAAAATGAAATGTCAAAAAGGAGTTGACCCACAGGATGATCTTCAGGGAACGTCTACTTTGTTACACATGTGCTGAATTACAATGAGTCAGACAAACAACATGCATGGCAACATGCACAGAAGCACTTACAATGGCAGCTCATATGTTTACTCTTGTATCATTACTACACTTAAACATCCCAAAAGATATTTGATCTAGAAGACACATTTATAGCTCAAACCCATAAACAAATAACTCTGAAACATCTCACCAACTGTAGGTTGCCTTAAGGAAGAATATGTATTGTCCCAAACATGATTAATACAATTATTATTAATTTGATTTGCTATCCTTCGATTACAAAGCCAGCACCAACAAACACAGTTGGTACCATTTTACGAAAAAGTGACCAGTATTAACAGGAATGATGCTGTTTTGTAAGATAGTCTGCTTTATATAGAAAATAAAGACCCCCAAAATTAAATCAGCTTCAAACACCACCATCACAGAAATGCAGATTTAATGTGGCCAGTTTGCAGCACGTATTCCTGGTTGTGCTTTACAACCATTACATTATGTTGTGCTTCTTAGGTTTTATACCTATAACCTTCAGAAATTTTGCTCCTCTTAAGATGAAAAAGTTATATTTTAAGACTGGGAAAAGAATAGCTTTTAAGCCCTCCACTTCGAGAATGTGTGGTCCTAATAAGATAAAACTCTTCTGCAGCTAAGCACCATCTCAAAAGAAAATAAAGGATCTGATTTGAAATATCTGGGTAGAACAACCACAATAGACTCCTTAAAAAGCAATATTAAAACAAGCAGTGGATAATTGAGAAATGTGGGGCTTGCACAAGAAAATTGATTGATACCATGTGGACCCTGATTGTCACTTTGGCAAGATGTTAATGATTATTGATTAGTTGAAATGGACCTGTCAAAAAATTCTATCGCCTTTTGCAATTACTGCGGCCCTTTGATATCGAAAGTGGATAAAATTTATGCGACAATGAGGCCTTGAATTGAGACAGTTTGACAGAAAATGCAGCTATCTCTACCAAGACATTAACCTTGTGGCCATCTTATTGTCACCACACACACACACACACACACACACACACAACTGTTTTTACAACTTGGCTGCTGTTGACAGCGAAAGGACAGACCTGCCGGACCTCCTGACAGTTGGTTATGGAAACTTTCTCTGTCTTGCTCCACCAGCCTTCTTGTCTAATTACTGACAGAGCACTGTTTGATACAGTAATGTATGGCAGATGATAATGTTGGGTCTTAGAATGAGCAGCTAGACAAAAACCATTGTGTGCTTCATCGGGTCTCCAGTCCACAGTCGTCCCAGTAGAGCGCAAAGCTCGGATGAAACCTGTCACTGCCTGAGCACCAGCCCGTGATGGATGACCCTCAGCGGGGGCAACCCTGGGAAGCCTCCGACAAGATTTCACTTAACACTAAAAGGTCTATATCCCTCGTCCGGGATATTTTTATTTTTGAGTTTTCGTCTTAGAGACATAAAAAGAACAACCATGGAAACATTGAACCCTTTTCTAATATTATTGCTGAGGTCTTCTAGAATAGAATCATATATTCCATTTGTGCATCAATGTTTTTAGTTAAGCAAAATGTATAAAAACATCAAGGCATGTCAGACAACTTAGAAAAGTCTAAAAGGCCTTGGACCTTAGAGTGTTAATGGCTCAGAAATCCTTGGGGTGGGTTTGACACTAATCCACTCCATGCACCTTTCGCACGATTGCCATCCAATGCATGGGTCGCTCACCCACAACAAGCTTCAGTTTTGCAGAGGCAATCCTCCACTGATTTCGAAAGGGGTTTTAATGTGTTTACATTTTTAAGAAACCTGAATACGATGCCACCGGGCCTTTACACTTGGTGGCTGAGAAAAGAATCTCATGTGCCTTACAACCTCAGAGAGATTTTAATTACCATATATTAGAACTCCTTACATCGCCAGATACCTTGAGGAATATTGCCTGTGTGTGTGTGTGTGCAGGTGTGTGGTGTGTGAGAGAGAGTGCATGTTTGGAGAATATCCGTATCTCTTTTCCACCCCCTCATGCAAACACCTGTCTTTTTGCCCTAATTCAAATTCACAAATTCCTATTATAAATATCGACTTGGGTGGATGTAGGACTCTAGGGCTCCCCGAGGAGATAGTTGTAAGGTAAATCTACCGCTGAGAGTAAAGGAAAGTGTGGGGAGCCATAAATTAAAGTCCTTGTGCCGGGGAGAATCTTTTCTATTTTAGTGTCTGAACGTTTTGTGTTGGAGCCAGTTTGGCTACTCCATGGATTACTTTTTCCCCCGCTAATATCTTCCTGATGGTGACTACAGTTGCATGATAAACTAAATCAGGTCACCACACGTGTATAGGGAGAAGCAAATAAACTTAGGGGATGAACAAATGGAGGATTCACTCAAGCTAAATCAGTTTGACCTTTCCTTCAATCCATCAACCTGGCAAAACCTTCTAGAGATAAAGGTTATTTCTCACCATCAGCTGCAGGGAAAATGTTCTTTTGGAAAAAATGTATTCATGCCAGAAAAAAAAGATAATGACTAGAATTGTAATAAAGTAGTGCGTAATTATGGCACGACTGCAACCTCTGTAACTTGTCGAAGCTTTGAATGTGAAAATGAAAAGTTGCTTCGTTGCTTGTATTCACCCCACGAACACAAAGAGCTCGCTTTGCCACGAAAAATGCAATTAAAATACTATTGTAAAAGAGAGGACAGATTGCCTGCATTTCTTGACTTTTTTTCAGTGTATAAATTGAGGCTTTAACACCACCCCCCAACTGAGAGCTGGCCAATATAGAATGGGGTTAAAAGCAGATAACAAGAAACAACAACCTTTCTCTCTTTCCCTCCAACTCCCATCCCCCTCAGCCCCCCCTTACACACACACACACACACACACACACACACACACACACTAATCTACATTTCTGGAGCATCTCCTCTCTGTTCTTTTTGGCTTTTGATGGCAGCTATTTGTTTTCCTCTCGACGCCCTGATTCCGAGCTTGTTTATCAGTGTGTTCAAGGGTGTTTGGTTCTTTCTCAACCTCCATTAGCACTTGGCACAAGGGATTCCTTTTTTAGAAATGTACAACTGAGCCACTCATTGAGTCGAGTTGGCCAAAACTCGCTCTGGCCACGGTTAGTCAAACAATAGGGGAGGAGAGAAAAAAAATGTGTTAAAACAAGAGAAGTGCTGTGTCTACCCGTCTGTACATCGGGGGGCGTATCCAATACATACTGGGAGAGAAGAAAGGGACACGTACAGTCTGACTGCTGGCACACGATATTACAGTGCAACACAACAGAAGGCTGGGGATAATTGGGTCTGGATGGGCCAGCAACTCAAAGTCCAACAGAGACAGCCGTCAAAAGAGTTGGTCTGTGCCGCGTCATAACAACAGTGTCAATGAAAAAGTTCATTTTGACACAAACACACAAAACCCAAACTACCCTTTCAGAAGATACGCCAAAAAAACAAGTTGTTTTCGGTGCTGGCACTCAGATTAACAAAAGGGCAGTGTGTCTGTTCTGAACAGGTTCCCCCGACGCATGTTGGTTGGGGTAAGAAGTGCGAAACTCTTTTGCTTCGGCTCTGGGTAACATGCGGGCCTTTGGTTGCAAGGAGACATTAGAGACTAAACAAAACACTGACAGATTTGCAAGGGAGAACAAAAGTGACAAAATAATGCCTTGTCATTTCACTTCACTGTGCGTAGGGTGACTGGCATACAACTCACTTCTCAATCTCTTTAGGGAGTGGAAATACTCTCTGAGGCCTCTTTTGACAAGGCTAGTCACCAAAGGTTCACTTTACAACGAGGGATGGCAGCTCTGCTGCTGCCCATAGCAATTCATAACAGCCGGAGCCGGGCTGCTGGAAGCGTCTCCCACAAACTGCCGACACTCTGTGGGAGTTGATTAATAGCGTGGCTTTCCAGCTATCAAGCTGGGTGCAAACTGTGTTGGGTGTTCAATTATTATGCATCTTTAAAAGTCTTGTGTGGCAGTGGTGTCTTAAGTGACTCCAGGTTACCTCGATTTTGTCTTGTAGGTGGGGGTGGGCGCTGAAGCAGGGTGTCTGATGTGGTGGGGGGTGTGGTGGTTTGGCTCAATCTTCTGACACGGCTCAAACTAATTCCTCTGAATGATTGTACACAAGAAGTGTCCAGTAGGATCAAATTAAGGCCAAGGGAGCAGTCGATTCACTTTTTTAACAAGGGCGACTGTGGGCCACCCCCCCATTTGTGGATGGCATTTTGGCACCAATCAAATCTCTGCATTTCAGTGAATTCATTCGGATGCAATGGGCAATGAGGCGCTAGCCTGCAGTCGGACTCAAGCTGCGGACAGCAAACCAGCCATTCCCTGCCTGTCTGTGACAGCTGCTGTTGCCAAGCACAGCTGGGCTCAGGCCTGGTGGGGTTGATTGTTTAGCTTCTGTCTGCAAACGCGATCGTTTGCGTGAGCCAACTATCGGACTGCAGTAGCACATGACTCGTTAAGAATTGCTTCCCCTGAAAGTGAAGAGAGGTCAATAAGTTCACTCAGGCCCAGCGGTCAGCGTCCCACAGTAAGACCCCACAAAGATGTCAAGCCCCCTGCCTCCCTTAGACCACTAACAGCTGTTTAGCATTGCTGACATGTAGTGAACAGGGATAGATTAAAAAAAATTGTAACTCAAGGCAGTAAGGTTTGGGTCATAAATTACAGTTAATTCTGAACAAAAATATCTATAATGGTCTACAATGACCATAATCAAAAATATTATTGTTCTAAATAACAGTGCCCTTTTCCTTGGCATTTATATAGGTGACTGACATCACAGAGCATGAAAAGAGGTGTATCCGGGACTGCTATCTATCTGCATTAACACATGCATGGTAATTCACAAGGGACATGGCACACAAAGTGCACTGGTCTGCATCAAGTGTTTTCTTTAGCTCCCCAGACAGTGTAGACAATGCTGTACTATGGGCTGGAGGCCAGACGACCCACATTGGCCTTCAATCCAAGATGATCATTCAGCATCAGATCTGCTGGTGCTGTCCTCCATACGGAGGCCTCTTCCTTTGATTAGGCCTATGGAAAACCAGCTCAAAGGGCAAAGATAAATTAGACCACTGAAAACATCAAATCGTGAAAAAGCCTAAGAATAACTGGGGAAATATCATAATGCTTTTATAGTGCGAAAAAAAGGGGGGGCAAACTTGGGGGGAGGGGGGGCAAACTTGCCCTTAGTTGTGTTCTAGGCAGGGATCCAAACATCATAAAGACATATAGAACTATATAAACTTCAGTGCCTAGGCCTATGTTTCCACTGTTATGCTGATGACACACAGCTTTATATCAAAACTGCCCCAAGCCCCACTGCAGCCATGTCATCTCTCAACGCCTGTCTTGGGGAGATAAAGGCATGGATGAGCAACAACTTTCTCCAGCTTAATAGAAGCAAAACTGAAGCCCTTCTTGTTGGTACTCCACACCAGGTTCAGTCATCCTCCTTGACTCATCTCACCTTCGACAGCCAGGTCATCCCCCTCCCCTCCACAGTCACTAATCTCGGAGTTAGGTTTGACTCTCACCTGAACTTTAATGATCATATAAAACACCTGTGCATATTACACTCACTACACTGGCTCCCTGTCTCTTTCCGGATAGACTACAAAGTCCTTATAATCACCCATACATGCATTAATGGACATGCACCTCCCTACCTGCAAGAATTAATTACTCCCCAAACCTCCACCTGCACCCTCAGGTCTTCAAACAGCTCGCTCCTCCGCGTCCCCAAAACCAAGCTCCGCACCATGGGCAACCGGGCCTTTTGCTCGGCAGCGCCACATTTATGGAACAGCCTCCCTGACCACCTAAGGGCAACACAGACGCTGGATTCCTTTAAAGCTGGACTTAAAACTTTCTTATTCAGGAAGGCATTTCTGGCCTTGTGTTAAATCTTTTCTGTTATGCTTATGTTAATATTTAAATTTGTTTTTCATTTTATTGTATTATTATAGTTAATTTCTTATATGTAGGCACTCTGAGATTCTTTGGAATGAAAAGTGCGTTAAAAAAAAAAAAAAAAAAAGAATTATTATGTTAAGCACAATCACAAAGTCTGTCCCCTTACCATTCATAGAAAGCAATATCTGTAATGGAAGGTAAAACCAGTCAGGATTAGTTATTGGTAGAACTAAGATACAAACAGTATTTTTTTTATTTACACTTACTTTCTTTAGCTTTGGCTTCTCTCTTCTATGGCTTTGTGATTGTGATCAGGCAAGGCTCACAGGTGTGCGGTGTAACAGGTTGAAGAAATAAGCTTAGTCTAGATTAAATCAATATCACCCTCCTTCAGTGCACACCTCCACCTTTTCCCCTGACCCCTCCTGTGCCAAACCCCAGCACACCACACAACAACCCACCTTATTGGACCTAAAGCTTTTCATTAGGGGGCTCGGACCAACTTTTTAATATCTGTGGATCCCCTGGTGTGGGTTGTTTTCTTGTGTCTGGGTCTGGGTAGGGAATTGTCTAGATAAACGATTTTGTGTGGTGGTGGGTGGTGGAGGAGGGGGGGTTGGGAGTCAAACTCTTTCTTTCTTTTCTTGCCCACCACCTCCACTTTTCAGAAGAACGGTTTCGAAAACACGTAAAACATAATTAAGTCACAGCATCTGAATTAAGCCGCTTAAGGGATTATGTTATTTAACATACCTACTTTGAAGCAGAAATCGTTAAAATACAAAAAGTTACTTTGCAAGGAGATCTGAAATGAACTGGAGATTTTCCTACTCACTTGAAATATAATGCTGCTGAAATTGATGCAATCTCGAAAAATAATGTGCTTTTTAGATTTAATCACATGTCGAACTCATAAAAACGTAATGGGGAAATTGGATACTGATACAAATTCTACAGGAATGGTGGGGATCAGGTTTTGGTGTGTGATTGTTTTGATCTCGCTTCGCCAGGCATATGGTGGTGTCAGGGAATTTGTAAAATGTGCAAATGCAGATGCACACCGCTGAACAATGAGCTGCCTCCGCTGCTGAGAGAAAATGGGTCATTATTTATTCATTTGCACTGTTTGCCATTGAGAAAGGAACGACACAACTCGACGAACGCTGGGAAAGATAGATTTTTTCTGAAGGTAAACTTCAAAGCAGCTGACCTGACTTTCAAGCTGCGGATATGGCAGTTATTTTCATGCCCTTGTTAGACCTCTGAGCGACTTACAGAGAGACTAGGG
Organism: Sprattus sprattus; assembly: GCF_963457725.1. NCBI lineage: Eukaryota > Metazoa > Chordata > Actinopteri > Clupeiformes > Clupeidae > Sprattus > Sprattus sprattus. The sequence continues at coordinate 14,515,906 of NC_137919.1, forward strand.
TAGATTCAGCATGCAACATCCAAACAGAAATATATATATTCTGTAACCAATCACAGCAAAAATACTTATTTGATTATCTCATGTCAAAACAAAAACTAAAAAGTGATAGCACACTTGGACAACATGAACAATGTGATAAAATTGCTTCTTTTTTCACCAACTTCTATGAAACAGTACAACAGACAGTTGTTCAACGCTACTGAGCGCTCGGCAAAGTCTAGGCTGTGTAAGTTCTCTCCACGACATGAGGATCAAAGAGCTGTGTTCAAGTTGCCGGGCAAGTTGCTTAAGGCGAAACACAAATATGCCGCCCCAACCTCCCTCTCAGCCGGAGTAGCCATTTAGCTTGCAGTGTGTGTTTGGGAAAGCTTCACTAAAACATACTTTGGTTAATAGCTCTTACCAGACATATTTTACATCCTCCATCAATGGAGAATTATTACTCATCAACCTTTGTTATGAGGAGAGACTTGACTGACGTCATTTTAAAATTTCAAGAAAACCCACTGCTAATGTTACTTCGAATGGCCCAGTTTTATTTATCTCAGTTTGGCCAAAAAGCATTAGCTGAAGAAAGATTTTAACATGCCAAACCTTAATGGGAAACGGGAGAAATCCACACAAACGAGTTTCCAGACTGCAGTGTTAACTGACAGACCTCTTAATGATTTCATCCTCCACCAGTGCTGCTTCAGGATAGTGGCCTGCACTACCACGGGAGTACAGCCGGATCCATGGGTCCCAACACAAAACAGTATGGTGTGGGACTAATTTTGAGTGCGGAATACAAGTACGGGCGGGAAGAAACTGATGTGTGGGAGTGGGAGAAAGACATGACTTGAGGGATTCCTGCAAAAACGAAATATGTGTATAAAAGGAAATAAAACTAGATTCTTTGTTCTTAAACTACAGAATTGAATTTGTGATACCAGAAGACCAGCAAAAAATGTTTTACGTAAACAGGCACAAGATTGGTGTTTTTTTACGCATGGGACACCATGAGCGGGACTGAAAAATCCATCCTGTGTAAATGTCCACCTGATTTACATGATATTACATTGATTTTGTTGGAGTGGGACAAAAATCCATCCCGTGCATATCTCTACATCAGGACAGCTAGCGCCACAGGTAACCCAGGAGCAAGTTGGTGCCCCCTTGTGAATACGGTGAATTAATGAAAGTATCTTCTGTACTACAGTTTAAGTCAGTCTAAGGCAACACACCTTAACACTCATCCCCCCATAAAAGAAAGGCTTTCAATGATGATGTATCTTTGTGTGTGGCTATTTAACTTTTGGAGGAAACAAATCTACTTGTTTTTAGACAATTGAAGTGAATTCCTCATACATCAATCTACAACAGATCCTTTCCCCTTGTTTGTATCTAGAATACATTTTTAGCTGTCATTTCCATTTCACATTTTGAACTCAGTCAAGGTACAATCTGGCTATTTTATCCTGTCATACTGTACATGGTGTGAAAGTCAGGGGTCAGGTGTCATTATCTTGACGCCTACTGATTAACCTTCCTAAGTGATCCATAGATATTTACGAAGTAGAAGCTCATACCAACGGCGGACTTCTCATTCACAGATTGAAATTATACACTTGAGCAGTGTAGCATTTGAAGAGAGGAATTTCAAATGAATTGTTGAATGAGAATCTGTCCATCCCCAATCTCTCAACTTTCCATATGTATTTTACATTAAATGAGTTCACTTCCATGAAGGAAGTGTGGGAAGTAATCAGTGTGGAACTGGCAGATGGAGAGCAAAACATAACATAAAAAAAAAGCATATCAAGGAATAAATGGCAGTGCTCCCACTAACTCAAACATTAGTGTCGTAAGTGATGTAGACTATTCACTTTCTGAACATTTAACAAGTCCCAGTGGTATGAGGGTTGCAGCTGAACAAATCTTGTTTGAAACAAAAAAGCTTTTTGAACAAACATGAAGTAATGACACAGGCTTAGAAGTTGGTAAGGAATGTGCCTCATCAATGGGTATCATTTCTTTGGGCGGAAATATTACAGCACAATGCCTTTCTCTGACAAGAGGACAAAAGGCTTTTCAATCAAAGCAAAACATAAATAATTAAAAAACGAAGGCGCCTGATGGAGTTGTGTAGTTTACATGACACCTGATGAAGCCTCTCTGGAGTTTTCAACAGATAACCACTTAAAAGGGCCATAATTTTATTCAGATGTGCTTCCTGATTTCTCTGTGCTGCAAAGCACTGTTCTTATCTGCGCCACCTATAAAAAAAGACATCCTGCCTTACTGACTTGAAATTGGTGCCCCTTGAAGACCCAAACTCACCGCTTGGCAAAGCCAGCATGATGCCAGGGCACACACAGTCACAGAGGGTCTGGCCCTCCCATAAATAACTTGTTTTTCTCAAAGAATCAGCGACTTCCTGGGATCTCAATAAGGACATCACAAGCCACACTGCTCAGAGCCTGGACCTGCATTTTTGAGACACATGAATTAGTGGACAAAATGGCAAGGGAATATGTTTATGAACTCCAGTGCCTTTTCTGTAGTCAGTACAGTATTTGACTGATACAAATGAATCAGCGATGAAAAGGAATATTTAACAGAATAATAACTATTATCCAATTCTCTTTCCCCCCATCTACTTGGTAACAATCGGATGGTGAGACAATCTATTTGGCTCGTATTCTTTTATAAACATGCTCCGTGATCAGCTTACTCATTATGTCATTAGCCATCAAGGGTGGTAGACACAGGTAGCCGAGCAAAGCATTCTGAGAACACCAGACCTCCTCGAGATAAGAGATGGACACCAAACAGGCACACTCATCAGTGCTCTCAATAACACATGGGCACACACTGTTCTGTACACCGTCTCTCCCATTGTGAGATCCCTGCTCAAGGGCCGCTGACTGGAATTGGACACCACCACACAAATCACCCTCAGAGCTCACAAAGATGAGAGAGGGGGACAAAGAGAGGGCGAGTTATTAGTCCTCTGGCTATCTCTGGCCCCGAGCAGTGACAACACTGACTTTTCAACGCATTTTCCCTTAAGCAGACATTGTGAGCCATGTCTTGATCCATCTCTTTGGGCCCCTGGAGGGGGACCGTGACACTTTGGCCCTTGCACAAACAATAGGCAGAGGTCCCCAAGGGCAGGAGGCAACTCTTCCCCCTGTCGAACAGGTGTGTTATTTTGAAGTTTCTAATTATAACCTTTAATCAGGAGCTGCCTTTGATTGGGTTTAACTGCGATAACTAGATGAGAAGTTTTAGAGAAAAATGGGGAAAAGAGCAAGCAATCAGAAAATTCTTGATTGGAAGGGCGCACACACAAAAAAGTGCTAGCATTTTTGTTATCTCAGAGGAGGGAGAGGATACGGTAGTCTCTCCCACCCCCGTTGCCCAACCAAACCAGAGCGAGGCACTTGAAAAAGAACAAATTTAAATTGTGCTACGTGAGTGTCCCTGCAAGGTGACGGCAGGGGCGAGTGGCTGGTTGGTTCACAACAGTGAACATTTTTGTTCTTTGTGTTTTTTCTGAAAAAAAAATACGATCATCAGTATCTCCCTCCTTGTGTCTGTTATAATGTTAAAATTAGAGCTTATTTACCTCTCACGGATAGATCCATTACTGTGAGTAGGCCATTGTGGAAATCTTAATGATGTTAAGGGTGTCTGAGTTATTCTCAATTTCGTGCTGCAGAAACCTTAGCCACATCAAAGACCAAAACATATGTTTTCATTTCCTGCTGAATATTGTGGCTAAAAACATCCTTATGTGCAACTGCATTCAGTAAGTAATCGTTTACCAACATTACACCCTGATGCAGAAAGACCAGATGTCCCAAACTTAACAATGTAGTGATGTATCGTCCAGTCAGATTTAAAATGTTGATAACCAGCAGATTTGAAAGGAACGGCAGGGGTTAAAGAGAACTGTAAGTTTCTGCTAGTTTCATGTGGACATAACTGAAGTCTCAATGGCTTGGGACCTGGGGAACTGTTTACAAACAGTTTTCAATATCCTCACAGAAAATATCCCAGAGTTCTTTACATCCTGGGGAGTATATCCATGACCAACTGTGACAAGAGAGAAGACACTTTAGTGTTTTTGGCTAAAATCTAAAGCAATTGGCATATGCTTGGTCTTTTTCAGTGTTCTCTGGCATCGGTCGACATTTTCAATCTATTAGCTCCATAGAGCAAGCCAGCAAATCCACATTTACACTCCAGTCTGTAATCAGTCTTACCAACAGGAGTAGAGTGAGAATCATGCTTTTCTTGTTTATCAGCCAAATTGCCACAAACCAAATGTCTTGGAAATTCTTTACACTCAATTCAGTCTCCCTTCATTAACTTAAATGAGACGAGTTACGAAAAAAAGTATGCAGCATTAACTGCTACTACATCTCAGAAGAGAGATTAACATAGGGTGAGGTTGTCCACTCTGTGTTCTTGTGGGAAGCAGCTGGGCTCTCAATGGACGCAAAAGAGTTGAACAGGGCTTAATGTCCACACAACTTTTCAGTGATAAGAATAATTTCATAAGATCTTGCTGGAAATTACACAAATATGAACACACTGGAGGGAGCCATGGGCCAGCGGTGAAAATGGCATCCTGTACCTAAACTGTCAAAGAAAGGCTAGAAATATTTAGAAATATTTAAAGGTATATGACCATATTAAATTAGGTATGAAAATATAGCATTGGATACTAACTACTTACTGGCCGAGAGTGAGGTCATGCAGGTTAATATCAGACAGAGGCCGTAACGTATCGACCGAGCGACACAGTGTTTCAGGTGTTGCCGTAAACAATGACTTGCTAACTTCAAGTTACAATGATCAATAGAAAACGGACAACAGGGCTCAGCTTAAATGGCTTTAATTTACAGTTAAACACAAGGTTTTCAAACTATAGTAGTCAAGTCTTCATCATCACTTTCAATAACACATTTTCGCTGCTTCTGAATTGTACTGACCTGTACTAAGTCCTAAAGTATTACCCGATATCAAAATGTTCGCGAATTCTTGAGTCTTTATTCTTCAACTGTCACGACATTCAACTGGTTGCCTGTTCTCAGATAATTTCATAATAGGAGTCCTGATTCTATCAATAGCCTACATGCTCATGGCTGTTGATATATCGCTAATTGTTAAGGATGTAATGTTTAGTACTTGGTACATGGTATCACTCATTTTTAAGATTGATGGGGTGTGCAATAACAATACTTATCAGACCGCAGACCGGCTAGAACGTCAATACGCGGCTGGCATGACTACCCATTAGCCAATCAGAATGCTCGTACTGTCGTTGCCATATATAATAAATATATAGGATAAACATGCTGACATGCATATTCATACTGTAAATGTACGTCATGTGTGCATGCATAAAACATGCCATGCTTTAAACCTTATGCTTTATAAAACCAGAGAAGTGAAGACAAATGCATGCACAGTGCCCCACTTACCAGCACCTATTTTTTTTTTTTTTTTTTTTTTTACAGTTCTCTAATAGACCCATAAAAGATTTAAACTAAAATAGTCTTCAATGTCATGCTTGCCATTTGTGTATTGAACTCCTTTATTGGACTGCAACATGTGTTGGGTCAGCTTGCCTGTGCCTCTAATTGTTATTCTCCGAGGGGGAGAAGTTAATGAAATTGCTGCAGAATGAGTGCCCAGCTGCCCATGGCTTCCATCGATTGGCTCGGGGTCCTAATGCTGCCATATCTGCTTCACCATGGTTACCTGAACACCGGGGGCCTGCTAATCTGTCCCCTTTTCAAGTGGGTGTTTTATTTTGTAGATTTACTGAGCAGATTTATGCATCATAATGTCCCATATGTGTGCATGTGTGTGTGTGTGTGTGTGTGTGTGTGTGTTTGTGGGTGTGTGTGTGTGTGTGTGTGTGCGCGCACAGTTTGGTGTGGTTTGAGTTTCTATGCATGTTTGTGTGTGTTCTATTGTGCACATGTTGCGATGGCAAAGACTAAATCCATTAGCAGAAAGCTGATGGCCGCAGCATCCATCTGACATCTTAAGCTGTGGAGAGGAAGAGAGAGAAAGCAGGCTGCTACCATTGAACAGCATGACCCCCCCCCCCCCCCCCCCCAACCACCCGTCACCCTTCCATTTCCTATGTGTAGCTCCGAACTAAGTGCCTGCTGATAACAACAGATTTTTTGAGGAGAGGAGCATGGCGCTGGAGAGCTACGTGGAGGAAGTTGATGGGGGGATCGGATGGGGGGGGGAGGGGTGCTGGGGGTGGGTGGTGTTGTAGTGGGCGTCGGCAGCAGAAACAAAAACACATTCTGTTCGCTTTCTACCTCACTGAGAGATGAATGAATGTCAAGCGAAGCGCTCCTGATGTATCAACACAGGGCGATGTGAATACATTGGTCACAGTTAAGGGAACCAAGCACCGGAGAAGTAAGAGAAAAGCCCCGCAGTTTATTTCACAAACACGATGGAAAAGATTTATGGGCCGAGCTCAAGCATGACGACCCTATGTTAACAGTAGCGAGCCAGTTCAGACCAGGAGCTATCGATAGGCTGAATGTGGAAAATAAGAACAATCATTATCACAATCACAACAATAATGGAGGTCAGACGACTTAGTATTGCACACCTTAGCTAAAATGCGGGGATTGGAAAGGAGGAAAAACAAAGAATTATATAAAACAAGAACAAGTCCTTGAAGGCTTTCCAGAATACAGAACCAAACGCCTGAAGACAGGTTATCACAACAGTGACACAACAGTTTGCAGCTCCGAGTGAGTGCATCTACTCTCACCGATCAGCCAGGGATAACGTTTGAGCACACAAACCCCCTCAGAAGGAACACAGAGCGTTGGACTAATGGATCCTTCTCGTTAGGCCCACGCATGTCAAAACAGAGAGGTCATCTTGCTATGAGCGCTTCTCTTATGTTCTGCCAAAGGTTCTCCAAGCAACTCCTAATTTGCTTGTGTTTTCTTTTTAAACACTTTAAGTTCCGCAATAAGGAGAATGCCTCAAGCTGCACCCTTTTGTTTTTCATGTCTAAATATGTGGTATTAATAGATCAGAAGAAACTAATGAAACCACTTGAGTTGACTAGGTGCCAGACAACTTTTCTTTGACCTTTTGCGGATCTTGCTGTTTCTTCCCACTGCTTTAGTGCTATGGAGGGGGAATAGTTGAGCTTGGTTGCATACTCATGCACGCCCTCCGTGATAAATTGCACAGGCGTAATCTGTTTTCATGATATATTGCGACGCAATGAGGGGGTAGGCAGCCTCTGATCCACTGTGACTTCCTCCATATGTCGAGAGCCAAAGCCCCCTTGGCTTTCCATCTCCAGTGCGCATCTGAGTACCGCTTCTTTCTGAGAGACCCCCCAAAGGTGTCCAGAAGCCTCTGGTTTTATGTACACTTCATATCGCCACGGTGATCTTCGGGAGATTTGGGGCGGGGGTTGGTGCAGTCCCGTAGGAGGAGCGCAGCATCATTGCCTACTGTCATGATCCTCTGTTTGTCTTCCCAATGGAGATGGGATCCTGTAACCATGGTGTTATTAGTCTCCATGGGCTAACGTGTTCATTCAATAGCACAACCCCTATGCCTCCTAGCTCTCTCTCTCTCTCTCTCATACAATTACACATAAAACCCACTACAGCCCCTTCATGTGAAAAGGAAGGGAATAGCAAGAAATGAAAAGCAAGAAAGATAGAAGGACAGATTGAGAGGCAAAGAAATAGAAGTGGTAATAAGATCGGCGATTGGTTTCACTGAGATCGCTTTGTGAGGGCATTTAATCTTCCGTTTCGAAAGAAACTTATCACACATAAGTGTGTCTCTTTGTCTGTGTGTATATGTCTGAGTGTGGGTGTGCCCGAGTGTATGTGTATGAGTTTATGTGTACCTTAAACATCCAGTAGCTCATGAGTTCAGGCGCATTGTGTGGCCGACCAACGAGCTCTTTTTCGTTTACAAAGAAGAGAAAAAAAGTCAAGGCACAACAAAGGGCGTGATTACAAGAGGCTGTATTAACTCCTGGAGTGGTTATCATTTGAATGGCATTTGAATGGCAGTGTGATTTTGCGTAGCATGGCTACTTGAAAGGTGCTGGGTTTCTTTTCTCTTCTCCTTGCCGAACGTGAAACGCTAGGCTTCATTCCAAAGGCCTTAATCCTGTGGCAGGCAGGCAGGGGGGCTTTCACACTGCGTTTGTTCCATGATCTCCAGCTTGCACGGCCCATGCTAGAGTTTCTAGCTCGCTGTGCTGTCCGTCTCTCTGCTTTCAAAGCCAACTTACATTTAAACCACCTGTTTGGAGCACTTGTGCAACTTGAAAGCTACCCTGATGAAGTGTACATGCATTGTGTTTGTGAAGCTATTGTGAAGACAACTGTTTGTGCATGTTCAATCAGAACTGAACTTCTTGCCCCTAAGAGACAGATTCAGAGCTGTAGAGGTTATGCCACAAAAAATAGAACTTTACCCCAGTGGCAGGAATAAGTGTCTGTGTGATTGGTACCCTACAATAGCGCCGAAAAGCCTCTACCCTTTGTAATATAAAATTGGCAGTTTACTAAAAGATACGTTTCCCACAACCTTCCTGGTATCCTTTTCAAAACAATTGAGATGAAGTTTCTGATCTTCTGTATCCAGGCTGACATCCCTCCATCTACAATGGCAGGTCTTTAAGGGCTTATAAAAGCCTTCAGGGTTAGAAATGGACCAAATCTTTTCCTTGAGTTTTGTGTCTGGTATCCAATTTATGGGAGCCTATACTGTAACAGCAAACGCCTTTCTTTTATTACTGGGAAAGTAAGTGGGATCTAATCTCAAAACGAAGCACTGTAAAATTAGCTTGGTTAGTTTTAGCTTTGTGACTAAAAACATTTGGGATAGCAGTTTAACAGCCTTTTTTTGAAAACTATTGATTAAGCCATAACATTATTTCCAATACATTAGACTCTAGCTAAAGGTTTCAATGTTTTAGGGTACAACAGGTAGGCTAAATACTTTGTAGCTGAATCCACTGATTCCCTCTTTGATGATCCTTAGTAAGAAGGTTAAAAAGACTTGCCACTGCCATTTTGTATTTCGGGGGACAGTAATTGTTTACCTATTGACAGGACAGTCTTACTAGTTAGCTGTTTGAACTCCAGGTGTCAGAAAGACAAAACTTTTTCTTGCAAGGTGTCAGAGGTGTTTTGTCCCTTGGAGTTTAAAAGAACAAGGTTTTGGGCCTTTTCTGCAAAACACCATGGAGCTGTGAAGGACATACCTCATCAAAGCTCTCATGCTGTCACAAAAGAGCACAATCATCCTTGTTTTATTGCTCTTAGCTTGGGAGCCGTAAAATGACTGGTTTAAGCAATTATATCATCAAGGGACATTCAGCTTCTCAAGCCAAATTTAATCAGACCATTTCATGAATCAAAACTCACGCACCTCAAGATACTGATTAGCAACCACCACTGATAACAATCTCTGTAAGTACCTGAAGTGTACAGTGTCTGAATTATTTTCTGTTTTCCCCCACATTTCCTTTTTCTGTCTTGTATTATCTTCAGCAAACCAACCCAGCTTTTAACATTATGTTCCAGTTTCCTTGGTTACAAAGCACCCTTTCCATTTTATGGGCATTATCTCTGACTTTTTATTACAAGTGTGGGCTGGTGTTACATCTTTGCAGGCTCTCAACCAATCACATTGCGTGGGTAAGGTTAGTTATCCAACACAAAATATACTCATTGCCTAACAAGACATTTAAGCAGGGACTGTCCCTGTGCAATGGAGGTCTGCTTTCTAAGGGGCTTAAATGTCTCTTTCACATCAGATGCACACAAAAGAAACTGCTGACAGCTTTTGAAAACATGAAAAGGGAATAGAAGGAGAGAGAGAAAGGGAAAGGGAGGAGGGAAAGATGAACAGAGGGAAATAGATGAAGAAAGAGAGAGACACACAGGAGGGACAGAGAGAGAGAGAAGCAGGACTTGAACCAAAGTCACTGGCAATGAATCTCATGGCTACTCAGCAGTTCTTGAACAAATAGGGGTATTAGAATTACTGGTTGAAGAATAAGGCAGAGACTTTACAGGTCCCTTGTCCCAGTCTCAGTGTATCAGTCTGGCCATAGTCCATAATGAAGGAAAAAAATCCCAATCCTTCTCTAGCCTTTCCTGCAGATTACATTCACCCTTGAATTCATGCTTTACCTGGACCAATGCTATTCACTGTATTCCATATTTAAAGTTATATTTGAATTTGTGTCTATGCATTAATTAAGTGCAGAACAGTTAATTACTACAGCATGTCATAATTTTCTTTCCTTCAAAGGCGATTTCTGATTTCTAACACATAAAGGTGAAATGTGATTTCAGGGTTTATTGAGGGTGAAGATTTTAAATGATCTGAAAGACTTCCCAGTGCTAGTCCATGGACAGACACACTAAAGGGTTCTTTGGGTTCAAGTGTCCAATGATGTCACATTGATTTTAAGTGGGACATATGATATAATGATGAAGATAAAACTGAAAATAAGACAGCCAGTAATAATCAGCTGTAGTATACAGCTTAACATTTAAAAGACTAAATGAACTATTAATGACATGTAGAATAGGAGCATATGCTCGTTGTATTCACTCTCTCTTACCCATTGGTCCGTACTCTCCCCCAAAAAATATAACCATTAGTTAATGTGTTAGAGTTTAGCATTTAAGGTTAAATTTCGATGCACCAAGATACTTTTTGTTTGTTTTATTTTTCCCCATTTTTGCATTTCAACGCTAGACGTAACTTAGCCTTAGGGTGCTGCTCCCCGAACAGCCGTGTGAGATTGAGTCACCAGCTGAGGCTGGGAATACTGAACAATAAAGAACAGGAAGCGGGAAAAGCTGGTGATTAATTGCGGCTGCGCCAAACTCGGCCCAGAGCGTGATTCACAGAGGAGTGGCAAAGCGGCTTTTGAGAATATGCCAATAACTCATTGGCAAACAAATGCAAGCTGGTAAAATAGGGTTCTGAGCCATGGAGGAGTCAGGAGACGAAATAATGACATATTCTTCTCCCACTCCGCCTACCCACCTTCTCAATACACTAAATGCAAGACTGATTCAATGAATGCCGGGAACACAACTCACTCTGCTTAGAGAACACCCGTTACCAGTCTTTCAACAAGTCCCAGAACTTGAGAACCTGACATGAAACTGTAGGCTCCAAAGTATGGTCTTTTGTCCTTCTCCTTGATAATGTTTCTGCTGATGCCTGCTACTTGTGTCCTGTTACTGTTTGGGAAGCCTCTCTGTTTTAATTTGGATAGCACGTGGCGATATATGGTTATACAAGCAGACAGGTGGAGAGCATTGTTTAAGTCAGCACAAAGGAGAATAGACAATGTTGATTTGTTATGGCTTTGTTTACAGACACAGTGAAGGGTACAGTTCATGAATGAGTGATAGTGTCTATTCCATTTCAGGTTGGGATTTAGGGTTCAATTCTGTTTACTTCCATTTCTGTTGTTTGGTAATGAATCCAATTTCTAAGTAACGCTTGACTTAGATAAATCAGAAATCTCCTGTGAGATAAAAAAAAAAAAACTTCTCTCCACCCCAAAAGAATTCCACTCCAACATGAGCGAGGATTGTGCTGAAATGAAAATCTGAGGTAAATATGTGCCCGATATTGAAATAGATTTCAAAATGAGAAAATGGAAGACAGGAAGGAACCCCTTTATCCCTTCACCAGGACCTGAAGATGTAGGCTGTGATGTTCCCATATCGCATTTCAACGTCAGCAGAGGCGCCAGTAGGTATTACTATAGCTACTACAAAGGGAAATCATGGATTTCTCTCCAACTGGACATACTTGCAATGCAGCTGATACAGAGCAGTGAGGAGCAGTATCAGATGGCAGTGCCACTTTTGCACTAAGGAGTAAACTGCAACGCTTTGAACGGAACTAATTGATTATTCCTCTCTGTATCGCAGATATACTATGGCCTGATCTAAGTATACAGCTCATTATAGCCCCAAGTTCAGTCCATTTAATGACATATTCACCCTTTCAGTGTTTTTTCCTTTTCCCCTCTTGTAACACAGACAGGATTGGATGTAAATGTGATGCAAGCCGCTGAATTGGTGAGTGAAAAAAACAGAACTCCAATTATCCTTGCTGTTGACCACAGAATAACAAACATGTCTGATATATTTTTTTTCTTCCCCCCTTTCCCTTCCCTTTTTCCCGGGCCTGTTATAGACCGCTGCATAAATGGGATTCAGTCAACAGTGGCAGCGACAAACACGGAATCACGAAAGCAAAAGACCCAAACACAAGAGCACAAGATGCCCCCAATTTGGCAGATGCTGTTCCCCAGGGAGAGCAAGCAACACAATTGCCTCTCCATACCGCTTTTTCCCCCACCCCCAGTCCTGACTTCCTCCATACATCAGCTCATATGGTGTCTATTTGTGTATCTCTGTGTATGGGTGACAGCAGCATACAATAGGAAGGTTCCTTGAAGGCAGCTTGTTTAGGTGATAATGGGATCTGTGGTGGGAAATCCAGTTAGCTCAATGTAATTCATATCCGCACGGGTAGGGAGCCATGACACGGAGAGTACGTAGGTGTCGGGACACACACACACACACACACACACAAAAAAAATGTAAATTCTTATTGTATGCTGCTTATTCCATCGCATTTCATTTCTCTCCGAGGCCGCCGTGTCTGGTTTGACTGCGTCACGCTCGCCAAGTCAGTGTGTGGTGGCGCGGTAGTTCTCGTCGGTGTCAGGCAGCTCATGTGAAAATCAAATGGTGAAAAACTGGTGGTGTGAGGAACGGTTTGTTCAGCTGGGGGGAAATTATTGCCAAGCTCTCGCACTGGTGGTAAAAACTTCAAAGTGAGCCATTCTGAATACTAACATATACATATAGTTTGTATTGTTTGTATTGATTCATTATTTCATCTTTCAGTTTTTCTTTTCTTTTTGTTTGTTGATATGATGCACTTTGTCACTCTCTATTTTAGGCATCTGTTAAATAACAGACCTACACGAGTGTTGAAGTCTTAAATGAGAGGTAACGAGTAACTAAAAAAAATAACAATAAGTCTCTTCTGTTAGTCTAGGTGAATTGATTCTACCCTGTGTTAGTTCTTTTCAGAACACTAAAGAGAATGATTTACAAAAGACAGGTCCTCTTTCTGATGGCATCCCCTAAATTACCACTCGCGACTTCCAAAAAACGGAGACTTCCAAACTAAATTCCACCAGAAGCAGAAGAGCAGAAACACCCTGAATGAACTAATACACTGAAAACAAGTACATGACGATGCTTTAAATATTTCTCTCTGGTGTTAATCCTTGATGAATGACTGAGGGGTTGGCTACAATGGTGGCAACAGTTTGAAGAGTTTGTTTTAAAGGATCCAAAGAGCACAATAGGAAACATGAATGGATCTTTAGACAAAATATGATATATATATATATATATATATATATATATATTCCTATATATGTATACATTTTATGGATTGATAAAGAAAAGGAAGATGTTGGGGGAATCTGCTGTTTTCCTTATGCCGTATGGTAAGTATCAAACACATGCACGCACACACACAAACTCACACAAACACACACACACACACACACACACACACACACACACACACACACATTACGGCACAGTCTTATGTGAAAAAGGGGACAAATCAAAGGATTAGAAGTCCTGCAAAAGGAAAGTGTGTGGTTGGCAGGATCTGCCGCATGCCACACAACTTGTCAGCTCGCTCCACTCCTGCGAGGTACCAGCCTCCAGATTGTACCTCCACTTCCAACCCGGAGTGTCCCGAACAATGCCAGACTATGCAACAACGGCTTAGGAGCCTGGGCGGCATGTGAAGATTAGGAAATTATCGCCTCTTAATGTCTCGGCAGAGAGAAAAAGAAACAGTCCCCCCCCCCCCCGTCTTTCTCACTGTGTACCCAAGCCACCTGATGTTCGTGGCATCCGCATGTGTTCATGCCCGTCTTCCCCCCCACCTACCTGCTTTAAATCCCTATCAGACAGTTATCCCGATGCAAGCTTACACATGCGTGCATCCCATTTGAATGTCTGAAGTCCAGAACTTTATCGGTGACAGACAGACAGACAAGACGTCAGCCACATGTCATTTGGAATTATCTCCAGCGCTCACGCTCGGATCCGTCGGAAAGCTTGCTGCTAGAAACAGCATAATTGCACGGGTGACACCCACATACCTTACATAGATACACACACATACAGTATACAACAGAGGGGAATACACCCCTGTGCAATATAACTTCAATGTCAAATGCGTCAGTAATTGCATTTCTTTTTGAACAGTAGGGTATTTGCTCTTATTTAAAATTAAAAGCTAACAGTCTAGATTTAGCATATTAAAAATACAGGCTCCAAAGTAAGAACTCAATGCGACACGTGTTCTACTACATTAAAATCAGGCGACATACTTGGCCATGTCATAGTGCTGAAATATTATCATGCTGAAATATTTGTCTTCTGGATACTGGGAATTGTCTTGTCAGCCAGTATTTTTGTATATCCACATTCATGGTGCCATCTATAAATGTAATCACCCCAACACATTTTGCTCTAATGCAGACCCATATCACACTCCCACCTCCATGCTTCACTGTTGGGACTATGCATTCACTGTGGTAGCCCTGGCCAAGTTCACACTAAACATGCGGAACCCCATCTGAGCCAAACACATTTATCTCTGTCTCATCTGACCAAAGAATTTGCTTTAATATTCCATTCCATATTCATCAGGCTTCTGTTTGTGATCTTTAGAAAAGTTTAATCCATATAGGTTGGTGTTAAGGAATGTCCTTTGCACTCTCTAAGCTGTCCCAGAAACTCCAATTTCCATTCATAACCCTTGAGCCAAGTCTGAGGCACTTACCCGCCTGTTATTCAGAGCTAGATTGTGCAAGTAATGCACTGTCCGTGTGGCGCCATTTTAGGAGGACGGCCACTGCAGCGCTTGTTAGTGATAGATTAATGCTTACAAATGTATTTCTACTGATTTTCAGTCACCCTTTTTGGTCACCCTGTATCCTTTTCCATCTTGGTGAAGTCTCAAAATCAGATTGTTCAATTCCGCTGGCAGTTATTTTCCATGTCAAGTTATGATGCAGACAAGTAGATGTCACAACCCATATCTCCAAAACTGAGAAAGTTTTTTGTGTTCACAGGTATTTTTTCACATGAGTGTACTCAATATTGTTTAATCACAGATGTATTCACTGTTGTCGCATTCAGTTTTTACTTTACTAAGGCCTGTATTATCAATATAGTCTTTCTGAAGTATTTGGTTTTGATTGTTCATAAAGATTCACTGAAATACACTGGTCGACTTCAAAATCATGTGATCATTGAGAGGCGATACCATTTTGGATCTTTTGACCTTTAAGTTGTTTTGCTTAATGGTGTACTCACTTATGTTGTATACTGTTTATATACCTACAGGTACACGGATATACAAATATGTAATAAACATACATGATACACAAGCACAAGAGACTCAAAACATACACAAACACATTCCCTATTCACTCACAGCCATGAAAAAGAGAACACACAAACAGATCCACATACACACACACACACACACACAAACAAACCACTCTCTCTCTCTTTCTCTCCATCATCGTGTTTAGTGATTCGATGTGCAGCGGTGACAGGCCTGCAGGGATCTCATTTGATTCCAGGGGAGAGAGAAGGAGAAGGACTCGAGCGTGAATCTGTCTGAATGCATTTTAAAAGTCACAGGTAAGACAGAAAATTACCCGCCTCACTTCCTTCCTACACCCCCCTCCACCCCCACTCACCCAACTCTCCACGACTCCGTAGGAGGAATTCCCAGTGGCCTTGAGCAGGGCCGGAGTGGAGCCGTTGTGTGTCAACTGTTTTGTTTGTTTAGAGCATGGCCGTGGGCGATGTGCAAGAAGGAGCACATTTGACGCAGAGTACAACACCCTCATCACTCTCTCTGGGACCGGGATGATCCCGGGAATAATAATAATACATGTTATTATTATTATCGCTAATAATTATGTTATTACTGGTATAAACAGACACATACAGCATGGCCACTCCGACAATACTCGTAAAGCAATATAGAAAAAGAGATTAAAGTCATTTTATAGACTCATGTGTGATTGAGGCGTTTGAGATGTTAACATATCGTTAGATTATAAGTTGTTGGCTCGTTCTCAACGGCTCGTATTCTGTATCATAGTACATCATAGTATCATACATAGTATCTCATTTAGTTTGCTGCTTTACTCCATGTTTTTTTCCAAACTGATGATAGGCCTGTCTGTTGGGGGAGCTATTTAATTGACAAGCTACGCATGTGGTTGCTTTAAGCATTGATGTAACAGTAGCAGTGTTAGCATATCGCAATAGTGCAATTAACTACTTCAGTGGAAATATTCAAGTGTTGATGAGAGTTCAGGGGGTTCAGAGGTAACTGTGTTGTTATGTTGCTATTTCGAGAAGCATTAGTAGTGTGTGTTGGAACAGGTGTGATGTTGATGCCGATTTACTTAAACACAGGGGGTCCGCTGAGTAATTAAATGTGTTCACAACAGAACGGCGTTTGGAGTTCTGACAACTCTGTTCTTCTCTGTTGCCTGGACAGAAAATGACATATGTGAAACTCCCCAAAAACTGCTATTTGTCTTTTAATATGTAAATTAATGTATTTCTCCTCCCTTTGCCATTAATAAAAAAGTGTCTCCTTTGATTACCCAGCTTGCCACACTGTGAGGGAGTGGCAAGGATCGGAGGGGTTCCGGGTTTAATGTAATGCAGCCTCTGAAAGTTGCTGGGGTGTGACATTTGGCAAAGTCGACTTGTGTGTGTGTGCGTGTGTGTGTGTGAGTGTGTGTGTGTGTGTGTGTGTGTGGGGGGGGGGTGCGGGTGGGTTAGGGGGTGGAAAGCTCCATCTAAACTTTAGCCACTCTGCTCACACATTAGACTTTTGCACAAGAGAGCGCCAGAGAGAGTAAAGAAATGGTTAAAAAATCATCTTGGCCTCATGCAATCAGAAAACTAATGATTGATTCTTTTCTTTTTTTTCAAAAAACAACAAAACAGCCTACAATCCTTTGCCTCCTCTCTTTCCATTCCTCCCCAACCAGCAAAATATGATCATGTCAAATAAGATAATGAGACACTTAGATTACATCCCTTCACAAAACCAGTATTGATTAAAATCTCAAATACAAATGGCTGGTATATAAAGTCACATTGTGAAACGATAATAACAATACTGGCTCAAGTCACCCCTCATTCCTGTCCACTCCCTGCAATCTCAGGGGTTATTGCATTGGGTGGATCAAGGTCTCGCTTTAATCAAAACCTTAATTTGCTTCCTATTTTATATTGATGGCTCCTGTTACAACAGAAATAGAGAGAACCAGAGCGAAAGAGAGAGAGAGAGAGAACCTTGGATGAAAATGATACATTTCAAGAGGAATGAAACAAATCAATTTAGCTGCACCAGTGATGTTTCCACAAATCAGTCTCTTAAGTCCAGGATGCGCTTGTTTGATATAAGTCATGGTTTATTGTATTATACGAGCCGTTTTCATCAGCCCTGGGTCAGGAGCACTGACCCCTATTTCCTCCAAGCCCAACTGTTGATAAGATCCAATAATATCTGTTACCGTGTTTGCCTTTTGTATGGTTAGCAACGGACCGGGCTTGCACCAACAAAAGAGACGACGATTGGCAACAATAACTTCCGTTACAAAATGCTGCCATGCTCAAATAGCTGTTTGTTGTATGCTTTGAACACTTTTAGTTTGCTAAAATGCTAACGCCAACGTCTCCCCTGTAGACCTCGGGTAAACACTGTAGGCAAACATCCTTTTTTTTGCCCTCACATGGTTCCCATATCCCGGGGGTATGAGGGAGTGCTGGTGGTGGTAGGGGTGGTGGTGGTGGGAGGGGGGGGGTTATCTCCTAGGCACCCATTTCAGATCAATACGAAGCGGCTCCCAGTGGGAAAGTAGTTGGCACAGGCTGTGCCAGCCAGGACGAACACTCATCTCTGTAGCATCTCACTACTGGTGCTTAAAAAAGTGGGCACACTCAATCCATAATCAAAAGATTTTACAGTAAGTGTGCAATTGTGTCTAAATGAGGAATACGATCGGGTGAAATAGATAGGATAACTTACTACAATTGATTGTCATATGAATCATTTCTTGGTGAATTGTGCTTCAGTATTTACAGAGATGGTTGTTTGATTAATGTGTTCAGTAACAATTAATTGTACGACATTGTTAACATGTGTCATAGAAAACCATTTGTGAAGTAGTTGTTGTTCAACATGCCATTGATAATTCTTTCCAGACGTGCCTCCCAACACTCAGTGGAAGTGATCCTGAGTGACCTGTACAATGAAAGGTGTCTGAGGTCATGCACTAAACACAAGCCTTTTGTGCAGGGAAGAACTACTGAGAAATCAATTTTCATTTCAGCCATAGTTCTAGGATCACCAGAGGAAGATTAATTTGCTCAAAACACAGCCATGCATATCTGTTGTTAATTTGTTATCATGCTCAAGGAAACAGCGATACATCTACCTCAATTAAGTAGAACTGTGATGAAGAACAAGCCTATGCAATGCGATGCTTTATAAATAAAGTTCAAGGGTTTCATTTCATGTTCTTAAGTGTAAATTGATTCATTCACACATTTTTTAACGTGTTGATCTGTGCGGAAGATTTTCTATGAAAACAATCGTTTTTTTAGTTGACACGTTCATACAAAGCAGCCAGTATATGTACTCCCTATGACATTAGCACTTCTTACTCAACAGGCACTACACTTGATGAAGTCCAGTAGCCAGACTGGCGTCTACAATATCTTCTAAAAAACAATGGTTATGTGATGTCAGGTGGTTATTTGAGTGGTACATAGAGCTTTTGGCTTGTATTGAAAAAACACACATAACGCAAGACAACAAAAAAATTCTGCTTCAAGTGGTGAAATGATGCCAGTTAATCCCAGTTATCCCAGTTACCCTCAATGGGATACTGACCTGGAAAGGTGTGAGCCCTAACCTCAAAGCTAGTGTTTTTTTGATGTCATTTTAGTCATTTTTATACAATATACTGTGCAAAAGTTTTAGGCAGGTGTGAAAAAATGCTGTAAACTAAGAATGCTTTCAAAAATGGAAGTGTTAACAGTTTATTTTCATCAATTCTTCATAAATTAACAAAATGCAGTGAAGGAACAGAAGAAAATTCTAAATTAAATCAATATTTGGTGTGACCACCCTTTGCCTTCAAAATAGCATCAATTCTTCCAGATACACTTGCGCAGTTTTTGAAGGAACACGGCTGGTAAATTGTTCCAAACATCTTAGAGAACTAACCACAGATCTTCTGTGGATGTAGGCTTCCTAAAATTCTTCTGTCTCTTCATGTAAACCCAGACAGACTCGATGATGTAGAGATTAGGGCTCTGTGGGGGTCATACCATCACTTGCAGGACTTTCTGTTCTTCTTTAAGCTGAAGATAGTTGTTAATGACATTGGCTGTATGTTTGGGGTTATGTTCCTGCTGCAGAATACATTTGGTGCCAATCATACGCCTCCCTGATGGTATTGCATGATGGATTAGTATCTACCTGTATTTCTCAGCATTGAGGACACCATTCATCCTGACCAAATCTCCAACTCCACTTGCAGAAATACAGCCCCAAACTGGAAAGGAACCTCTACCATGCTTCACTGTTGCCTGCAGACTCTCATTATTGTACCTCTCTCCAGCCTCCAGCGAACAAACTGCCTTCTTCTACAGCCAAATATTTCTAATTTTGACTCATCAGTCCAGAGCACCTTCTGCCATGTTTCTGCACCCTAGTTTCTATGTTTACGTGCTTAGTTCAGTCACTTGGCCTTGTTTCCTTGTCGGAGTAGAGCTTTTTGGCTGCAACTCTTCCATGAAGACCACTTCTGGCCAGACTTCCCTGGACAGTAAATGTCTGTACCTGGGTACCACTGGTTTCTGCCAGTTCTGAGCTGATGCCACTGCTTGAAACCTTCCGATTTCGAAGGTAAATAAGCTTGATGTGTTTTTCATCAGCTGCATTAAGTTTCCTTGGCTGAACACTGCGTCTACGATCCTCAATGTCTTCTTCAAAAGAGCTGGAACTGCACATTTTGAAACCCCTGTCTGCTTTGAAATCTTTGTCTGGGAGAGACCCTGCTGATGCAGTATAACTACGTTGTGTCTTGTTGCTGTGCTCAGTCTTACCATGTAAATGGATAAAAAAATAAACATTTATTGTTTACATTTTTCAAAGCATTCTTAGTTCATAGCATTTTTTCACACCTGCCTAAAACTTTTGCACAGTACTGTATATATACAATATGCTTGATGAGAATAGAGCACTGTCCCTCAATCTGAGGACTATGTCAAGAAAGTCAAGGACCATTCATGATGTCTTAAACAGGTACAAATCCAAGGTACCTTTCCAAAACAACACCAACCCATGATGAGTCAGGTAGCCTATGGGTAGGTGCATAGGTCCCCAATACAGCTGGGAGAGATGCCAGCTTCCTGTAACTTCCTCTTCTTCTAAAGCGCAATGGAAAACTATGATCAGAAACCTCATGTTGAGCTCAGTTATGGTTGGTAATCTATTTGACATCTCCTACACCACAGTGCTGACAGCAACTTAGAAGCCCTCAAATTCTTTGAAACAGTTCTTTGAAGACACTGATTCTAAGATACTATTTAATGACTAAACAGAGGAAGAGTAAATATCATGATGGATTCTAGTCTCATTTCATCTTAAAATTATGAATGCATGGTTATGCTTAAATCTGCCCACTTATTTGCGTGCAAGACCTTTCAGATGGGTAGGGGGGGAAACTGTCTCCAATAAGATGTAATTAAATCGCTACTCATTCCCCTGAGATGTTAGCATTATGTATTCATTTTTTTATAGATGAAGAACTAAAGATTAAATGTTAATCGCCGGATTCCTCATTACGCTTTATCTAGCGAATCGCAAATGGGTATGGTGAGAAATTAACTGTGTGTATATTTAATAAACAGAGAAACCTCTGACTCACACAATTACGCTGTTTTCAAACCACTGTTGCACATGTGTCGCCTTCCCCTTCAACTGGTAACATATGTCAGAGTAATTATCAAAACACAACTTCCCCCCCCTTACTCCATCCCTCCCTCCCCATCTCCTCTCTCTTCTTCCCGCAGTAATCGCTGATGCTGAGCAGTGGTTTGCTGCAGTTCAGTAGCGTGATTTCCCCCTCGATAATACCGGCACATATTTATTTAACTGTCGCACTGCAGAGGAAAATTAATTACACCGCTGTTGACTCTAAGATACTTCACTGCCCTCATTGTGAGAGTGGAGAAAAACAGCATGGAACAGCACGCTCTGCCCTTACCGCCCTTAAACGGGGTGTCTCGGTAGATACACAGTCTGTGCAGTGCATATGCACAACTGATTAGCATTTGGGATCGTTAGGGACCGAGAATGACTTATGCCTCTTCTGACTTATGCTTCTTTTGTGTCTTTCTGTGGACTGATTTGTTATTGTCTGACTCACTTCAAGGGAAAGGGAAGACTGAAAGGTGACAAAGTGAGAGGCGGTGTTGTTTGATCTTAGAACAAAGGTACTGCCTTAAAAATGTCTTTGAATATAATTGTAAAGTTTGAATGGATGTGATTGTATGTGCATCTGAATGCCTTGTACTGGAGTCACAATCCGAGTTACAAAGGGGCTTTTATTGGAATGAAAGTACAATTTCATAAACCTGATGCAATGAACCATAAAGGTTTTATCACCATAGAAAATGTTCAATTCGCATCGATTAATGCGCTCTGTCCTGATATCTGAGGCAAGTGTTTGGGAAAACATGAAACAATAAACTATCATCAAAATTTGATTGAGTTGTCTGGAGTCTGTTTGGAGTCTGAGGCTGATTGTAATTCGACGATCTGACAGTTTGATGTGCAAATTAATTAAGTTTGACTAGGTTTTAATCATGTCTAGGTGATACCAATGCCCCTTCTCTGAGTTAACACAGCTTGTCCCCCTTTTAATATGAAGATGAAAAACATTGTTAATACGAGACACTGCTTCTTTCAAGCAATTGTCCACAGAGATGAGGAAAGCACATTCTTTTGCAAAACGATAACTAGGCAAATGACTCAGAGGATTGATTGGGAAGATGAATAATAGAAAAACCATAAAAGATTTTCAGGCTGCCGTATGTGGAGAATAAGACGTGGCAGTTGGTAAAAAAATTGTGATTGATTGACTTCACAAAGGCCCAGACTATACCCTGGCACTCGTGGAGAATGAGAAGATGCCTGAGAAGCACTGACATATCACTGGAAAGGGAAAAATATTATGAAATAAAGACAAAAAAGTCTTCATGTTTTTTTCTCTGTGGTTTTATTTAACGTCAACAGGGCAGTCATCAATGATTCTCCTGGAAGATAAACCTACCTTTTCCCTTTTCTCTTTGTAAACTTTAATGTCAGTTACGTCTAACATAACTTAAAACCACTCATTTCTTTACAGTGTTTCCAATGTGACTTTTTAATTAATGACTTTTCTGTAAGCTTGTCTACTTTAACTACTCCTACCAATAAGCAAAAAGACAATCTGCAATTAAACTTACTTTTCACACACATGCTTTAATCACTCAAACACTCCCACACACACACTCCCACTCCCACACACACACAAACACACACAATAGGGTTGTTTCTTTCATGGGAGACCATTTCCTATGAGCCATTATTCAGAGAACATCACTTTTAGATGGGAACCACAGACCCTCCCATGTGACACTCCTAACGTGTCCATATCTCCTGCTGGATTGTGAAAGCCTTCCTGACAGTGAAGTGCAGGACCACTAAGACTAATGAAAGATCCTCAAAAACCCCATCGCTGCTGGACTGTCATAAATAGTTAAAAGCGATCAATCTCCCCCACAGCCATCTCCCCCAACCCTGCAGCCACATCTTGGGGGACATGTCAGTGTCTCTATCCACAGGGCGAAAGGACATGCTAGGCCGCCCGACAGCCACAGACACCCCCGCCTCCCCTTCCCCTTTTTTTCAGCCGAGCGCAGAGAAAATGCGGAGACGGGACACAGTAATTATCCCATGTCACAAGATGACATTCTAATCACATGCTCTGGGTAATTACTCGCAATTGAACATTTCTGCGCGTTAGCCTGGTGACGTGACATGCTTTGTCCCCGAAACGAAGCTCCGTGAATGCGTCTAGGGACCCAGTGCTAACGGAAGGGACGAGAGTACAGTGGAGAGGGGAGGGGGGAAGGTGGGACTGGAGTTACGATGTAGGAAAGAAGCTGTCACTCTGCTCTATTCTCGGGGCCTTAGGCTGTGCAATCAGAAAGTGGCTATTCATTCTCTCTCTCTCTCTCTCCCTCTTTCCCTCTCTCTCCCTCTCCCCCTCACTCCCTCTCTCCCTCTCTCCCTCTCCCACTCTTTCCCTCTCTCCTTCTCTCTCTTCATGGGAAAACGTTTGTGCTTTGCTATAGTTATCACCACCCCCCTAAAAAAACAAAATCCTTTGCCACCCTCTCCAATAAATATCTCCGAATCGATTCATTGACTCAGATACAGTATCTGCTATCGGGTGCCAGATATATCTGTTTGGAAACTTTATCTTAAGTCGCAGCTGCACTCTCAAGCACGACTGAGGCTTTATTCTATGCAGCCATCAAATTAGCCATTACTGTGACTGCACGGAATAGAAACTGAAGTGCACTGAACATGTCATGGTGAGAGATCAGTTTGAAACACAAAGTGCTAAAAGTGGTGAAAGAACACTGTGGAGAAGAAGCGACAAAATGAGAGACAGAGGGAGAGAAGGAGAGAGAGAGAGAGAGAGAGTCTGACACACAGGTATAATTAAGCACACATTTTGGAGGGAATTGTTTTCACCATCAAACAAGTGACCTTTTCGTGCTGACAAATGGAGCCTCTCTCCGGGCGCCGAGGAGGAATGAACAACAGCTCCTGCCTGCCATCACTCTCTCCCTCTCTCTCTCTTCCTCTCCCACCCTCTCTTTCTCCCTCTCTCTCCCTCCCTCTCTCTCTCCCCCTCTCTCTCCCTCTCTCTCTTCCTCTCCCACCCTCTCTTTCTCCCTCTCCCACCCTCTCTTTCTCCCTCTCTCTCCCTCCCTCTCTCTCTCCCCCTCTCTCTCCCTCTCTCTCTCCCCCTCTCTCTCACCCTCCCTCTCTCCCGCCAATCCGATTGAGACGCCAACTCCCACTTGGCTGCCCGGCATTGTCTGCCTCGCAATTGATTTGCCCGTTTGATGGAAAAGAATATATGACAAGCCTTCAAGGCTCAGACGACTAGAAAACTTTTCTGCATTTTTATTAAGGGTACTTATTAAAAGCTCCACAGGGAGCATCAGGCTGTGCACATTTTCACAGGTGACATGAAGCTTGAAGCTTTTGTGGGTCAAACTTTATAACACTGTGACTTTCTCAGATGATGTCTACAAAGCTAAGTACGGTTGTAACTATATTATATAACAGTGAACGATAATTATATAGCTGTTCGATCCGACGATGTACAGCCATGAGGATATCCATTACCAACCAAACTCACACTGGTGTCATATTGCTTAAGTAACGCATAGCACATTGTTGCTGATAGTACACACAAATAATATGTGTATTACATTGTACCTACTGGTGTAATAACAATGTAACAACCCCAGTGGAATAGAAATTGTTATTGCTCTGTTTAACTTATAAAAGCGTATGATATTAAGCTGAACTGTAATACAGAGATCAGAAAGGATTTCATTTGAAATGAACTGGCGATGCGGGCGTCGCACAGTCTCACTCCGTGCCTAGCGGTGAACAGTTGGCCTCACCAGGGGCTCTACACAGGGTGAAATGTTAACTCTGTATGCATTATGACAACTGTGTCACATTATGGCAGGTGTGGACCGGAACACCTGAGGATGTAGCCGCAGAATCGAGGTAACGATGGCCATTAACAAGCTGTGGAAGAGAGCAAGGGAAGGATAGAGAGAAGGGGAGGGAAGGAGGAGAAAAAGAGAGAGATGGAGAGAGTTTAAAAATAGCACCATTACCACTGTCTCTGCAAGCCTCAACTGTAGGGAAATAAAAGAGGGGGAAAAACTCACTTCCAGTCACAGTCACGTAGAGCCTTTGGGGAATGGTAACGAGGGAGACATTCACGACATTACCTGAGTCTGCATTCCCACAGCCCCAAAGGATTATGGGAAGAGAAGTCATAGTTGTTACACAGTATGGCATGTGCATACTGACTTTATTTTTTTTTGACAATTCATATGTACAGTGAGGTGAACATGTAAAGCTAGGATTATGGTTAAATATAGAGTAGCCCTCATTAAAGTGTGTGTCTTTGTGTGCTTTATTTGTGTTTGTGTTTGTCCCCCTAACATGTCGTCTCACACTATTGGTGATACATTACGTATAACAACATTGGGCAGGCAGGCAGGTGAAACGCGTCACAACCTGGGATCATGTATAAATCAGTCCACGGCCCGTTGTTTCTTTGTCATTTATTTGAAAAATGATTTGCTTATTTATTTTAATGTATTGTTTTTTTTTTTCCTGACAGTGCGTTTGTCCTCAGCTAGACACAGTTAATGCAGTTAGCATCCTCACTCTTGTCATCTCCAATTTTCTCTCTCCATCTCTCATTTTCACCTACATACTGCCTTATGTACCCAAGTATGTTTATCTCTCCATTAGTTTTCATGGTTGATATGACTCTGCAGATGTAGTCATGATTGATGAATTCCACAACTCACACTGTTACTGGCAGAAGATTATGGCATACAGGGGATTCTGACAAGAGGCTATCAAAATGGAGGGTTTAATATTTTTTTCCAACCAAAATCATGGAAATATTCTTTTTTTGTTTAGCAGATTTGCGACAGACATGACAAACAGTTGTTTTTGCAGGATTTTCTTGAAACAGTGCAACACTAGAGATGCTCGACAATCTTAGCTTAAAACCAAAAAGTTATAAAGAAAGTAGTCACGGAAATAAATAAATATTGATTCATACACCAGTGGACTGCTATTTTAATTAAATACATGCTCATTTAAACCCAATGACAGCTGGAATTTCACAGTGAGCAATGTATCACTCCCCCACAACCAACCCTCCTCCTCCCACCCTCCCTAAAGAATGTAAAACATAATTGGTTGACAGCAAAGTAACACACGATTAGTTTAGTGTTTAATTAATATAATTCCAAAGTGGCCTTATTTTAGCAGTTTTTCTGTGGAGGTGGTGTGTGTGTGTGTGTGTATGTGTGTGTGTGTGTGTGTGTGTGTGTGGGGGGGGGGGTTGTAGATGTGTGTGTGTGTGTTGAGTACAAGGCGACTCCTCTGGGCGATTTATGAGCTATCCTTGCTTGAGATGTCACTTTAGCTCAGCCATCAAATTATCAAGAGTTTAGCTTGCGTCGCTAGCTGAGATAATATCACAGCAACACTGGCCACAGGAGTCTTCAAGAGCAGAGGTTACCTCGGCGTGTTTGGACTTGACTGTACACTGATGACTGGAAATGCGATGTGTTAATTTGTTATGTCACATCATGGCTCGCCGTGACGGTGGTAGTAACTCAAAGATAGTAACTCAGCACATTGAAAAAAAGTTGCTTTCAAAAAGGAAGTAATACGATCACCAGTGCTTTTAAATAGTAATGCAGCATAATATTCTGGTCCCAGTAGGATTATTAGTTAATTGTGTTTAAGGATTGAAAACTAATTAAAAGTGAAAACAACACTAAGCATATTTAAGTTTTAGCCTGACCCCCATCTTTAAGCACACTTGAAACAATTCACCTTTGTGGTGTGCTTAAAACTCCCCAGATGTAGTAGATGAATGCGTTTCAAAATAAATGCTCCCTCTTTCTTTCTCTCTGTCGCTTTAACTCTCTCGCTTTTCTGGTCCTTGTCTTGATGTATTGTCTTGCAGGCCTCACAATGAAAACCAGTCGGCTGCTATCTCCCCCTCAAAGGACATCTCTGTCTGCAGTAGCCTGGTCTTATAACCTCAGGCCAGCCCACAGTCCGTATTCCCGAATCCATCATCTCCAGCCTCCACAGGTCCCACACCCCTTCTCCACAGCAGCGCCTGTCAACCTGACACAGGGAGGCCCTCAGTGAACCATGTATCATGCGCTCTTAAATGGCCTACTGTGTATTACGGACAACAACATGCTTTGTTTTGGCCGGTTGTTATGCGGGGGGACATTAAAAAGCAATTTGCCACAAAGCCCTCGAACAGAGAGCCACAGTCGGCTCGTGGGCATCGGCCCTCGGGTGTGTTGTTAGTCTGCCTTTTGACGGGGTTACTGCGTGTCACCGCGGTCACCTTCCCAGAGACTTCCAAGACTTTGTTCAAAAACTCTTCAGGAACATCACAGCATACAAACACACAACTACACTGACATGTGTACACATACACACAGTGGCGGTTCTACATAGAATTACGCCCCGGGCAAGACCCCCTCCGAACGCCCCCCCCCCCCCCCCCCCACACACACACACAGGAAAAAAAAATCGTAAGTATATAAGTGAAAGACACACTTTCATTTCTCAATTGACCTATCGCTAAGCCCGGTCTCCCTTATATTAGTTACTGTTGCTAACTCACAAACTAGAGGAGCTGACTAGAGTTCACAAAATGACATCCCAAGAGGCTCTATGCAACATTTTGATACAGAAGTACCTGATTGCGAAAGGGACTTCATTATGCAATGGAGGGATATGTACAAAATGTAAAACTAGATATGATGGATGACGAGCTTAAATTGGAGGCGAGAATTTACAGATCACATCCCATACCAGCATTGTTCAGGCACCGCAGTGAAAGATTATATTAATTTTCCTTCAGTTAATTTAAAACTCATCTGGAGAGAGGCACTGAGATGTATACCTGACAGGGCAATGTCCTAGCGTAGCTGCTAGGTAAGTTATCTGACAGTGTCAAACATCGACAATTCTGTTAAACAATCAAAATGCTAAGTTTAATAATGGTTTAACAATCGATGTGCTCATTTAAGTAGCTAATGGATTCAAATGACAACGTGAACGTTTGCCGAAAACACACGCAGCCAGATAATTAACACCATAACGATAACTGTCAAGCTAGCTAGCGAATAGCTTACGTTAGCTAGTTTTAACCAGAGATAACTTGCCTAAGCCTAGCATAACATCCGTGGTGAAAGTATGACGGTACTCACAATGACACAAATGTGAATAATGAGTATGCCTATGACCATGTAGGCTTAGTTTATTACTTTAGCAGAGGAAAATTCCAACCTAACAAGTTCCATTTGGGACACCCAGAGTTAAACTGTCCCCCGCGCCCCCTCACACTGGATCTGTGCAAGCAAGGCTTTAGGCACCTTCTTAGGGAGCAGTGGCGCCTGCAGCCGCAGGGGGCGCCAATTCGCCAATTCCACACACAGTGATATGATAGATAGATAATAGAAACCCGTTTCGCGGCCCAGATGATTTTTATTTAATTTTTTTAAGTGCTCGTGCCGCCCTCCAGGTGTCATGAAAAAGTGCCGCCCCGGGCGGCTGCCCGGTTCGCCCGTGCCTAAAACCGCCACTGCATACACACAGCTTTCTGGGCATGCACGGCAAAGAAAATCAGTCAATGCTACCTACTAGTGAATTTAGTAGTTGTTTATTTTTTAATTTTGTGAGACTGTGCTCTGAGCTACAGACTTTTACCAACTCTTTGCTCTTCGCGTTTGCTCCCCAAATCTTGCAATGCTAAGTGAGACCATTACCCAAGGCCTACAGAGTGCAGAAAAAAAAGCTTTGCATTTTATTAGATGGCATAATAAATCAAATCCAAGGACTCCCCCATATTAAGTAGAAAATACACTGAGGGAGAGAGAGAGAGAGATAGAAAAGAGAATATTTGTGGTTGACTGCACTTGGCACTTGGCTCATCAATGGGTGCGCGTATTAATTGATGTATCAGAAATTAGGAAATTATCACCAGGGCTGAGGGTTGGAACTGCCATTTCCGTGACGCATCGGAAAATAAAAGGCCATCTCCGTGGTTCGTTCAGAAATGGCACCAGCTTGAGTTTTGATTATCCCCATTCTCTCTATCTTCATTTCTCGGGCTTGACTGCACTGGAGTGGTCAGTCCGGGCGAAGTAGCAAAATAGTTCAACGACAGACTCCATTCATCCATGGCAAGGCTGACAAGTAGTCAGATCAGGCAACCCCAATGTTGTGTGTGTGCCGTTTAAACAATAACACCCCCCACTGGTAGACACCCCGTCAAGTTGAACACACACTAATGAAGGGGGGAGAAGAAAAGCTCTCCCCTTGTCGCTGTTTGCTGCTGTTCGTTTGTCGTTCATTGATCGGCAGCCCTTGCGATTTATATTTCATTGGATTTCTGGCGAAAGGTAGCGTGATAACCGTAGTAAATATCAAAGGTCGGTGTCTGATCAGACTGACCTCAGGTCACACTCCCACCTCAAATATATATTATGCCAACCCTTGCTGGGTCAAAGATTGATGTTTGGACTACACTGATCCCTCCCCCTTGACATTATCAATGTAGTTACTCCCAAGGGATAAGGCCAAATAAACTAAAAGAAACAACAACAAGCAGTTCATGAAGAGAGGTTTTGTGGACACAGAAAAAGCCCCATCTCTAGCCTCTTGTGAGTGGACCCCTAACCACTTCAGTTCTGAATTTAGCTACACAGCAAATTAACATAAGGTTAATTTCACAGCAGTCGACGCAAGCTGCTTGAGATTATTGACGTCTTCTCCACGCACTTGCAGGTCATTTGATGTTTGTGGGGGCCAGTTAACCAGTGATGGTGTAATCAATTAAGGGCTAAGCAGACGAAGAGTCCTATCTAAATGCATTCACCTCACACCATCCTCGACTGTGACAGAGCGGCCCGCTTGATTACGTTTAATTCTTTTCCCGATTTTGCCTGTCAAACTTAATCACATAAAGGTGCGTGGCATCTGTGTATGTATCCCTGTCGTGCATGTTCTCACAAGAGGGTGGAAGAAAGATAGAGAGAGAGAGACACATCGTGAGATACAGTGAGAGTGTGAGAGAGAGAGAGAGAGAGAGAGATGGAGATTGTAGCTCTGTCATCGACAGAAATGGGCACATGCCGGCGAGAAACTCCCAGAAGTGAGGAGCGGGCAATGAGGAGCAGGCGATGAATTGATGTTGAGTGGCTGTTTAATTGCTCTCAGTGGCAGGGGCCTGTTTTTTTCCCTTCTCTCTTTCTTCCCTTTCTTTTAAGGGTGACCTTTACCTGGATGCAAGCCCTAATGAGCACTAAAATGCCACGGCATCGGCACGCTCCCATTAATACACAGCACATTTGCAGAGGAGCCGAGTCGCAGGCAGCGTAATTAAGAGGGCTGCCTTTTGTCATGGCTGCGGGTTGCATTGCCCGGAGGCAGCCTTCAGGCATGCCATACTCTGAGCCCATCCAATCTTGGCTCCTTTTTTTCACCTAGCTAGGCAGTTTTCATAGTGAGCCGCAGAAGGCTGTGAGTGTGAGAGTGTAAATAAGATAGCGGGGCTCCATAGCATTACCGGTTCGAATTTCCCTCACGCAAATGAAATATGGTTACTGACATGACCATCAGCAAGCTGAGATCTGTTTCTGTGAGCTGTAATTTAAGCAATGCAGAAGGGACTGCAAGCCATGTTGCCAAACAGTCTTTCATATTACTACAAATGACGGGGGATGAGAGGATGTTGTTGCTGCTGTAAATCACTTGTGACATAAGCATGTGTTTCAATGGGGGAATGGGGGTGTGGGGGCTCTCTGACAGGTCCACAGCACAGATACAGAATTGGAGTGTGGGACTCTCTGTATCCAAAGTGCAGATATAGTCAGTTAGCTTCATGTGGACCCCAGCTGATGGCTTGCCTAGAGTCATGATACTGATATTAAACTGAAACCAACTCTGCAAGCTGGATCTATATTTTCCCCAACAAACCCTCTACTGAGGTAACAAACCATCTTGACCAGGGGTGGGCAATTATTTTCCCCAGGGGGCAAAATGAGCAACTGAAAATATTTTGGAGGGCCGGGTCAAAATGCCGAACTCAATTATGCATAATATACATTTTATTTCTATATAAAAAGCAGTACATTACATTGTTTTGACCGCTGGTAAGAGTGTATGTTATTATTTGGCAATTCAAATGTGATGTTAGCTTCCAAAAATATAATTTATTCAAATTGAATTTCCAAAATGTGAAACATTTGACTCATTTTCAGTCACATTAATAACAAAGGGCATTTTGAGTTTCATATACTATTGAAACAAGGATTTTCTTAAGGATTTTCTTCTTTCTAAAGACACCACATCATCTTTGTAGCCGAAATAAACAAGACAACAAGTCACTGAACTGTGTAACTGTGTAAAAAAGTGTTCCAGTTTTGTTGCCTTTTTAACTTTATATGCCTTTTCAGTGGTCCCCAAGCTTTTTAGGCCCAAGATCACCAACCTTTGCCTTGGTGAAGGCAAGATCTACCTATTGAGGCGTTGAGAGAAAAAGACTGTCCAGACTCCAAACTGCACTTACAGCTTATCTTTGCAAAAAAAAATCATAATAATCATGTAATCTTTCGCGGGCTGGTCAGAATCACCCGGCGGGCCGTACAATGCCAAGGCCTGATCTTGACCAACTCCTAAAGAATGACACAAGCTTTTACTCATGGGGCTCTCTGTTTTTCATACACAAGAATGCATGCGGTTGCTCAAAACTGATTGAAGCGTCACATCATGTGAGTGCACATGAAAAAATAAGGCTATTTGCCACTTCTCTTATCCACTTCCCATGATTCCTTTGTTCAAAAGCATCCATAAGAGGAATCCTCAAGAGGCTCTCTTTCCATACTGATAGAAGCATGATATAATGGGAGTGCATATGACCATTTTCTACTTCTATTTCACACTTCCCTTTATCCCTGTCATCCACAGGAATCCTAATGATTTCAACACGTTATTGTCCCTCTTCTTTTCCTCTGGCTGAATCAGTGCAGTGGGTTTCCTAGACTGGGTCATGCAGGTTGAGAAAGAGGTTTACTCCTCTTCCCTTTCCTCTCGCAACATGGTTTCATGCTCCCTGGGGAAAACCAAGCTTGTTTTGAAGGGCTTTTAAATTAAGCAATTCATTTAGACACTACGATGCACAAGAAACCCATTAATTAATCTTATGAATGCATTAATACAATGAATTATGCACAGGCTTGTTTTTGTCTGCATAAGTCATTGCAGGAAAGTGTGAAAAAAATGAATAAATATTACACCTATTTTCCTTTTACGACTTTATTTGAAGGTCTAAGGTTGTGTTAGGCTCACGACCATCAGCTAAGATCTGAAAAACAACTAAACAAGTACCATTCTGTGATATGCCCGCCTTGCAAATAGAAAATGTTGAATAGAAGCAAATGCACAAGCATTTATCTTTACAGTGGAACAAGTATAATAATACAAAGTGAGGGAGCTGCATTCCGTGCACACTCTTTGAACTGCCTTCACAATAAAGGTTTTTTTTTCCTTAGAAAGCTGCTGAAAACCATACAGCTATAGCTAAAATAGAGTATAAAGCATAAAGTATAACAAATCTCCTCTCCTGTCCTCTCTCTTTGATGAGCAACTCAAAACCTTTCAACACGATGGTATCAGCCAATCAGGAAACATCTGAGAAGACAGGCAGTGCCGCCTTCTAATTACTTTGCCTGCACAGCACACTGATGGGAGGGACAGGGCACCTATAGTGACTAAGTGTGGCAGGCGTTTGCAAGGACTGCTGGTATTGCTTGCTGCAAACAGCCTTATTTAACATACATGTATTTCCCTGTGGTTTCAAAAACGAAGAGACCATCCTGTGTGGTTAAGCCTATTACTCTCCTTCTTCTTCTTCTTCTTCAAACAATCCTCTTCAAACAAAGCTCCCTTCTCTGTAGTGGCTGTACCATCAGGAGTGTCACTAACCTTTGCCTAGACCCGTTTGGAGTACTAATTACTGCTCATTAATATTCATGGAGGGTCCCTACCGCTGGATAACGCTACTGATTCTGATGTTGTTTGCTCCCGACCGTTACCTTGACTCCCTTTACACGTAAGGGAAATGCATGCATGTTGCTTTATTTCTCCACACCCTTTCAACTGAAATATTGTGAAGGCTGATGTTCTTAAAATACTCTGACACCTCAACCTCATCGACACAATAAGGAAGCCGAGAAGATTCCAGAAACTTTATGAGCCTGTATGTGCTGTCAGATGTTGTCAAGTTCTCCCCTGTACTTTTCTTACTTTCTTTGTTTCTTGTGATGTATAATCATATCATTACAGTGCATGAAATGCCCTGTATTGTTATTCCTAGGCTTATTCTTCTTATTCTTTTTACCTTTTTCTGCGATTAATTCAGCTCGAACCGCTTAACTTAGAAACTTCGTTTGTCGCGTAGGTCTTGTAAAGGACACTTATGCTATGTATTTTTCACTTTTCTAAACTTTATCCTTTTTAAGATATTAAAGAAAAACTAATACAATTTTTCCCATTGACTTACATTGGGCCATTATGACATCATAATAGGGTCATTAAACTGGCTTGTTCCTGTGCTTCACTGACAGCTGCGCCAACTCGAAGGAACCTCTTCTCTGTCCCTCTCAATTTAACTGTAACTAGGAACATTAAGACACCTTCCATTCTCTACTTTTTCTCTCTCCATCTCTCCGTCTTTCTCTCTATCCCTCTCAGTCTACTTTCTCTCACACTCCATCTCTCTTCTTCACTCCATTTTTATCTCCTTCGTTCCTTCTTTCTCTCTTCTTTCTTTTATTCTTTCCTTCTCCCACTCTTCTCTCCTTTCTTCACTCTTTTTTCTTTTCTTCTTTCCTTCTTCCACTCTTCTTTCCTTCTTTCAGTTTTCTTTCCGTCTTTCACTCTTCTTTCCTTTTTTTTCTTCTTTCCTTCTTCCACTCTTCTTTCCTTTCTTCACTTTTCTTTCTTTTCTTCTTTCCTTCTTCCAGTCTTCTTTCATTCTTCTTTCTTTTCTTCTCCCACTCTTCTTTCCTTTCTTTTCTTCTTTCCTTCTTCCACTCTTCTTTCCTTTCTTCTTTCTTTTCTTCTTTCCTTTCTTCAATCTCCTTTCTTTTCTTTTTTCCTTCTTCCACTCTTCTTTCCTTTCTTCTTTCACTCTTCTGTCTTTTCTTCTTTCCTTCTTTCACTCTTCTTTCTTTTCTTCTTACTTTCTTAACGGTGGCATTCATGCACTGGTATTTCCTTCAGGAAATGCATTTTCTAGTTTGACATGATCTCCAATTGGAGACCATGGGGTGCATTAGCCATGATCTTACTCTGTTCAGTCCCAGCTCTTTGTTAGCAGTATTTATAACCCAACACATTTCACTCATCTTTTGCACTGAATTATTTATCAGCACAAACCACATTAATGGGGGATATGTCTCTCGGCGAAGGGGAGGGAGGGAAGTAGTTATTTATGTACAGTAATGTGCTGGGGGGGGGGGGGGGGGGGGGGCTTAAAGCACTAGACTTCAAATAAAGAAGAACGTGAGATGGTATGTGGATGTGTGTGGATGTGTTTGAGTCATACACACACACATAAACACCTATATTTGTCCCAATTTGAATGAGCACGCATCAGAACATGTGTGTGCTGTTTCATGTGTCTGTGTGTGTGTGTGTGTGTGTGTTTGTGTGTAGGCATGTGAATGAGGGGGATAGAGAGAAAGAGCTTGAAAGAGAGAGAGAGCGAGAGAGTGAAAGGAGAGAAAGGGAGTATGTGACAATGTCCATGCATGTCTGAAGAATTGTGCGTGGGTAGCGGCTGCATTATCGCAGCTCCCTCATTTTTCAGCCACTTCCTGCACCGTCTTAAGGGGCAGGGGGAGACACATCCTCAGGCGACAATGCCACTTCAAGTGCCTGCGTGGCCCATACCGCCACTATAGGGGGAGAGGAAAAACAGACTTAGGGAGGGGATCTGGAGAGCAAGAGGGGAAAAAAG